>NC_143026.1:60056590-60364772 GCF_057628025.1 Oncorhynchus mykiss
GGCAGATAAATCAAGACGGAGGGTTTGACAGTAGGAAGACAGTATTGCCTTGTGCTTGAGAATTAACTATCAACCTTAGTAGATCCCCAGGTAATAAAACATTGATCATGCAAATATCTGTTCAGTGTGCGAACCAAATGTTGCTCTCATCCTTAATGTTTTCAGCCGCTCCAATTCCGCTGCAAGTAGAACATCGTTGGGCAGTAGTAGGAAGAGCTATATCTGTGTGCAAGACAATACAGTGCTCAACAAAGTGTTGGTGGATATATGGGTGGTCGCTTACATGGGCAACGGGAGCTGCCAGTCACTCAATACCACTGTTACACTTTCTGAAAGAGGTAAATCATTTTTTTGTATTTTTGAACTGTTATTCGGTGTAAAATGCAGGCTAAGAATCCACTAAGTACTTTACACAACTGACCACAGTACAATTTGAATCCCAAGATTCCTATTGTAATCTTTGTTTTTTGTGTGTAACGTGATTTGCTTTCTCCCTACAGTTAAGTATGAAGCTCCCCAACGTATGTCTATGGCAAGATCCTCGAGAAATCTTACCCTCAGCTGGGATAAGAAGAAAGGTAGTTAAGGTGCTCAGGGCCTTGCACAGTCCTTTGGGAGGGCAGGTGCTCAACAGTTTTCTTCCAAGATTCAAGAGGTTATGAGAGATTAGCTTGTTTTGTGTTACAAGTAACGAGACTTACGTTGAATTTTGGGGGGGGGTTTGTAAACACAACCAATATGAAAAAGCAATTTCTCATATGTGCACGTGCCTGAAGATGCTGTCATAGAGGTCAAGTTCAGAAGACTAGAGGAAACCTCAGGGACATGGGTGAGACCTCTTCTTTTCCTTGCAACAATGCTCTCATTCATTATTTTCTGATGAGTTTAGTATTTTTGCCTCAATTAATTTGACCTTGTCTCTGTTGGTCTAGAAGACACTTAAGAAAGAAGTCAAACAAGGTGAGCTCCTTTCAGTTTCATTTTAAGATCTTTTGAAATATAAGCAGCCACATTATTGTAATGTTTATTTCAGTATTTTACTGCAGTGTGGGTCTCAATAAAATTGAGTATTTGAAAAGTGCAAAGCTATCACTACTTGAGTGAGACTTGCAGTAAACCTGTGTTTGTCTGTACAGCCATGGTCACTCTGGAGAATTTCCAGAACGAATCTGTGTACCAACTACAGGTCAGACAAATGTCCAAGCATGTCAAACATCCCCTGTGGAGCGACTGGACTCCAATCCTGGACGTTCCCACTGGTGAGCAATGAATATTTAAATAGTCTGTGCCTACAGTGAAACTCACCAGGGTTGATGGCAATTCTATTCAAAATCAGTCAATTCTGTTCACATGATGATTGGAAACAGTGGCAAGTTTTTAAATTCATGAATTGAATTTCAATCTTCTGTATTGTCAGAATTTTTTATTGACTCTATGTCCTGAGATGAAGACATGTTCCTGGCTTTGCCCTTCTAGAATTGCAGAGGATGTACCATTTCTGGTTATAACTGTCATTTTGCTGCAGAAATCTCAAATCCCCCAGAAGTTAACTGGACAGTAGAGGATTTTAACAATGGTACTCGACTACTCAAGCTGACTTGGGGTGTAAGTTACAAAGTGCTACAAAACATTGAAAATGAAGTAACATTCTAGACTCTGCTGGTTACAATTAGGCTCAAATTGTGTTTCAAAGAGTTGCATCACTTACATCTATTTGTGTACCCCTGTGTCTTCCAGACACCACCTTATCCAGTCTCTATGCAGGTGAATTACAACCTGTCTCTCCATATTTGGCCATGCCTACTAAAGCGAAAGAACTTCACCATTGTCACTTCCACTGAGTTCAGTGTTTATGTGACTTACTCTGCTGTCAGTGGTGACATTATTGCCTTTAATAAAGTGGGAAAGTCATCCCCGACACATATCCTTGTCCCAGCAAAACATCTTACATTTCCCTGCAAGTGTAAGTATGTGTGTGTGTGTGTGTGTGTGTGTGTGTGTGTGTCTGCGCTTATGATTAATTTACCTCTACACAATGATGTTCATTCCTGAAATCAAAATGTTGTCATTTAATTTCCAATTAGCTTGGCCTAATGACAGACTCATCCCACTCAAGTATGCGCATGGCTTTATGAAATCCTGCCTGGAGTGGTACAAGTCAACAGACGGAGAAACGCGACCAGAAAAAGTGAATAGATCAAAACTAAATGGAACCGTGAAGAAAAAACTAAAACACGTCAGAGAAAGTAAGGGGGGGATTTCACCCCAAAACATTTTGTGGGGAAGAATAGGAAATGTCTCTATTCGTTTTACTGTGCTTTACCAAAGTGTGATATATCAAGATATACAGGTGGTATGTCTCGCAAACTGAGATAATAAACACGTCTGGTTTTGTTCCAGAGATGGACGACTATGTACGGTACTATTACCTCGTTCACAAACAAACTGATGGAAAGCCACAATCAACAGAGACGTGTCTCATGTATAAAAAGGAGGGTGGTAAGCTAAGCTCATTTTAAAAAATCTGACTGTCACAGCAATGCTTGTATGCAGTTCTTTCCTACATAACAATGTATACATCATCTAACACGGATGTCTTGTTTTCAGCACCCAGTAAGGCACCTGATCATTTCACTGCTCCTATTCTTAATGTTACAACCAATTCTGCAATGCTGCATTGGAAACCTATTCCTGTGCCAGACCAGCGAGGTTTCCTTACACACTATGAAGTCTGCTACACAAGGAGAAGCCAAAAAAATGAGTCACAAATTGAATCTGGTAAAGTCCTCCTCCAAACTTAATGAGTCAATGCCCCGTGATAAACGTGTCATTTATGTAATTGTGTAATTAATGTATATAGATGAATACACATATTTGTCTCTTATCAGAGTGTCTCAAGAGCTTTGCATCAAAAACAGAGTATCTTGTTCAAAACCTGACACCTGGGTCCATCTACAACATCCATCTCGCTGGAGCAACAGCTGCAGGTTCAGGACCAACGACAACTATCCAAATCATGACAAAGCCTCTACCCCAGTCCGTTATTGGTAGGAATTAGGAATGTATTATTGTTATGGCACAGACTAGACCAGAGAATCAGCAAAAATGTTAAACAATTTTGAAATTACGAGAGTCCACATTCATGGTATAATTGACTTGATCACTTGTGATTTTCAATTTTCAAATGAGTGATATGTGGATGTTGCCTGCACTGTTTCACCCTACAGACTCAAGATGCTTATCGAACTCAACAACATCAAATTAAATAATTATCTCCTTTATCTTTTCCAATAAGGTTGGATCATAGCTGGCATAATTGTTTCAATTGCAATATTAATAACAGTATGCTTGTTCATCATCCAGAGGTAAGCTGAAAATATATACTTTTTAATAACATCCGATCTTCAGGATTAGCAAGAAAGCCTAGTCTTTCAGGGATGAATATTGTTCATTTTTCAAGGACTTCAAAAACATTTCACACATCATTCTAAACAGCATCTATAACTTTTGTTCTAATTCTAAGATATAAAAAAAATATCTTCCCACCAATACCACGTCCTGTGGTCGTAGAGTCGGTGAATTACCGAGCAAGGAATCAGGTAAGATCCTTTTAACAATTGACATATTTAGGATTGTGTTCAGACTTTACTGTGCAGAACTCTGCATTTTCCCTAAATGTCCTGCTTTGTAAGTCAGAATGCACGCAGCAACATGATTGAACTGAAACAGAATTGAAAGTAGACATCATGTGACATGCTTTGATCTTTTACACTAAATCACAAATTATAAAGTACCATAGCCATGATTGAGCCCTGTCAGGCTGCCATCATAAAAGGTAGGGTTAGTTATTGTGTCTACAGAGGTGCTCAGGTCTATATGAATACACTGGTGGGAGGAAAGCACCTGCTGAGCAAGGAAAGCACAAACATGGTGAGAAGAATCTTCCCTTGACACTCAGAAGCCACAGACCTTCCATACATTCCACAAACAATAACGCACCCCAAACTTATTAAATAGCTGGTTTATCAACGTAACTTTTTACAAAACATGTGAAACTGATGCTTTATAGGTGCAAAGCATAAATATCTGGTGCACGACTTTGTGTGTGCTTAACTTGAACATTTGTCCAAGTCATGTGTTGATGCTGACATCACTGAGACATTGGCATGATTTGATCCTGAATGGGTATCCCTTTGTCTCAACAGAGTATGCATGAGGAGGAGGTGCATGAGCTGCAGCTATATGACAACTGCAGCCAAGACCCCAACCCTGAGGAAGCCACTGTCCTGGAGGTGTCTGAGACATACGAGTGTGAAGACACGGACGAGAAGTGCCTGGGAGACTCCAGCACCCCAGTCAGTGACCTGCTGAGCCCTGATTATAAGGCCCAGGTGCTACGTCTAGAAACCCCTGATTCAAGCCAAGGAGAGATTGACTGTTTGGTCACCATGTTGATGTACAGGAACGGTCTGGTCTTTGATATGAAAGCATACTCCACCGAGGATGTCGGGATCCCACTTTAGACATCACTGCTGTAGCACTCGCTCGAAGCCTGTAACTATAATATATGACCCCCTTATTATGGTGTATTGTCACTTTCTATTGGTCCTGACTAAATAACAGCCATCTTGAGTCAGTTGAGAGAATGGACATGTTATAAGCCTTATAATAATGCATTATAAAGGCTTATTCTTGTTTCTAACAAGTTATAAAGCGTATCTGCATCCTTTAAGTAAAGTGTTAGGCAACACTGCCAGAGAGTGGTGACAGTGGCCTGGCTGGGCCATTTGGCACTTTGTCTGTTCAAATATTCAGGCTAGTTCATTAACAGATAATTATTATATTATTGTGGACATTAAAATATGTTTAAACACTGTAGATATAAATAATACTGAAAAAGTTTGCATTGATGTATTTCTTTAAAATATTTGATTCAACTTATTTTCTTGACAATAAGCAAAAACAGACAACTTCATTTACATACATTTCCACAAACATTAGTGGCATCACACTTGCCCAGACCCACATGTTCCCACACAAACAAAGAGGTGTAATGGGTTAGCACTCAAAAAGATGTCGCATAAAGCTTACTGTACTTCATTATTCAATGTTTTTCATTATTTTCACTGCATCAGACGTTTCGGCTTTAGTGCTTTCTAATGCTCTGCCCCATGTGACGTCAAATTGTGTTATGTTGTTTCTGTCTGTAGACAGATTTTTCCCATATTTAAATAATAAAGCATTTGATGACCCCCCACATTCTAAAATTGCGGTCATGTGGTCGGGTAGGCTGTTTGGCTAACATTAGCTAGCTAGCTCACTAACTGTAGGTATTATTTTTGCCTCACTCACACTAGACCTGAATTAAATGATGAAACTAGCGGCCAAACGTTTCTTGACAGCGCAATGTGAGTTTTTATTAGAATCAGTATAGCAATGTAACGTTATTGATTATGTTCATATAATCTCAGACATAAATTACTGCAGTTTAAGACCATCCATAGATCGTACTATATGCCAGTGAAACTGAATAACATGCACTCAGAAATGTATTTCCTCTGCTGGAGGTGTAAAATACAGAAGGGGGGCCTCCCGGGTGGCGCAGTGGCCTAGGGCACTGCATCGCAGCGTTAGCTGTGCCACCAGAGACCCTGGGTTTCGTGCCCAGGCTCCGTCGCAGCCAGCCACGACCGGGAGGTCCGTGGGGCGACGCACAATTGGCCTAGTGTCGTCCGGGTTAGGGAGGGTTTGGCCAGTAGGGATATCCTTGTCTCATCGGGCACCAGTGACTCCTGTGGCAGGCCGGGCACAGTGCACGCTAACCAAGGTGCACGGTGTCTCCTCCGACACATTGGTGCGGCTGGCTTCCGGGTTGGATGTGCGCTGTGTTAAGAAGCAGTGCGGCTTGGTTGGGTTGTGTTTCGGAGGACGCATGGCTTTCTCCCGAGCCAGCACGGGAGTTGTAGCAATGAGACAAGATAGTAATTACTAACAATTGTATACCACAAAATTGGGGAGAAAAGGGGGTAACAAATTTAAAAATAAAAAAAAACACATTCTCCCTGTTTTTGTTTGCTTGGATCCCAGCCCTGACCATAGATTGCTTTGCATGTTTCTATTTTTAGTTTGGTCAGGGTGTGATGTGGGTGGGTATTCTATGTTGTATGGTCTAGGTTTTCTTTTTCTATGTGTTTGGCCTGGTATGGTTCTCAATCAGAGGCAGCTAGCATTTATAGCGCCTAAGAAACGCATTGCCATTAATTGGAAGGTTGGTTATCCTCCCAGAATGTCACAATGGATGGCAGAAATTATGCATCACTAGATTTGAATTACAAGATTAAGGGTATACTGTGCAACTTTCATAAGGTCTGTGTGGCTTATATAGAGTAGCCTACTGTATGACAAAATGGATCTGTATTGAAAATATTAGATTTTTTTAGTCGAGCAGTCGCAAATATATCATTTTTTTCATGGCACACTAGGTATTATTTTTGCCTCACTCACACCTGTGTGATTTGCCCCTGTCTCAGTGGACTAATCCATTGAGGAGGCCGTGGGATGCCACGGTCTAAGAATATGAAGAGTTTGGCTCATGCACAAGGCTCACTCCCTGTCACGCCCTGACCGTAGATTGCTTTGTATGTTTCTATTTTTTGCTTGGTCAGGGTGTGATGTGGGTGGGTATTCTATGTTGTATGGTCTAGGTTTTCTTTTTCTATGTGTTTGGCCCGGTATGGTTCTCAATCAGAGGCAGCTGTCTATCATTGTCTCTGATTGAGAGCCATACTTAGGTAGCCTGTTTTCCCATTTTGAGTTGTGGGTGATTATTTTCTGGTTAGTGTTTGTTGCACCTGTCAGAACTGTTAGTTTATCATTTTGTTGTTTTTGTTTGTGTATTCATTCTGGATTAAAAGTATTATGGATACATACCACGCTGCACTTTGGTCCCCCTCTCCTTCCACCAACGAAAATCGTTACAGAATCACCCACCAAAAAGGACCAAGCAGCGTCCTTGGGAGGAGGTAGAAAGGTGGTCGATCGACCCAGGGAGAGTGCCGGAGCCCGCCTGGGATTCTCTGGAACAGTGCGAGGAGGGAGAATGGAGTTGGCGACAAGAACGTGGCAGCGCAACAGGCACGAGAGGCACATGGGGAGATTTTCAAAGTCAGGTAGGAGACCTGAGCCAACTCCCCGTGCTTACCGTGGCGAGAGAGCGACCCGGGCAGGCACCGTGTTATGCGGCGAAGCGCACGGTGTCCCCAGTGCTCATGCATGGCCCGGTGCGCTACATCACAGCCCCCCGCAAGTGCCATGCGAGAGTGGGCATCCAGCCAGGGCGTGTTGTGCCGGCCCAGCGTGTTTGGTCTCCGGTACGCCGTTTCGGCCCAGGGTATCCTGAGCCGGCTCTGCCTGCTGTGTCTCCGAGGCGCTGGGAGGGTGCAGTGCATCCTATGCCTGCACTCCGCCCGTGCCGGGTGAATGTGGGTATTGAGCCTAAGGGAGAGGTGCGAGTGGTATGCACCAGAGCTCCAGTGCTCCCCCACAGCCCGGTCCATCCGGTGCTTCCTCCACGCACCAGGCCTCCTGTAGGTCTCCCCAGCCTGGTGGGTCCTGTAGCACCAGGCTGTCTCTCCGTCTCCTCCCTCCAGGTTCTCCCGTCTGTCCGGAGCTGCCAGAGCCGCCGTCTGTCCGGAGCTGCCAGAGCCGCCGTCTGTCAGAAGCTGCCAGAGCCGCACATCTGTCAGGAGCTGCCAGAGCCGCACATAGGTTTTCTTTTTCTATGTGTTTGGCCTGGTATGGTTCTCAATCAGAGGCAGCTGTCTATCGTTGTCTCTGATTGAGAGACATTTTTAGGTAGCCTGTTTTCCCATTTTGAATTGTGGGTGATTATTTTTTGGTTACTGTTTGTTGCACCTGTCAGAACTGTTCGGTTATCGTTTTGTTGTTTTTGTTCGTCTGTTCATTCTGGATTAAAAGTATTATGGATGCATACCACGCTGCACTTTGGTCCTCCTCTTTCACCCCACGAAAATCGTTACACTCCCGCCATTTTGGGGTTATTCATTGTTTCATAATAACTTAATTGTGTGCATTGTTTGCTGTGTTTATTAATTCCCCATTACATACATCACCAGTAGTAGCCTACATTTACCGTTAATTCCCATGATTTCTCATCTGCAATGTGTGTTTGGTTATGGTAATTTCTGTTAATGCATTCAATATATTATTATTAGCCATTTGTCTTTCTCATTGTTGGAGTGGACATGTGTTTTACAGAACTCAACCTATGCTACACTCGTCTTTTGTTTTTAAAATCAAAATCAGTTCCTCAAAGTATTTGAACAATATTAGCCGTTCTCTCTATTTCGATAACCACTCAGCATGAAAGGGAAAAATGTAATGCTCTAATCCAGTGGAAATGTCATAAAATGCCTGATTACTTCTTATCCCTTACACAAATAGCCTACCGCTGGCACACAGATTGATAGAAATGGTAAGATAAATTGGCACTCCAAATGAAAAAGGTTGCCGACCACTGGTGTAGCCTATTACTGGCAACTTCAGGAGCATAAGGAGGGTCGAGAACAGTTTTTTTTTCTTCTTCTGGTTAGGATATCTTCATCTCTGGCTCCCTCTTGAATCATTTGTGTGTCTTCATTATTGAATCAAACAGCGAGCTTAAAGCATCAGATGAGTTCAGGACATTGATTTTATTAAAACACATAGGGTGTATGTATACACAACCAATCGATTGGTCGAAAGAAAAGACTACTCTTGGTGGACCAAGATGTTTTTGGTCGGAGACAGCCCAAGAAGAAAGGCAGGAAATTAGTTTAGATGCCAGAAATAATTGAGGGAGGACCCCCTGCCAGGTTATGTCCCCCACCCCACTTCTAAAACCAAAGTTGCGTCCCTAACTTCAATATAATTGCCAAAAACAATATTGTCCAGCCCATTGGGTATTTCACAGCATCACCCATATGCCGTGTCTTGAAATATGCACATAGACTGGTTAAAATACATTTACATTGTAAAACTTCTGTCAGCCAGCTTTCTAACTCTGCCCATAATTTCTGGACTTTATAGCACTCCCAGACAGCATGAATTATTGAGTTATTGTTAGTTTTACACTGAAGACATGACTATGCCATTGTGCTGTAGAATTTGTGAATCTTGTCTCTCACATAAATTATATACACAACCATTCAAAAGTTTGGGGTCACTTACAAATTTCCTTCTCTTCCATGAAAACATACATACCCTTTTTCGAATCCAGGCTGTATCACAACCGGCCGTGATTGGGAGTCCCATAGGGCGGCGCACAATTGGCCCAGCGTTGTCCGGGTTTGGCTGGTATAGGCCATCATTGTAAATAAGAATTTGTTCTTAACTGACTTGCCTAGTTAAATAAAGGTTAAATACAAATATTACAATTAAAAAAACATTTCTGTATGGACCTCGCCTTGTCATGCTGAAACAGGAAAAGGCCTTCCCCAAAGTTGGAAGCACAGAATCGTCTAGAATGTCATTGTATGCTGTAGCATTAAGATTTCCCCTCACTGGAACTAAGGGGCCTGGCCCAAACCATAAAAAACAGCCCCAGACCAATATTCCTCCTCCACCAAACTTTACAGTTGGCACTATGAATTCAGACAGGTAGCGTTCTCCTGGCATCAGCCAAACCCCGATTAATCTGTCGGACTGCCAGACAGTGATGCGTACTTCATCACTCCTGTATACTTCTGTATACTTCTGGCCCTTCCTTGGACACTGTGCTAACACTGTGCTAACTAACCTCCAAACAAGCTTCAATGCCATACAACACTCCTTCTGTGGCCTCCAACTGCTCTTAAACGCTAGTAAAGCCCGCACCCGCCCGCCCGACTAGCATCACCAACCTGGACGGTTCCGACCTAGAATATGTGGACAACTATAAATACCTAGGTGTCTGGCTAGACTGTAAACTATTTAGCAACAAAGCCTCCTTCACTCACGCCGCCAAACTTACCCTAGTAAAACTGACTATCCTACCGATCCTCGACTTCGGCGGTGTCATCTACAAAATAGCTTCCAACACTCTAATCAGCAAACTGGATGCAGTCTATCACAGTGCCATCCGTTTTGTTACCAAATCACCTTATGAAACCCACCACTGCGACCTGTATGCTCTAGTCGGCTGGCCCTCGCTACATATTCGTCGCCAGACCCACTGGCTCCAGGTCATCTATAAGTCTATGCTAGGTAAAGCTCCGCCTTATCTCAGTTCACTGGTCACGATAACAGCACCCACCCATAGCACACGTTCCAGCAGATATATCTCACTTATCATCCCCAAAGCCAACACCTCATTTGGCCGCCTTTCCTTCCAGTTCTCTGCTGCCAGTGACTGGAACGAATTGCAAAAATCGCTGAAGTTGGAGACTTTTATCTCCCTCACCAACTTTAAACATCAACTATCTGAGCAGCTAACCGATCGCTGCAGCTGTACATAGTCCATCGGTAAATAGCCCACCCAATTTACCTACCTCATCCCCATACTGTTTTTATTTTATTTACTTTTCTGCTCTTTTGTACACCAGTATCTCTACCTGCACATCATAATCTACTCATTTATCACTCCAGTGTTAATCTGCTAAATTGTAATTATTCGCTCCTATGGCCTATTTATTGCCTACCTCCTCATGCCTTTTGCACACACTGTATATAGACTTTCTTTTTTTCTACTGTGTCATTGACTTGTTTATTGTGTTATTGGCTTGTTAATTGTTTACTCCATGTGTAACTCTGTGTTGTTGTCTGTGTCACACTGCTTTGCTTTATCTTGGCCAGGTCACAGTTGCAAATGAGAACTTGTTCTCAACTAGCCTACCTGGTTAAATAAAGGTGAAATAAAAAATAAAAAATAAACTCCAACACCACTCCAGCCGATGCTTGGCATTGCACTTGGTGATCTTAGACTTGTGTGTTGCTGCTTGGCCATGGAAACACATTTCATGAAGCTCCTGATGAACAATCCCACGTGTGCCACCCTATGTGATTCCCGATCACAGCCAGTTGTGATACAGCCTGGGATCAAACCCAGGTCTGTATTGATGCCTCTAGCACTGCGATGCAGTGCCTAAGATCGCTGTGCCGCTCGGGAGGCAGTACAGACAAATGTTATGCGCTACATTCTTTAGCGCTCGCCGGTCCCGTTCTGTGAGCTTGTGTGGCCTGCCACTTCGCGGCTGAGTCGTTGTTGCTCCTTGGCATTTCCACTTCACAATAACAGCCCTTACAGTTGTACGGAGCAGCTCTAGCAAGGCAGAAATTTGACTAACTGACCTATTAGAAAGGTGGCATCCTATGATGGTGCCATGTTGAAAGTCACTGAACTCTTCCGTAAGGCCATTCTAATGCCAATGTTTGTCTATGGAGATTGCATGGCTGTGTGCTCGATGTTATACACATGTCTGCAAAGGGTGAGGTTGAAATAGCCAAATCCACTAATTTGAGAGAAAGTGTGTCAACATACTTTTGTATATATTGTGTACGTTTCTACAAGTCTGGTGAGCCTATTAACAGTAGGGGCTGTAACTCTGAGCTAGATGCTGGATGCTGGATGTGACATCCAGTATAGAATCCGGGCTCAGAGTTGCATCCAGCATCTGGCTGAGAGTTACATCCAGCATCCTGCACAGAGTTGCATCCTGCACAGAGTTATCTCCAGCATCCGGCTCAGAATTACATCCAGCATCCGGCTCAGAGTTACATCCAGCATCCGGCTCAGAGTTACATCCAGAATCTGGCTCAGAGTTACATCCAGCATCCAGTATCTGCCTCAGTGTTACATGCAGCTTCCGGCATCCGACTCAGAGTTACATCCAGCATCCACCACAGCCTTACATCCAGCATCCAGCTCATAGTTACATCCGGCATCCGGCTTAGAGTTACATCCAGCATCCGGCTCAGAGTTACATCCAGTATCCGGCTCAGAGTTACATCCAGCATCCGGCTCAGAGTTACATCCAGCATCCGGCTCAGAGTTACATCCAGCATCCGGCTCAGAGTTACATCCAGCATCTGGCTCAGAGTTACATCCAGCATCCGGCTCAGAGTTACATCCAGCATCCGGCTCATAGTTACATCCAGCATCCGGCTCATAGTTACATCCGGCATCCGGCTCATAGTTACATCTGGCATCTGGCTTAGAGTTACATCCAGCATCCACCACAGCATTACATCCAGAATCCGGCTCATAGTTACATCCGGCATCTGGCTTAGAGTTACATCCAGCATCCACCACAGCATTACATCCAGAATCCGGCTCATAGTTACATCCGTCATCTGGCTTAGAGTTACATCCAGCATCTGGCACAGAGTTACATCCAGCATCCGGCTCATAGTTACATCCGGCATCTGGCTTAGAGTTACATCCAGCATCCGGCTCATAGTTACATCCGGCATCTGGCTTAGAGTTACAGTTCCTGAACTAAGTGGAATTGTGAGTGTAGAGCTCCCTAGGTGAGCCATCCTTACCTTTACTTGACGAGAACTCAGGCTTAGAGATTCAGTTCACTTCGTGGATCTCCTTTCTTGCCAAAGAGTGACCGGGATTCAGTGAGACTCCACAATTCAGTTAGGTAGCAATGCCCTAGCCGTTCATGTGTTACTACTGCCACCTAGTGGTGCTTTAGATTAGTCCCTTTATGCGTAGTAAACTGTGTAGTAAACAATGCCTTTACAGTTTATATTGTAAATGGTGTCAAGTAATGTCATTGTATAATTTCTGTATATTATTCCTGATATTATTCCTGGCACTCTGCTTCCTCCTATATAGGTCAACCACACAGAAGCACTATCACCTTTCCACATCCACAGTTATGGATCAGTGGTACAGTAGAGAGAGAGAGAGAGAGAGAGAGAGAGAGAGAGAGAGAGAGAGAGAGAGAGAGAGAGAGAGAGAGAGAGAGAGAGAGAGAGAGAGAGAGAGAGAGAGAGAGAGAGAGAGAGAGAGAGAGAGAGAGAGAGAGAGAGAGAGAGAGAGAGAGAGAGAGAGAGAGAGAGAGAGCATGAGAGAGAGAGAGAGAGAGAGAGAGAGAGAGAGAGAGAGAGAGAGAAAGGCAGACAAAGAGAAACAGACACAAAGAGAGATGGAGAGACAGACAGAGACAGACAGAGAGACAGACAGAGACAGACAGAGAGACATCCAGAGAGAGAGAGAGCCAGAGAGACAGACAGAGACAGCCAGAGACAGACAGAGAGAGAGAGAGCGAGAGAGACTGACAGAGACAGCCAGAGAGACAGACAGAGACAGCCAGAGACAGACAGAGAGAGAGCCAGAGAGACTGACAGAGACAGCCAGAGAGACAGACAGCCAGAGAGCGAAACAGAGAGAGAGAGAGAGAAAGAGAACATTGATAGGTTTAGGCTACTACATGATACTCCAATTTTCCCTATGAGGTGACATTGACACCTTCAATACCACCTTGCACAATCTTGTCTGCATCTAGCTTATCTAGGGTGTAATCATTAGTCCAACAATTTTAAATTATAGTTTCTATTGGACAAATTCAGGTATGTTTATCCCCATTTGTTCTGTTTACCTCAGGATCTCATCACAGTATCTCTGTGCATTCAAATTACCATTGATAAAATGTTATTGTGTTCATTGTCCGTAGCTTATGCCTGCCCAAACCATAACCCCAACGCCACCATGGGGCACTCTGTTCACAAAGTTGGCATCCGCAAACTGTGAGGCCGGTTGAACATACAGCCAAATTCTCTTAAATTAAGTTGGGGCGGCATATGGTAGAGAAATTAACATTAAATTCTCTGGCAACAGCGCTAGTGGACATTCCTGCAGTCAGCATGCCAATTGCACACTCCCTCAAAAGTTAAGACATCTGTAGCATTGTGTTGTGTGACAAAGCTGCACATTATAGAGTGGCCTTTTATTGTCCCCAGCACAAGGTTCACCTGTGTAATGTTCATACTGTTTAATCAGCTTCTTGATATGCCACACCTGTCAGGTGGATGGATTATCTTGTCATACCAGATATGCTCACTACCATTTGAGAGAAATAAGCTTTTGGTGCATATCGTACATTTCTGGGATCTTTTATTTCAAATCACGAAACATGGGATCAACACTTTAGGTGTTGAGTTTATATTTTTGTGTGTTCACTGTACATGCCATTCCACATTTATTTTGGGTTATAATCATGTTATAATGCTCATCTAATGCTGAATATATGTTCAGTCATTCCATTGTTATCAATCAACTGCATTACACTTTAAATAATTCGAATTCAGATGCCAATCTGGTTGACGACACTAGCTAGCTAAATTGGCTAGCTAACCAACCCATTATGATGGTTATCTAGCATACTAGCTAGCCCGACTCCTACATCAGCAATAACAGCTGAGTGTAATCTTAACAAATGCCTTAAACAGAAGTCCAAAACTACATATACGCCTGTTTAAATATATATATTATGAAATGCACAGGCAAATGCAAATCGCTGTGGAATCCGTCTAGCTAGCTGATTACACTTCTGTTCCTTGTTATATCTTGTGCAGTGGTTTTCCCAGACCTAGACGTCCTTGCATTCACAAAAGTACAATTGCGCGCGCGCTCAGTGCAAACCCGAAAAAGGTTCCAGCACAACTGAACATTTACATCTGGGCCAGAGATCACCATATTTTAGCACGGGGGAAAGTAACATAATTGGCTTATCGATAGGCTTGATGCGTTTATTTTGTTATGCCTTTGACCTACTGCTACATTAGAAAATGGCGGAGTCGGGTGGTGGGGATTTCGCCTCGAATCGTCCGCAGAACAGGTGAGGATGACACTCGTGGTGAAATCAATATGGGAAAACTGTATGTAGACCAAAAGGCAGCCAGAGATAAATGGGCATGTGATAGGCCTACATGACACCCAGGAGAACATACCGGGTAAGGAATTAAAACATGTATACATGTGAAACATTGGGCGAGAGGACATTCGGGTGGATTTTCAAGAAATTCCCGAGGATACTGGCCTTTTTTGTTTTTGCATGAATTGTCATATCTTTGCAGATTGATTCATTTATTGTACATTGTATCCATGGTAGGCTACATCCTAGGCTAAATATTGCCAGTGATAAGGTATGAGTAAGAAAGAATGTTAGGCTACCTGTTTGGAATTCTGCCGTAACATTGTTACGTTCATAGTTACAGACACCGCTCCAGGATAAAGGGATTTAAGGGAGCAGTTGAAATCGGCGAAGAGCTAGTTTTTGGGGGGGTTCTTGTATTGGAATTATATGGAATTCTGCTTATATTACGTTACACCACAATAAACATAAAGTTCAAATGCAGAGACTCCGAGATCATCGAGTGCTTTTAAAGTGACAGGTTGGCGCAAAATCTGTAACCTATATCCACTGCGCGTATCAGCATAAAATATTGGCCTTCTAGCAGTCGTAAAGACGAATACTCAGCAGGAGGCAGGTAGAGGTGCAAATTCGTGTTGGGTTTATTGACACAGCGATGGTGTTTCAAAGGTGACGGTGATATTTACAAATATATAAAAATGTCAGCATGCAAAATAAAAAGCCTCTCATCAGGCAAAACCTGCCTTAACCAGTAAAGCACAGGTTTGGATACAGCCTACGCTTGAGGTACCCAAAAGTGAACTATTCTTGGCGCGCAGGCCAGGTATATCTGTGCACGCTAACGTGCGCGCATTCACACCATTAAACATGACGGAGAAAACGGACACATGCTCTCCAAACAAAGACAATTAAGAAATTGACAGTTAACTGGTACACGCAATTAAATAAATCACAAGTGTTGCGCAGTTTGTGTGCTCTCCAAACAACTTTTCCACTTGGAGAATGAGAATGGTATTAGGCTATATTTAATGAATTACACACATTTCTGTAACCACACATTCTAAATTAATGGGGGACTATGTTGTGATTAACAGTAACTTCACTGATGAATATATATTTCATGGGGCATTGATAAACATTGACAAACAATGAAATCGAACGTTCAGCTGTCCACTAACCTTTTGGCGATGCGGGGGCACAAACTTCTCCGCATTGACCTTTTTTGATGCAGGTAAGGGAGAATTCTCTCCAGAACGATAAACCAGACCTCCCACTGGGGTTGTCTCCAGACTTCCATGTCACACCCAGGAACATTTTGCGGTGTGGTCATTTTCTCTCCAAGCCTGGGGAAAGGGTCAGAGCACACCCTCTCCTCTCCAGGTTGCGGAGAGAGCTCGGTCATAATCAGTGTCAGTCAATGTCCGGATGAAAACCTCATACACCCCATCACAGGGCAGACCCTCCTGCAGAGCGCCCCCCATAGGAACAGCAGAGGAGCAGGAAGGAGACAGACAGGCCTCCAACACTGCATCCTCAACAGGGCCTGACTGGTAACCTTGACCCCGCCCTTGTAAATCAAATATTACAGTTATTACCTTATTCACTTAGCCTATCACAAAGATGAGAAGTGTTTTTCCCACTTTCTATGGAAACCCAAAGGATTCACACCTAACTGTCCCCGTGGCTTTCCATAGCCCCCCTACACACTCCGCGGTGTACTCTGCCCATTGTGCTGACGCAGCGGAGATACCAATTTTTTAATGCGCCAACCTGTCACTCAATCATCTGAACTTTTTAGCTATTTTTATATAGGGACATACAACTAAAACTGAGGGTGCACAAGTTTGAACTGAGGGGGCTAAGCCCCCTTTAGCCCCCTCATGCATCTGGATAAGCACATTTCCTCTAGCAGGTGCAGCACCGCAACACATTGCAAAGTCCCTATTTCTTCAGCATCAAATGAAAAATGTTATGGCCTACTGAATTTAATCCGCCACTTATTGATGATAATGTAGCCTATAGCTAGTTTTTAGTTTGGCTTTAAAAACAAACAAAAATTAAAGTAAAAATATATAACTTTTCAGTTGTGTTTTGTCAACCAAACCCAATCAAGAATTTGTCTCAAAACAGCCAAGCAGTCATAATTATTTGATTTCATTAGGTTTAATTGATAAGCTTGAAACATGAAACTGACTAGCCTTCTGCCAGTTACCAGAGGCACAGTCAGTCAGTCATACTGTAAGTCACCACAATAATTGACACACCACTTCCCGCATGTAGGCTATATATTGGATAAATATGTAGGCAACTTCATTCTATTTAACGAAATATAATGTTTCAACATAAATTGTGAGTGACAGTTATAATTTCCCCCCAGGTATCATAGATAGGCAGCCTATAGTACTATTATCCATTGAGACGGTCATATCCTCACTCAATATCTAGTGAGATTAAATTGTCCTGAAAGTGGTGAACAATTCAAGATATTCTCTAGTGTTTAAGGGATATATATATCACCATTAACACAGGCTTTGTTCTCTGAATACAAAAGAAGGCATTTCTTCAAAGGAAGCAGCTGAATAATTAAAAAGAAAAGGGAGTTGAGATGAGATGAGGGTGATGATGCAGCTGCTGGGAAAAAGGATGGACAA
Source organism: Oncorhynchus mykiss (assembly GCF_057628025.1). Lineage (NCBI taxonomy): Eukaryota > Metazoa > Chordata > Actinopteri > Salmoniformes > Salmonidae > Oncorhynchus > Oncorhynchus mykiss. The sequence goes on from NC_143026.1 coordinate 60,074,103, forward strand.
AGTGCAGGAGAGCAAGAGCTCAGCACTGTCACTGATGCTACAACAGGATCAGTCAACTCTGACAAGTATCCTAGAAGCTTAATTGGCAGAAGATACGTGGAAATACTTTTTAAAATACCCTATTCTGATAAACTGATAGTGATAGGCCTTTTCTCTTCCAGTATGGCTAACCAGAATAGCACCCTGCGTTGCACGTTCTCAGCCCCAAGCCATAGCGCCACTCTCCTGCAGGGCTTGTCGGTCCTGCGAGTCCAGGGGCAGCTCCTGGATGTGGTGCTGGCCATCAATGAGGAGCGCTTCCAGGTTCACAAGGCAGTGCTGGCCTCCTGCAGTGACTACTTCAGGTGAGACTGACGCTGTGTCTCCAAAATGGCTTCTGCTACTCGTCTCCTTTCCTTTCATCTGCACTGATTTGAGAGGACTGGACACTGGATGTATTCTCTGACTATAGTGATACACTGACTGGCAAAAGAGAGACCCAGGTAAAGAGACGTACAAATCAAATCATGATACAGATGTAGAGGTGAGGGGAAGAGTGTGATTGTGTTGCTGAATTTGGCTTTGGTGTGAAATAATGATACATCAAGAGCTGAGTCAGATGAGAGGCGTAGTGGAGAGAAAGGAAGAGGAATTGGTACAATATGTGGGACTGATAGGGAGGGATATATTAACATTACAGGTGTACAATGTGCAATGTGAATATATTTAAATGAATAATCTGATGTTCTTGTCCTGATGTTGCATGGCAAGTAGGGGAGTGGTTCCGTGTCTAATTTACCTCAGATTAATATGTTGTTTAGAATTGGGGGAAATCAATAAAACAAGTTTAACATAAAGACAGTTATTTAAATGGCTTTCTCACTTACCTTGCAGAGCCATGTTCACCGGAGGCATGAGGGAGTCAAACAAGGATACCATTGAGCTGAAAGGCTTGTCCGCCCGCGGCCTGAAACATATAATTGACTTTGCTTACAGCGCAGATGTCACACTTGACCTGGACTGCATTCAGGATGTACTGGGAGCAGCTGTCTTTCTCCAGATGGTCCCAGTCGTGGAGCTCTGTGAGGAGTTCCTCAAGTCAGCCATGAGTGTAGAGACCTGCCTGAACATTGGCCAGATGGCCACCACCTTCAACCTGTCCTCCCTCAAGGAGTCTGTGGACACCTTTACCTTCCGCCACTTCCTGCAGATCGCTGAGGAGGAGGACTTCCTGCACATTCCCATGGAGCGCCTGGTCTTCTTCCTGCAGAGCAACAAGCTGAAGAACTGCAGCGAGATCGACCTGTTCCACGCTGCCATCCGCTGGCTGCAGCACGACGAGGCCCGACGGGCCGGAGCCAACAAAGTGCTCTGCCACGTACGATTCCCACTCATGCGCTCCTCGGAGCTGGTAGACAGCGTGCAGACGGTGGACATCATGGTAGAGGACGTGCTGTGCAGGCAGTACCTCCTGGAGGCCTTCAACTTCCAGATCCTCCCCTTTCGTCAGCACGAGATGCAGTCCCCTCGGACCGTGATCCGCTCCGAAGTAGTTTCGCTCATTACCTTTGGTGGGACACCCTACACTGACAATGATCGTACTGTGAGCAGTAAGGTGTTCTATCTTCCAGACATTGCCGCGCGTCAGTTCAAGGAACTAACGGAGGCGGAGACAGGTTCCAGCCACGCCTGTGTATCGGTGCTGGACAACTTTGTTTACGTAGTAGGCGGGCAGCACCTGCAGTACCGCAGCGGCGAAGGGGCGGTAAACGTCTGCTTCCGCTATGACCCGCACCTGAGCCAATGGCTGCGCATCCAGCCGATGCAGGAGGTGCGCATTCAGTTCCAGCTCAACGTTCTTCAAGGACAACTCTACGCCACTGGGGGGCGCAACCGATCTGGAAGTCTGTCGTCCGTAGAGTGCTACTGTCCCAAGAAAAATGAGTGGACCTACGTGGAACCACTGAAACGCAGAATCTGGGGCCATGCAGGAACTCCCTGTGGTGACAAGCTCTACATCTCAGGGGGTTACGGTGTTTCGGTGGACGATAAGAAAGCCCTGCACTGTTATGATCCCACATCTGACCAATGGGACTTCAAATCGCCCATGAACGAGCCCAGAGTGCTTCATGCTATGATCAGCGCCAAAGACCGTGTTTACTGCCTGGGCGGTCGCATGGACCACGTGGACCGCTGCTTTGACGTCCTGGTGGTTGAGTATTATATTCCAGAGAATGACCAGTGGACCACTGTTAGCCCCATGCGAGCAGGGCAATCTGAGGCAGGCTGCTGCTTGTTGGACAAAAAGATCTATATCGTTGGAGGGTACAATTGGCATCTAAACAATGTCACAAGCATCGTGCAAGTGTACAACACAGAGACTGATGAGTGGGAGAGGGACTTGCACTTCCCTGAGTCTTTTGCAGGAATTGCGTGTACGCCGATCATACTTCCACAAACCACCACGCAACGGTAATCCCTCTGCCCAAAGTGACTGTGACAATTTGATTCATGGGTGATTCCTCACAAAACTGAAAACAAAAACAATACCATGATTTGGGAGATTTTCAGTCAATTTAATCCACAGAAGGGTCCTTTGGAAGAAGGATGGATGACACATACAGTGCCTTCAGAAAGTATTCACACCCCTTGACTTTTTCCACAACTTGTTGTGTTACAGCCTGAATTTAAAATTGATTAAATTTGGATTGTGTGTCACTGGCCTACACACAATACCCTATAATGTTAAAGTGGAATTTTTACAAATGAACAAAAACCTGAAATGTCTTGAGTCAATAAGTATTCAACCCCTTTGCTATGACAAGCCTAAATAATTTCAGTAGTAAATTTGCTTAACAAGTCACATAATAAGTTGCATGTACTTATGTGTGCGATAACAGTGTTTATCATGATTTTCGAATGACTACTTCCATCTCTGTACCCCACACATACAATTATCCATAAGGTTCTTCAGTCGAGCAGTGAATTTCAAACAGAGATTCAACCACAAATACCAGGGAGGTTTTCCAATGCCTTGCAAAGAAGGGCACCTATTGGTAGATGGATAAAAAAAGCAGACATTGAATATCCCTTTGAGCATGGTCAAGTTATTAATTACATTTTGGATGGTGTATTAATACACCCAGTCACTACAAAGATACAGGGGTCATTCGTAACTCAGTTGCTGGAGAGGAAGGAAACCACTCAGGGGTTTCACCATGAGGCCAATGGTGACTTTAAAACAGTTACAGAGTTTAATGGAGAAAACTGAGGATGGATCAACAACATTGTAGTTACTCCATAACACTAACCTAAATGATAGAGTGAGAAGATGGAAGTCTGTACAGACTAAAAATATTCCAAAACATAGATCCTGTTTGCAATAAGGCACTAAAGTAAAACTGCCCTAAACAATTGGCAAATAAATTAACTTTATGTATTGAATACAAGACAATATTGAATGTTCCTGAGTGGCCTAGTCACAGTTTTGACTTAAATTGAGTTGAAAATATATGGCAAGACTTGAAAATAGCTGTCTAACAATGGTCAACAACCAACTTGACAGCTAGAAGAAGAAAAATAATAATGTTCAAATGTTTTACAATCCAGGTGTGCAAAGCTCTTAGAGACTTACCCAGAAAGACTAACAGCTGTAATCACTACCAAAGGTGATTCTAACATGTATTGACTCAGGGGTGTGAATACTTAAGTATATTTGATATTTCATTTTCAATAAATGTGCAAAGAAAATCCCAAAATATGTTTTCAATTTGTCATTATGGGTTATTGTGTGTAGATGGGTGAGAGTTTTTAAAAATGTAATACATTTTTAAATTCAGGCAGTAACACAACAAAATGTGGAATAAGTCAAGGGGTATGAATAGTTTCTGAAGGTACTGTATTTGACATTTGTATCTTAACGCATAATTGAGAAATAATGAATTGAAGTTGGAATATTTGTGACATTTTCGCCTTGACTATGCCTCCTTTAAGACTCCATAATGTTTAATCTGTTAAGATCTGTTAAGATGTTGCTATAATATAGGCTACAGTGTATTACTTCAGCTTTCATCCTATGGTTGAGGTCCATGTGCTGCATTATAATGAACTGTGTTTGAAATGATGTGAAGGCCAGAGCTAGTGTAAATGTATTAGTGGCCTTTTAATGAAAAATAAGTGTTAGCTCTAAGGACAGACTTGCTTTTAAATAGATCATTATTGACATTTCAATGTAGTTTGGGGTGTTTAAAAAAATACTTAAAGCACTACCCACAATCAAAAACCTATTAACAGATTTGCAGGATAACATTTCTACATTTGTGTCCTGCATCAAGGAAGCATGTTTCTATTAATTGGTTGGGTAAATACATTGAAATAGTCAATTTACAGGGTTTAATTTAAAACAAAACTAAAATTACAACAGATTTGATGACAGAATAGACTGCATGGGACCCGTAAGCATTGTTCACATTGAAGTTACTCAAATTCAATTTTATTGCATATAGCAGATTAGAATCTGTTCTTTTTCCTGCAGTCTGAACAGCCAAAAAAGCACATGGAATTGGATATTTCAAGACACATTTCAAACCACCTTTGTAGTTCCTTTGAAGTCAGATACAAATCTTATTCCTGGCCATGCGTCTTGTCTGAACTGTCAAATCTGATTTGCCCTCGTGTGGTTTTTAGACTGTTATTTGGCATATATTGTTGCTTGCTAGCTACTCTGTTGACAGTTTGACAATAACATGTGGTATCTAACTAGCTTGTTAATCGTTTACAAACAAATCAGTGAATGTGCAAGAAAGCTAAACAGATACCTAGCTAGCTAGTTGACTGCTGTGGCTAGCCAAAAATGACTTGTTTTGAAACTACTTGTCTTAACCTTTGAGGCTTAAAGAGTGTTCTTACACTATGATGTTGAACATTCAAATCAACTGGGAAACGTCCATGGGAGGCATTGTTGTCACCTTAGCTTGCTACATAACTTTTGATGCTTCGATCTGATACCATTTCTGTCTAGCCGTCTACGCATACAATTTGATGCATACGTTTGATAAATCCAAAGTGTCCACCACACAGAATGCACTGCAACTGCTTCTGCAACGCAATGCTGCAAGGCAAACGTAGCGTTCCATTGGAAATGAATGTACAGTACTTATCAAATGTTTGGACACACCTACTCATTCAAGGGTTTTTCTTTATTTTTACTATTTTCTACATTGTGGAATAATAGTGAAGACATCAAAACTATGAAAAAACACATGGAATCGTGTAGTAACCAAAAAAGGGTTAAACAAATCAAAATATATTTTAGATTTTAGATTCTACAAAGTAGCCGCCCTTTGCCTTGATGACAGCTTTGCACACTCTTGGTATTCCCTCAACCAGCTTTACCTGGAATGCTTTTCCAACTGTCTTGAAGGAGTTCCTACATATGCTGAGCACTTGTTGGCAGCTTTTGCTTCACTCTGCGGTCCAATTCATCCCAAACCATCTCAATTGGGTTGAGGTCGGGTGATTGTGGAGGCTAGGTCATCTGATGCAGCACTCAGTCACTCTCCTTCTTGGTCAAATAGCCCTTACACAGCCTGGAGGTGTGTTGGGTCAATGTCCTGTTGAAAAACAAATGATAGTCAAACTAAGCGTAAACCAGATGGGATGGTGTATCGCTGCAGAATGCTGTGGTAGCCATGCTAGTTAAGTGTTCCTTGAATTGTGTTCCTTGAATTTTAAATAAGTCACTGAGAGTGTCACCAGCAAAGCTCCTCCATGTCTCACAAAGACACAGTGGTTGGAACCATCAGACTAAAGGACAGATTTCCACCCGTCTAATGTCCATTGCTTGTGTTTCTTGGCCCAAGCAAGTCTCTTCTTGTTATTGGTGTCCTTTAGTAGTGGTTTCTTTGCAGCAATTCAAGCATGAAGGCCTGATTCACGCAGTCTCCTCCAAAGAGTTGATGTTGAGATGTGTCTGTTACTTAAACTTCGGGGAATATTTATTTGGGCTACAATTTCTGAGACTGGTAACTGTGATGAACTTATCCTCTGCAGCCGAGGTAACTCTGGGTCTTCCTTTCCTGTGGCGATCCTCATGAGTGCCAGTTTCATCATAGCGCTTGATGGTTTTTGCAACTACACTTGAATAAACTTTAAAAGTTCTTGAAATGTTCCATATTGACTCACCTTCATGTCTTAAAGTAACGATGGACTGTCGTTTCTCTTTGCTTATTTGAGCTGTTCTTGCCATAATATGGACTTGGTCTTTTACCAAATACGGCTGGCTATCTTCTATATATCACCCCTACCTTGTCATAACACAACTGATTGGCTCAAACACATTAAGAAGGAAAGAAAATCCACAAATTAACTTTTAACAAGGCACACTTGTTAATTGAAATTAATTCCAGGTGACTACCTCATGAAGCTGGTTGAGAGAATGTCAAGATTTTGCAAAGTTGTCATCAAGGCAAAGGATGGCTACTTTGAAAAATCACTCATATTTTGATTTGTTGAACACTTATTTGGTTACTACATGATTCCATATGTGTTATTTCATAGTTTTGATGTCTTCACTATTATTCTACAATGTAGAAAATAGTAAAAAAATATATATATAATAAAAAAATAACTGGAATGAGTAGGTGTCTCCAAACTTTTGACTGGTACTGTACTTCTTGTGTACCAAAATGCAATGACACTGCCGGTGTGATCGAGGCGTGAGCAAGCACGAGCACCACCACCAATCAGCCTATACCACTGACAATGTCTGGAGTCAATGGAGCAGGTGTGGATATAGTCCAAGCTATCTTATGAAACACGTATTCCAAACTCTATCTTATGGCAGCTCAGTCGTTTTTGAAGTCCTGTGTGAGTGCATGAGAACATCCGTGGTTAGTGCTCCTAATGTAGGAATTCTGTAGGCTTCTTGCATTTTCTCTAAAATGTTATACTGTGTATAATTAATACTGTAGATCAAAATGAAGTGATTTTGTCTCGTCCAACTCTTGCAGTGTTTGTTTGTGATGAACAAGTGGGGGTGGGAGGGTTCTGGTCAAGTGGCCAGATTCGAAGGCCAAGTTACATTGGTGTCACCCCCTTCTCCTAGCTCCTACACAAAAGGACTCCTATGGTGTGAGAAATAGGATGATGCCTTCACTTATCTTCAAATAGACATATGCCAACTGCTTTCACCTATGCAGTCCTGACAGAACTGTAAAGCCCAAAGAGCTAAAGGCAAGGGGCTGAAATTCATGTAAGTGGGACCTCCTGATGGAAAGAACAAGCACAGCACACAAGCAGTGAGGATATGTGATTATTGTCCTGTGTGTTTCTCCCTTTAGTATAGTGCATATGGTAAAACGTTAGTTTAATGTGGAGTAGCCTATTTGTGAGACTTTCAGTATTGTATGCACAACTGATTGTTAATGTATTTTACTCCTTGTATACTATGTTGACAGTGGTGAGACAAGCTTATAATGCAAAATCTTATTTGGAAGCACAACGTGGCCCTCGTTGAAATATGTTTTGGTTTTGAAAATGTCACCTGTTCTGATGTTTTGTATGTCCAACTCAAAGCACATAGTTAGCTTTTAAGTGCTTTATAAGTGGAGTCCACTGTTATCAAAGGAGAATGTAGACTTCTTCTGCCATTAAAATCCTTGGGTGGGCCACCTAAGTGTTTTTTCCGGGACTCCTAAGTAAAAAAGAAAAAAAAGAAAACGGGGTAAAAAAAAGCATTTTATCTATTTTTTTTAACATTTATTTTCAGAATGGAATAAAGCTTTCAGTCTAAACTTAAACGATTAAAACCAGATAAGGTATGTAGAAAGATAATGGACCTATATATTTTTCAATAACATCATATTTGAAAACTAACAATTACCAAAATAAAACCTAGACAGAATTGGAAATTCTAAAAACAATTAATCTATCCGTATTGATTTTGTTAATATGTTTGTGCAAAAGAACACAGCATTATCCATGGCAAAATGCATAGAATTGCAGGAAATGTGCATTAAAACTGCTAAATTATCACTCCCTCCATGGCAGAATATGTAGAATCGCAGAGATACATTTCTCTGTGGAGAAATTGGTTTAAAAATGCCTCTACACCACCTAAGCCCCTTTTTAAAACAACCCTGCATAACCTTAAAGCTGAGATCCGCGATAGGCGAAGCAGCCGCCCCTGGATGCATTTGTTATTGTTTTTGAGGAAATGAGCGTCCAGCAATAAAAATCAATGATGTCCAACGGGGGGGAAAAAATCAGTGTCTGTTGTTTGAAGTAATGTCTGTTGTTGTAATATCGCAAACTGATGTGTTCAATTTCACCGCTATGGATTCCAGCTTTAATTAAAGGTGTTACATGAACTGAAAACAGCATTCAGGTGTTGTAAATGAATGTATCATTTTTCAAAGAACAACAAAAATCTTTGTGGGATGGCAGTTTAATGTAAATTGAAGACAAGTGAAACCTTATTCCCAAACGTAGAAAATTCTACTTGACCCGTCAGTGAAACTTCGAAATACAAGACCGTACCAGAATGTGTTTAATCTTATGAGCTCTTCCTCTTTCTTATACAGTACTGTAATACAGATGTGATATGTAGATTGACACATTTTTTTGTGTGATCACCATACTAATCCTTTTGTCATTTGTGTTAGTTTTTTTTACAGAAAATGCTATTGAATAAGATGTTGAGAAATGCCCTTGCTCCAGAGATTCATGCTTTAAATGTGTGTCAGAGGACAACATGCACTTATGAGATTATTCATAATTAATGTATGGTTTATATGAGGTGCTATTTTTGCCTTTCTATGCTTGACCATACCCTGTATTTAGCTAAATACTGTGCATTTAAACTCCAACATCACTGTAAATGTCACAAAGACATGAATCCCAATATTTCCTGTCAGTCAATTATAGGCCTACTGTATCTAGACAACTGATCAATTTGATATAGGCCATTTCAGTTTATCTCTGTTCATCATGACCCTGATACAATTCCAAGGATTTGATTGATCCATTACTGGTATTTCAACTTTGGTAGAGCAATATCTTTATTTGTACCCCAAAAAATTTATGATTAGTAAATATTCGAAAAAGTAGCATGCACATATCTGCCATGTGTCCTTCATACTTTCTGTATCTACTTCAAAGGATACTGTGGCGAATTTGTAATCTTATTGTGTGTCTGTGAATTTGCCACCCATAGTTTTGACAGAACAGGTGTGTGTATGTGTGGGGTTTAATAAAACTTTTAATAAAACTTCAAGAAATAAATTGTTTTCCAGTTTTTTTTAATTTTGTCAACCTAACCATTCCTATAAATCGTCATATGATGCAAAGCATCATCATCATTGTCGTCACAGTTTTTGCTTACTGAAAGTGCTCTATCTTCTTGAAAACTTGACTGCTGACATTACATGTTTGTTTTTTTGGATTGTACTAATGAACAATATACTAAAATATAGTTTTAAGTTAACTATCCCTTTAAACATAATTGTCCTTTGACATATTTTAGGGCATTCCCACGCGTAGTTCTGAGCTATAGTTCGAATCAGAGTTCGATTATTTGTTAAATTGTATTTTCTTAATTTGGTCCAGGTGGTTTCACATTGCCTATCCTGGTATAGCCCTGTCTCCCCACAATTTACACCCATAAATTCGCTGCTACCCACATAATGTTCAACAGATATCAAGTTATGGTACTGTTTGCATGTCATCAAATGCTTGCAGTCAAACAATCAATACTGCACGCCTCTGGTTATTTTCTGGTATTTGGTCCGGACTGCGTTCTCATCTGCAGTGAACCGCACCAAGGTACGAACGGAATCTGACTGAGACCAACCTTTTTGAGCGAACCACGGTGCGCTCGAGTGCGGATAGTGTTCACACCAGTCCAAACGAACCGAACCGCTCCAAACTAATTTGCTGTGAAAGCCCACAGAGCCCATCATACAAATCAAATACACACGGTAAGTCCTTATTTAATGATGTGATAATACTCATCATTAGATTTCCAGAAAATAGAAAATGGCATGTAGTATGCGATATGTTATGTAGCTAGCTAGACATTTACATTTGTATTTTTAATTTCATAGCATCATTTACAGCACGCGCGTAATGACGACAAACCATCGTATCCAAGCGTTGTGCGTAATGTCCCATTGAGAAGAACAGCAAAAGATGGCGAGCTCAAACAATCCACGTAAATTTAGCGAGAAAATCGCTTTACATAATCAGAAACAGGCGGAGGAGACTGCGGCTTTCGAAGAAGTGATGAAAGACCTAAACATCACTAGAGCTGCACGGGTAAGTGCCTTGTTTTGTTGATTAATTACTGTATGCAGCTTGGCTAGTTAGCCAGTAACGTTAGCACGTTTTTATGACAAGTTGTTTTTAGCCAGCTGGCAGTGGCAAGCAAAAGTAGCCGATTGACTGCATTCGCAGTTAAATAGCTGTATTCTGATAACCATTATATATTGGGGCGTTATTTTGCAAACGTTTTAACCTAGCTAGCCAGCTAGTGTAGTGAACTGTCTTTGTTGACGTTTGCTAGGTATGGTGAGCAGCCAGGTAAGCTAGCTAACTAGGCTCTATAGTTAGCAAGCACCTGCTCATACATAGTCAAATTGCCATGCATCATAAACATCAAAAGGTTCAGAGAATCAAGCTAGATATCGATACTATCTAGCTAGCTAGTTCGTTACCATCTACAATTTGCAATGAAAACTGAACATGCTTAGCTAGCACAGTTCGACTGACTCAGTCAAACTGGTGTGTATTTGACACTGACAGAACACCGCAGTAGCTAGGAGGATACATCTCGCTAACTCCAATGTTGACAACGCAATGGAGTTACATCCACCATAGCTAGATCACCACAAGCCATTTTGACATAATTCCCCAGTCAATTGTTTTCCCATGCTTGTCAGGCAATGGGTTTGCATGTTTGCAAAGTACCAACCCTGCTTTGACAGTAGCTATATAAAAAAATATCGCCTAGTCGGACCATTATTACTTTTCCAGCTGGCAGGTAGGCGTTATTGTAGGTAGGGAATGTTAAGTGTAGCACAGATCATTTTTTACCAACCGTTAACTGGGATACTACCTCAATTCCCGACTTGGAAGACGTGTCTTCTAAACTTCCATGTCTAGTTGCAGGGGGTTCGTTTGAAATTAGGAAATGCTAAGACACATTACCAGGCAAATATTTTTTTCTATATTTTCAATATGCTGGCCTATGGCCTAAACCCTACTGCCAAACAATCCAATGATGGTATTTATAAATAAATTATCAGGGCTGCTGAAAGGACTGATCTTTATAATACACTAAACAAAAAATATAAACGCAACAAACAACAATTTAAAAAGATTTCACTGAGTTACAGAACATATGAGGAAATCGGTCAATTGAAATAAATTCATTAGACACTAATCTATGGATTTTGCATGACTGGGAATACAGATGTCTGTGACCTACAGATGCATATCTTAAAAAACAAAACCAGTCAGTATCTGGTGTGACCACCATTTGCCTCATGCAGCATGACACATCTCCTTTGCGTAGAGTTGATCAGGCTGTTAATTGTGGAATGTTGTCCCACTCTTCAAGTTGCTGGATATTGGCGGGAACTGGAACACTCTGTCGTACACGTTGATCCAGACCATCCCAGACATTCTCAATGGGTGACATGTCTGGTGACTATGCAGGCCATGGAAGAACTGGGACTTTTTCAGCTTCCAGGAACTGTGTACAGATCCTTGTGACATGGGGCCATGTATTATCATGCTGAAAAGTGCAATCGCCTCAACAATGTGCCTCAGGATTTCGTCACGGGCTCTGCGTGCATTCAAATTGGCATCAATAAAATGTAATTGTGTTCATTGTCCGTAGCTTATGTCTGCCCATACCATGGGGCACATGTTCAGCTTCCCTGAGACAGCAAAAAAAGAAACGGCCCTTTTTCCAGGACACTGTCTTTCAAAGATAATTCGTAACAATCCAAATAACTTCACAGATCTTCATTGTAAAGGGTTTAAACACTGTTTCCCATGCTTGTTCAATGAACCATAAACAATTAATAAACATGCACCTTCGGAACAGTCGTTACGACACTAACAGTTTACAGTCGGTAGGCAATTAAGGTCACAACTTAGGACACTAGAGGCCTTTCTACTGACTCTGAAAAACACCAAAAGAAAGATGCCCAGGGTCCCTGCTCATCTGTGTGAACGTGCCTTAGGCATGCTGCAAGGAGGAGGCATGAGGACTGCAGATGTGGCCATGGCAATAAATTGCAATGTCTGTACTGTGAGACGCCTAAGACAGCGCTACAGGGAGACAGGACGGACAACTGATCGTCCTCGCGGTGGCAGACCACGTGTAACAACACCTGCACAGGATCGGTACAGCCGAACATCACACCTGCGGGACAGGTACAGGATGGCAACAACAACTGCTCGAGTTACACCAGGAACGCATAATCCCTCCATCAGTGCTCAGACTGTCCACAATAGACTTAGAGAGGCTGGACTGAGGGCTTGTAGGCCTGGAGTAATGCAGGTCCTCACCAGTAATCACTGGCAACAATGTCGCCTATGTGTCGTACCCACCATCGCTGGACTAGACAGGACTGGCAAAAAGTGCTCTTCACTGACGAGTCACGGTTTTGTCTCACCAGGGGTGATAGTCGGATTCGCGCTTATCATCAAAGGAATGAGCTTTACACAGAGGCCTGTACCCCGGAGCGGGATGGATTTGGAGGGGGAGGGTCCGTCATGGTCTGGGGCGGTGTGCCACAGCATCATCGTGCTGAGCTTGTTGTCATTGCAGGCAATCTCAACACTGTGCGTTGCAGGGAAGACATCCTCCTCCCTCGTGGTACCCTTCCTGCAGGCTCATCCTGACATGACCCCCCCCAGCATGACAATGCCACCAGCCATACTGCTCATTCTGTGTGTGATTTCCTGCAAGACAGGACTGTCAGTGTTCTGCCATGGTCAGCGACGAGCCCGGATCTCAATCCCATTGAGCAAGTCTGGGACCTGTTGGATTGGAGGGTGAGGGCTTGGGCCATTCCCCCCAGAAATGTCTGGGAACTGGCAGGTGCCTTGGTGGAAGAGGGGGGTAACATCTCACAGCAAGAACTGGCAAATCTGGTGCAGTCCATGAGGAGGAGATGCACTGCAGTACTTAATGCAGCTGGTGGCCACACCAGATTCTGACTGTTACTTTTGATTTTGATCCCCCCCCCCCCCCATTTGTCAGGGACACATTATTCCATTTCTGTTAGTCACATGTCTGTGGAACTTGTTCAGTTTATGTCTGTTGTTGAATCTTGTTATGTTCATACAAATATTTACACATGTTAAGTTTGCTGAAAATAAACGCAGTTGACCGTGAGAGGACGTTTCTTTTTTTGCTGTGTGTGTGTGTGTGTGTGTGTATATTACACACACAGACTGAGTGTACACAAAAGTAACAACACCTTCATAATATTGAGGTGTCGAAAGCTGGACCATTCTTGATTTTATTTATTAAGATTCCCATTAGCAGACGCCAATGGTGAAAGCTAGTCTTACTGGGATCCGACACATAACGAAAAGTAATTACTGACAAAAGACTTTACAATTTACATACAGTACATTTAAAAACATGTAGTGTGCTTGTGTGTGCATTTATCAGTTACACATACAGTCGTGGCCAAAAGTTTTGAGAATGACACAAATATTAATTTTCACAAAGTCTACTGCCTCAGTTTGTATGATGGCAAGTAGTATTTGCATATACTCCAGAATGTTTCGAGGAGTGATCAGATGAATTGCAATTAATTGCAAAGTCCCCCTTTGCCATGCAAATGAACTGAATCCCCCAAAAAACATTTCCACTGCATTTCAGCCATGCCACAAAAGGACCAGCTGACATGTCAGTGATTCTCTCGTTAACACAGGTGTGAGTGTTGACGAGAACAAGGCTGGAGATAACTCTGTCATGCTGATTGAGTTCGAATAACAGACTGGAAGCTTCAAAAGGAGGGTGGTGCTTGGAATCATTCTTCTTCTATCAAACATGGTTATCTGCAAGGAAACGCGTGCTGTCATCATTGCTTTGCACAAAAAGGGCTTCACAGGCAAGGATATTGCTGCCAGTAAGATTTCACCTAAATCAACCATTTATTGGATCATCAAGAACTTAATGGAGAGCGGTTCAATTGTAGTGAAGAAGGCTTCAGGGCGCCCAAGAAAGTCCAGCAAGCACCAGGACCATCTCCTGAAGTTGATTCAGCTGCGGGATCGGGGCACCACCAGTTCAGAGCTTGCTCAGGAATGGCAGCAGGCAGGTGTGAATGCATCTGCACGCACAGTGAGGCATCGACTTTTGGAGGATGGCCTGGTGTCGAAGGGCAGCAAAGAAGCCATTTCTCTCCAGGAAAAACATCAGGGACAGACTGATATTCTGCAAAAGGTACAGGGATTGGACTGCTGAGGACTGGGGTAAAGTAATTTTCTCTGATGAATCCCCTTTCTAATTGTTTTTCGGCATCCGGAAAAAAGCTTGTCCGGAGAAGACAATGTGAGCGCTACCATCAGTCCTGTGTCATGCCAACAGTAAAGCATCCTGAGACCATTCATGTGTGGGGTTGCTTCTCAGCCAAAGGGAGTGGGCTCACTCACAGTTTTGCCTAAGAACACAGCCATGAATAAAGAATGGTACCAACACATCCTCCGAGATCAACTTCTCCCAACCATCCAGGAACAGTTTGGTGATGAACAATGCCTTTTCCAGCATGATGGAGCACCTTGCCATAAGGCAAAAGTGATAACTAAGTGGCTCGGGGAACAAAACATGGATATTTTGGGTCCATGGCCAGGAAACTCCCCAGTCCTTAATCCCATTGAGAACTTGTGGTCAATCCTCAAGAGGCGGGTGGACAAACAAAAACCCACAAATTCTGACAAACTCCAAGCATTGATTATGAAAGAATGGGCTGCCATTCGTTCAGTCAGGATGTGGCCCAGAAGTTAATTGACAGCATGCCAGGGCAGATTCCAGAGGTCTTGAAAAAGAAGGGTCAACACTGCAAATATTGACTCTTTGCATCAACTTCATGTAAATAAAAGCCTTTGACACTTATGAAATGCTTGTAATTATACTTCAGTATTCCATAGTAACATCTGACAAAAGTATCTGAAGACACTGAAGCAGCAAACTTTGGAAATTAATATTTGTCATTTTCAAAACTTTTGGCCACGACTGTACATGTCAGTACATGCACTCAAGGCTTAAAAATCATTATTTAACTGGTCTCCTCCCCTTATTCTATACGGATTGAAGTGGATTTAACAAGTGACATAAATAACGGATCACAGCTGTCATGAAAAAGCAGGTGTTCATAATGTTTTGTACACTGTTCATGTATAAATATACACAGTACCAGTCAAAAGTTTGGACACCTACTCATTCAAGGGTTTTTTTCTTTATTTATACTATTATCTACATTGTAGAATAATAGTGAAGACATCAACTATGAAATAAAACATATGGGAAAATGTCGTAACCAAGAAGTGTTCAACAAATCTAAATATATTTTCCTTAATGACAGCTTTGCACACTCTTGGCATTCTCTCCACCAGCTTCACCTGGAATGCTTTTCCAACAGTCTTGAAGGAGTTCCCACATATGCTGAGCACTTGTTGGCTGCCTTTACTTCACTCTGTGGCACAACTCATCCCAAACCATCTCAATTGGGTTGTGGTCGTGTGATTGTGGAGACCAGTTCATCTGATGCAGCACTCTCCTTCTTGGTCAAATATCCCTTACACAGCCTGGAGATGTGTTGGGTCATTGTCCTGTTGAAAAATGATAGTCCCACTAAGCCCAAACCAGATGGGACGGCGTATCGCTGCAGAATGCTGTGGTAGCCATGCTGGTTAAGTATGCCTTGAATTCTAAATGAATTACTGACAGTGTTACCAGCAAAGCACCATCACACCTTCTCCTCCTTGCTTCACGGTGGGAACCACACATGCTGAGATCATCCGTTCACCTACTCTGCATCTCACAAAGACACAGCAGGAACCAAAAATTTGAAATTTGGACTCATCAGACCAAAGGACAGATTTCCACCGATCTATTGTTCATTGCTCGTGTTTCTTGGCCCAAGCAAGTCTCTTCTTCTTATGGTGGCCTTTTTAGTAGTCGTTTCTTTGCAGCAATTCGACCATGAAGGCCTGATTCACGCAGTCTCCTCTGAATAGTTAACGTTGAGATGTCTGTTACAGTTTTTGGGGCTGTAATCTGAGGCTGGTAACTCAAATTAACTTATCCTCTGCAGCAGCTTCCTTTACTGTGGCGATCCTCATGAGAGCCAGCTTCATCATAGCGCTTGATAGTTTTTGCGACTGCACTTGAAGAAACCTTCAAAGTTCTTGAAATGTTTAAGTAATGACGGACTCTCGTTCTTGCCATATTATGGAATTGGTCTTTTACTAAATAGGGCTATCTTCTGTATTTTTATTTATTTTACCTTTATTTAACTAGGCAAGTCAGTTAAGAACAAATTCCTATGACGGCCTAGGAACAGTGGGTTAAATGCCTGTTCAGGGGCAGAACGTAAGATTTGTATTTGAACTTGCAACCTTTCGGTTGGTTACTAGTCCGACACTCTAACCACTAGGCTACCCTGCCTCCCCTCCCTTGTCACAACACAACTGATTGGTTCAAACACATTAAGAAGGACAGAAATTCCACAAATTAACTTTTAACAAGGCACACCTGTTAATTAATACCTCCATGAAGCTGGTTTAGAGTGCAAAGCAGTCAAGGCGAAGGGTGGCTTCTTTGAAGAATCTCAAATATTACAGTGGGGCAAAAAAGTATTTAGTCAGCCACCAATTGTGCAAGTTCTCCCACTTAAGATGAGAGGCCTGTAATTTATCATAGGTACACTTCAACTATGACAGACAAAATGAGAAAAAAAATCCAGAAAATCACATTGTAGGATTTTTAATGAATTTATTTGCAAATTATGGTGGAAAATAAGTATTTGGTCACCTACAAACAAGCAAGATTTCTGGCTCTCACAGACCTGTAACTTCTTCTTTAAGAGGCTCCTCTGTCCTCCACTCGTTACCTGTATTAATGGCACCTGTTTGAACTTGTTATCAGTATAAAAGACACCTGTCCTCAACCTCAAACAGTCACACTCCAAACTCCACTATGGCCAAGACCAAAGAGCTGTCAAAGGACACCAGAAACAAAATTGTAGACCTGCACCAGGCTGGGAAGACTGAATCTGCAATAGGTAAGCAGCTTGGTTTGAAGAAATCAACTGTGGGAGCAATTATTAGGAAATGGTAGACATACAAGACCACTGATAATCTCCCTCGATCTGGGGCTCCACACAATATCTCACCCCGTGGGGTCAAAATGATCACAAGTACGGTGAGCAAAAATCCCAGAACCACACGGGGGGACCTAGTGAATGACCTGCAGAGAGCTGGGACCAAAGTAGCAAAGCTTACCATCAGTAACACACTACGCCGCCAGGGACTCAAATCCTGCAGTTCCAGACGTGTCCCCCTGCTTAAGCCAGTACATGTCCAGGCCCGTCTGAAGTTTGCTAGAGAGCATTTGGATGATCCAGAAGCAGATTGGGAGAATGTCATATGGTCAGATGAAACCAAAATATAACTTTTTGATGATAACTCAACTCGTTGTGTTTGGAGGACAAATGCTGAGTTGCATCCAAAGAACACCATACCTACTGTGAAGCATGGGGGTGGAAACATCATGCTTTGGGGCTGTTTTTCTGCAAAGGGACCAGGACGACTGATCCGTGTAAAGGAAAGAATGAATGGGGCCATGTATCGTGAGATTTTGAGTGAAAACCTCCTTCCGTCAGCAAGGGCATTGAAGATGAAACGTAGCTGGGTCTTTCAGCATGACAATGGCAATGAAGGAGTGGCTTCGTAAGAAGCATTTCAAGGTCCTGGAGTGGCCTAGCCAGTCTCCAGATCTCAACCCCATAGAAAATCTTTGGAGGGAGTTGAAAGTCCGTGTTGCCCAGCAACAGCCCCAAAACATCACTGCTCTAGAGGAGATCTGCATGGAGGAATGGGCCAAAATACCAGCAACAGTGTGTGAAAACCTTGTGAAGACTTACAGAAAACGTTTTACCTCTGTCATTGCCAACAAAGGGTACAGTGCCTTGCGAAAGTATTTGGCCCCCTTGAACTTTGCGACCTTTTGCCACATTTCAGGCTTCAAACATAAAGATATAAAACTGTATTTTTTTGTGAAGAATCAACAACAAGTGGGACACAATCATGAAGTGGAACGACATTTATTGGATATTTCAAACTTTTTTAACAAATCAAAAACTGAAAAATTGGGCGTGCAAAATTATTCAGCCCCCTTTACTTTCAGTGCAGCAAACTCGCTCCAGAAGTTCAGTGAGGATATCTGAATGATCCAATGTTGACTTAAATGACTAATGATGATAAATACAATCCACCTGTGTGTAATCAAGTCTCCGTATAAATGCACCTGCACTGTGATAGTCTCAGAGGTCCGTTAAAAGCGCAGAGAGCATCATGAAGAACAAGGAACACACCAGGCAGGTCCGAGATACTGTTGTGAAGAAGTTTAAAGCCGAATTTGGATACAAAAAGATTTCCCAAGCTTTAAACATCCCAAGGAGCACTGTGCAAGCGATAATATTGAAATGGAAGGAGTATCAGACCACTGCAAATCTACCAAGACCTGGCCGTCCCTCTAAACTTTCAGCTCATACAAGGAGAAGACTGATCAGAGATGCAGCCAAGAGGCCCATGATCACTCTGGATGAACTGCAGAGATCTACAGCTGAGGTGGGAGACTCTGTCCTATGGACAACAATCAGGCGTATATTGCACAAATCTGGCCTTTATGGAAGAGTGGCAAGAAGAAAGACATTTCTTAAAGATATCCATAAAAAGTGTTGTTTAAAGTTTGCCACAAGCCACCTGGGAGACACACCAAACATGTGGAAGAAGGTGCTCTGGTCAGATGAAACCAAAATGGAACTTTTTGGCAACAATGCAAAACGTTATGTTTGGCGTAAAAGCAACACAGCTCATCACACTGAACACACCATCCCCACTGTCAAACATGGTGGTGGCAGCATCATGGTTTGGGCCTGCTTTTCTTCAGCAGGGACAGGGAAGATGGTTAAAATTGATGGGAAGATGGATGGAGCCAAATACAGGACCATTCTGGAAGAAAACCTGATGGAGTCTGCAAAAGACCTGAGACTGGGACGGAGATTTGTCTTCCAACAAGACAATGATCCAAAACATAAAGCAAATCTACAATGGAATGGTTCAAAAATAAACATATCCAGGTGTTAGAATGGCCAAGTCAAAGTCCAGACCTGAATCCAATCGAGAATCTGTGAAAAGAACTGAAAACTGCTGTTCACAAATGCTCTCCATCCAACCTCACTGAGCTCGAGCTGTTTTGCAAGGAGGAATGGGGAAAAAATGTCAGTCTCTCGATGTGCAAAACTGATAGACATACCCCAAGCGACTTACAGCTGTAATCGCAGCAAAAGGTGGCGCTACAAAGTATTAACTTAAGGGGGCTGAATAATTTTGCACGCCCAATTCTTCAGTTTTTCGTTTGTTAAAAAAGTTTGAAATATCCAATAAATGTCGTTCCACTTCATGATTGTGTCCCACTTGTTGTTGATTCTTCACAAAAAAAATACAGTTTTATATCTTTATGTTTGAAGCCTGAAATGTGGCAAAAGGTCGCAAAGTTCAAGGGGGCCGAATACTTTCGCAAGGCACTGTATATAACAAAGTATTGAGAAACTTTTGTTATTGACCAAATACTTATTTTCCACCATAATTTGCAAATTCATTAGAAATCCTACAATGTGATTTTCTGGATTTTTTTTTTCTCATTTTGTCTGTCATAGTTGAAGTGTACCAAACTTGCACAATTGGTGGCTGACTAAATACTTTTTTGCCCCACTGTATATATTTTGACTTATTTAATCCTTTTTTGGTTACTACATGATTCCATGTGTTATTTCATAGTTTTGATGTCTTCCCTATTATTCAACAATGTAGAAAATAATAAAGAAAAACCCTTGAATGAGAAGGTGTTAACTTTTGACTGGTCCTGTATACATACATAAATACAGTATCAGTCAAAAGTTTGGACACACCTACTCATTCAAGGGTTTTTCATTATTTTTACTATTTTCTGTAGTGTAGAATAATAGTGAAGACATCAAAACTATGGAATGATTAAAAAATGATTAAACAAATCAAGATATATTTGAAATTCTTCCAAGTAGCCACCCTTTGCCTTGATGACAGCTTTGCACACAGCGGTCTAAGGCACTGCATCTCAGTGCTAGAGGTGTCATTTTAGACCCTGGTTCGATCCAGGGGTGTATCGCAACTGGCCGTGATCGGGAGACTCATAGGGCGGCGCACAATTGGCCCAGCATTGTCCTGGTTAGGGGAGGTTTTTGCCGGGGTAGGCCAGTGTAAAATAAGAATTTGTTCTTAACTGACTTGCCTAGTTAAAGGTTCAATTAAAATAGTGCTTCATATCCTGATGATACTTGTCTCGATCAGTGAGAGAAGATTTGAAATGGACAAGATGGTGGCATACACATTTTCAGATTACTTCATGTAGTAAAACTATTTATTTATTTATTTATTTTTAACTGAGCATTATCTAAATTCAAACGAATCCCCTGCAACTAGACGTGGAAGTTTAGAAGACACATTGTCTTCCAAGTCGGGAATTTGGTCAAATTCTCTGTGCTATGCTTAACTTTACCTACCTAATAACTCCTATCAGCCATCTGGAACAGTAATAACAGTAGGACTATGCTGTATTTTTAATAGCTGCTTTGACAGCACCTAAGAAACCCCCTCCCCAGCACCTAATGTGTGTGTGCATGCTGAGGTTTGACAGATTTGCAAGGTTTGAACTTTGATGGCAGATACTGATAACATGGGATCAACTATCCTCTTGTAGACCTTTTTAGTAATACGTGCAATGCAAATAATTGACTCGTTTTGGTTGGTTACTGGAAATCATTCTTGTCGGCCTGATTTGAAAAGGCCAATGTCCATGTTAGTCTGTTTATTCATCCCCATAAAATCAGGCCTTTGTTTAATCCATCATTCATGCAATTCATTAAAGCAATTGGTGATCTTAAACATTTAGTAGTTATTGCCAGGTGTTTGGTGGTGAACCTACCCATTATGAATATCATAAAGGAATGGTTTAGGAGTACAGAATGGATTTATGTTGTGGTTTTACAACATGGCTATTATTATTATTATTATTATTATTAGTTATTATTATTTTTTACAAATCTAATTGAAAAAATAGAAACACCATTTGACAAATCCAAGTATCCATCATTACACAGTGATGATGTCTTTCCTTATGAGATTGACACCCTCCAGCTATTTGGCTTAGCAACGGACTTTGTCCACACATTGCTGACATTGCACAAACTTGATACTGCCTCGAATCAATTAAGATATGAACAGTTTACGGGCCCATATTAACCTATGTCTTATTTCATCTGGCCTTTTAGATGTGGTCTATTCTATCTTTAGCACTGTGGAACGTTTTCTATCAATATTTTGTGTGTAATCCTTCATGTATCAGTTTACACATCCATTCATGCTTTCATACAATTTTACGTTGCACAGTTGCAGTTACAGAAGACCCAGTATTTGCAACTAGGGCAGAATCGTGGACAGTACTATGGAGGCTCACTGCCCAATGTCAATCAGATTGGAAATAGCAACATTGACCTGCCTTTTCAGGTGAGCTCACAGCTTCTCTATCAGTTGGTAAAATGTTGTTTTTAATTTGCGTGATACAACAATTAAATCTCACCTGAGGGAAATTTTATCTTTCAGAGCTTCCATGATAGGCTAAGATTCACCCTTGCGTTACCCTATATTGTTAACAAGAATCCAATTCAAGAGACTTCTTTAGTAGTTTACAATTTTGAAGACTCGTCCTGCCGTATCAGTATTGATCCACAGCATTTGTCTGGAAAACCAAGTCTCAGAAGAAAGCTAAATTTGAGCTTCAGACACTCTCACCCCATCTTGAAATGTTTAAAAAGATTCCTAAAAAACACATACAAGGAGCCTTTGTCATTGCTTTCTATATCATGACTTTCCATTTATTTTAAACATTTTTGCTAACTTGAGTATGAGGGCCCATATCTTGACCCATTTTGAAATGAATACATTTGCACCATATTATATCAATACATTTTAATTTACTTTTTTTTGTGTGTTTTCAAATGCCCAATTTTTCTTTGTTTTGGTTGATTTTTGCTAATCCTGTCCAGAATTCCGCTTTGGACACCAGCCGGTCGAACAGGCATCACGGGCTGGTGGACCGTGTTTACCGCGATCGGAACCGTATAACCTCGCCCCATCGCCGGCCCCTCTCTGTGGACAAACATGGCCGCCAGATATCCTTTGTCTGCACTTATTTTGGATTTGAACAGAATGGTCTTTTACAAAACTTTTTGACTTAATTAGTACTTGTTTTAAAACGGCGTGTGTCATTGTCAGATCATGCTTAGAGTTAGACTTTACACTTCAGTAGATGAATGCTGATCGTTAACTTGACCATTCAATTATATAGGTTTGATTTTATATTGCACCGCCATTTTCGTCCTTAACTGAGGTCCACATTGACAGCTGCCCCTATAGCTCCGTGTACCTCTCACCCCCACCGGATACCAGTTGGAGGAGGTATGTCATTAATGTCCTCCTATTAAAAAAAAAATCATAATAAACAAGTTTTTTTTTAAGTTTACATTTTTTTTTTTTAGCAATTTCATCTACATTCAGGAAAAACACAGTACATGCAATGTCTTTGTAAATTGCAATTTTTCAAATAGAAATGGCATGCTCAATTGAACTGATATTTTTATTTTTTTACCCAGAGTCTGACATAGCATGCCAGATATGAGGTTGAGGAATAGAGGTCACAGAGACATTTTGTTGACCTTCCTTTGTTCTAATGCCACAGGACAAACTCTGACTCAGCACTACACCAGAACACCATGAACCCTGTGCCCCAGGATGCGTTTGCAGGGGGATCACAAGAGCTACAGCCTAAACGAGGTAATGGAGGATTCAGTTACATGGACAAGGAACAGCTTCAATTGATTCAATTTATTCATGTTTGAATCCACATGTCCATGAAAGGATAAGCCCACTGGGAAATCGTCTGGATAATTTATGACATGAAGGTGTTGTGTTCCACTAACAGTTTTTGTCCATGTTGGAGCAGCTATTCTCTTTCGGTGAAGCGATCACATTTTGATTTGTGTTCAACCAACCACTGCTTACTGATGAGGGAAAGATTGTTGTAGTATTTTGAATTATATTGTGCTAAACAAAGTCATTTTCTTGAAGAGAACTTATCTCCTCTGGGAATGGTCTCAATTGAAATTGACACGTTAAAATAGAGCTATAATATGGTCTTCTGAAAAGTATCTCGCTACCTGTTGTTTTTACTGTCCCCAAAACGATTATGCAGTTTAATTTCACTACAGGAAGAATGCTACACTGAAAATACTGCAATGTGGGTTGATTTGAATTGAGCTTAGTACCTTAAATTGTCATTTATTTGACTCTTTTCCCCATTTAGTGCTGCTGCTTACAGTGCCTGGGACTGAGGAGTCTGAATCAGATGCAGACAAGGATACACAGTGGGATAACAAAAAGGTAAAGGAGGGGACATGTTGCCTAGTTGTATCAGTGCTTGCTCACTGTTTATTTTTTTTTTACTGAGTGTACTTTCACTCTAGAATGACTCATCAAGAACCAAGTCCTGCGAAGTCCCTGGGATCAAGTGAGTAATTGCCGCATCATTCATCTGAATATGGTGCTCCGGCAGGACCGTACCATGTAGAAAGGTGCTTTGTGAGAAAGAGCTGTCCAGGGCATGCTTAGAATATATTATGTCCAAAGATGGAGAGAACATGGGTCTGTGTGAGAGAGGACCTATGACACCAAATGACTAGCAGCTGTTATTTCAACACACACACACAACAACGAGAAATGTCATCATTCATAAAAACCAACCAATAGAATTAATGTTATAATAGATTTTCTTTTGCCTAGTGCTGTTTTAGGAAATATGTATACATTTTTTTTTCTCCCCTCTAGTATATTTCCATCACCAGATCAGGAAGTGAACACGTCATTGATCCCGGCCACGCTCAATACGGGAGGCTCCCTGCCTGATCTGACCAACATCCAGTTCCCCCCACCGCTGCCCACTCCGCTGGATCCAGACGACACTGTGGCGTTTCCTTCCCTTAGCTCATCCAACAGCACAGGCAACCTGACCACCAACCTCACCCACCTCGGCATCAGTGCTGCCAGCCACGGTAAGTCATCGATGGCGAAATGAATGTGGCAAATTTTAAAGATGTATATGATATTCAGATAAAAATGTAACCAAGGATACTCTATGGATTTTCATTAAAGCACCAAGCAAGTTCTGTAACCACCTGGTATTGCATCTGACCGTAAGGCGTTACAGAGGGTAGTGTGTACCGCCCAGTACATCACTGGGGTCAAGCTTCCTGACATCCAGAACCTACATACTAGGCGGTGTCAGAGGAAGGCCCAAAAAACTGTCAGACTCCAGTCACCCACGTCATAGACTGTTCTCCCTGCTACCGCACGGCAAGCGGTACCGGAGTGCCAAGTCTAGGACCAAACGGCTCCTTAACAGCTTCTACCCCCAAGCTATAAGATTGCTGAACAATTAATCAAATGGCCACCCGTACTATTTACATTGACCCCCCCCCCCCCCCCCCCCCATTACCTCGACTAACCTTTACCCCCGCACATTGACTCTGTACCGGTACCGCCTGTATATAGCCTCGTTATTATTTTATTTTAAAAAATCACTTTAGTTTATTTAGTAAATAATTTCTTAGCTCTATTTCTTGTTCTGCATTGTTGTTTAAGGGCTTGTAAGTAAGCATTTCACGGTAAGGTTTACACCTGTTGTATATGGCGTATGTGACAAATAAAATTAGATTTGATTTGCAAGGGAGTATTTATCTTTTGCCCAAGCTAATCCATCTAAGTGACAGGTTCGGCATTTCAAGAAGCTGCTTAAACAGCATGATCATTACACAGGTGCACCTTGTGCTGGGGACAATAAATGGGCAGTTTTGTCACACAACACAATGCCTCAGATGTCTCAAGTTTTGAGGGAGCGTGCAATTGGCATGCTGACTGCAGGAATGTCCACCAGAGCTGTTTCCAGATAAGATAATTTAGAGAGCGAGACTACGGGTAACTCGGTAAAATATTATAAATTATTACATGAAGTGTATTTGAGGAAGAACTATTCATTCAATACAGAAACTGCATTTTCCAAGCTTAGGAACGCTAGATGGGTGGGTACTTTATTACATAGTGATTGGCATATGTAGACGATTGCCAAAGTCAGATAAAGCACAATTCACTAGAAAATCTGTTCAATGTAGTTGTGAAAAATGTTGCGTAGCATTGCAGAAATGTACATTGCAAAAATGTTATGTTGCACTGCAATGCCCAGAATGAGTTTTTCTGTACTTCAGAGAAGTCACTTGTGCCTGTCCTGTTGTGTCTTGGCAGGGATCACTACCACCTCTCAGCCTACCATGACTGTGGCGGCCCAGCGTAGGCAGCCCACCCTGATCCCCCTAACCCTCAATGCAGACCCCCAGCCACAGCAGTCCCCGCAGCAGCTCTCCCCCACGCTGTCGCCCCCTCTCAACATCCAGGTGAGTAGACCCAACGTTACCATGCTATCCAATCCCTGGACAGCAGGGCTAAGCATTATTACATGGACAAAAACCTAAACGTCCCTTGTTGAATACAATTATATTTTAACTTTGCTCTACCGATTGTCCGTGGGGTTGGCTTTTTATATAGGACACATTTTATAATAGTGCTGGAGTTGGCTAAACAACTATGTAGACGGAAATTAAATTATAACTCAAACTTAACTTCAAAACGAGTATTTTTCTCTTACATGGCCAAATCCCAATTTGGAGGTGAGCAAGCACTTCCTGGCAGATGTAGTTTGGCCTTGTTTCCTGGAATGACTCGGCTAGCAAATATCCCTCGAGTAATTTAGTGCTTTCAATTGCTCAAAGTAGGCATTCGATCACAATGCTCCGAGTGTGAGCTACTTTCAAATGGAAAACAATAATCCAGTCTCGACTGTTACCTGTTCTGACCATGACCTAAGAAAATCTTTATACAACATCCTGGGCAAAACCTAGATCCTCACAAGATATTCAGCCACTCTTGTAATACTGAGTGTACAAAACATTAAGGACACCTTCCGGATATGCCTTGGAACCTAGGGCTGTGGCGGTCATGAAATTTTGTCAACCGGTGATTGTCAATCAAATAACGGTCTCACGGTAATTGACCCTTAATTAACATAAACAAATGTAGCATCTTCCACGCATAGCCTACTAGCCATTTTAAAAAGTCTACAACTTTTAAAAAGCCTACAACTTCACAATAATTGTTTTATTTTTTTAGACAGGCATGATATGAAGAAAATAGTATTTTTCAGAAGAACAGAATCGAATACTCTGAGTTGTCCTTATTTAATTTTTCATTTGACCTTTATTTAACTAGGCAACAAATTCTTATTTTCAATGACGATTGTGGCATAGCTGAACGACAGATTTGTACCTTGTCAGCTTGGGGGTTTGAACTTGCAACCTTCCGGTTACTAGTCCAACGCTCTAACCACTAAGCTACTCTGCCGCCCCTTATGTTAGGTCCTGATCTGGCTATGCCATATGGCTGTGGGCTACACTAGTTTAATTAGCAGACAAGATTTGCTTAGAATTCCGTGGCATTATTTTATAGTATGAAGAATACAATTGAACATAGCTGAATTAAATACAAAATATTATTATCTCTAAACGATTTGAGCGAGTGCAAACATGAGGCTATTCTGTGTTGAGCGGTTAACAAAGAACTTCCTACAGTTGGAGGTCGGACGTTTACATACACTTAGGTTGGAGTCATTTAAAACTAGTTTTTCAACCACTCCACAACTTTCTTGTTAATGAACTATAGATTTGGAAAGTTGGTTAGGACATCTACTTTGTGCATGACACAAGTCATTTTTTCAACAATTGTTTAGACAGATTATTTCACTTATAATTCACTGTATCACAATTCCAGTATGTCAGAAGTTTACATACACTAAGTTCAGTGTGCCTTTAAACAGCTTGAAAAATTCCAGAAAATTGTCATGGCTTTAGAAGCTTCTGATAGGCTAATTGACATAATTTGAGTCAATTGGAGGTGTACCTGTGGATGTATTTCAAGGCCAAACTCAGTGCCTCTTTGCTTGACATCATGGAAAAATCCAAAGAAATCAGCCAAGACCTCAGAAAAAAAATTGTAGACCTCCACAAGTCTGGTTTATCCTTGGGAGCAATTTCCAAACGCCTGAAGGTACCACGTTCATATGTATAAACAATAATACGCAATTATAAACATCATGGGACCACGCAGCCGTCATACTGCTCAGGAAGGAGATGCTTTCTGTCACCTAGAGATGAAGGTGCTTTTGTGCCAATCAATCCCAGAACAACAGCAAAGGTACTTGTGAAGATGCTGTAGGAAACGGGTACAAAGGTATCTATATTCACAGTTAAACTAGTCCTATATCAACATAACCTGAAAGGCCGCTCAGCAAGGAAGAAGCCACTGCTCCAAAACTGCCATAAAAAAGCCAGACTGTGGTTTGCAACTGCACATGGGGACGAAGATCGTACTTTTTGGAGAAATGTCCTCTGATCTGATGAAAAGAAAAATGGAACTGTTTGGCCATTATGACCATTGTTATGTTTGGAGGGAAAAGTGGGAGGCTTGCAAGCCGAAGAACACAATCCCAACCGTGAAGCACTGGGTGGCAGCATCATGTTGTGGGGGTGCTTTGCTGCAGGAGGTGCACTTGACAAAATAGATGGTGACATGAGGAAGGAAAATTATGTGGATGTATTGAAGTAACATCTCAAGACATCAGTCAGGAAGTTTAAACTTGATCGCAAATGGGTCTTCCAAATGGACAATGACCCCAAGCACACTTCCAAAGTTGTGGCAAAATTGCTTAAGGACAACAAAGTCAAGGTATTGGAGTGGCCATCACAAAGCCCTGACCTCAATCCTATAGCAAATTTCTGGGCAGAACTTATTCCACAAATGCCATTATGCATGTAGTGCTTTTATTATAAAGGTACATTTTTATGGTGAAAATGATCTTCCCCCAAACTTGAAACGCACGTGATGTGTGCATGTTTCTTACCTTAAACTGAGCATCATTCACAAGTGATGGGCTAATATTGTCACCATCACAATATTCTTGATTTAATCTTGCCTTTACATATATTATTTAGCATATGTTTGAAATTTATTTTGATTTAGAATGGACCATTATCATGCACTGTCTTGAAACGGGCAGCGAGAAAAAAAATATTGGACGCTTTTCCTGTGGTCCATTTTCATGCCAGCCTGGTAGGCTATACTCATGTTGTAAAGAGAAGCAATGTGCTTAATATTGGGGATGTTGAGAAAGAAATATAGTAGGCCTAGCCTATAGAAAGCTGATGGGATCCTCTTTTTAGTAGAGGCCATCACTCTGTTTTCTCATGCAATTGCATAGCCTAAAGAAATGTTGCGCAACATGAGCTCATGGGCTCTCATTAAGTGTTTGATTAGATTTTCGATTACATTTGCATTGATGTCAGAGTGATTAGAGGGACAATAGTGTTGAGTACCAGGCAGTTAGCACCATCAGCAGCATCAGAGCTTGGAGACACCTAATTACCGTGACTAAACGGTCATGTCGATTTTGACTGCCGTCATGACTAGTGACCGCCAGTGATGCGATAGTACGGTCACCGTAACAGCCCTCGTTTCACCCCCACCCACCCTCAGAACAGCCTCAATTCATCGGGGCATGGACTCTACAAGGTGTTGAATGCTTTCCACAGGATGCTGGCCTCTGTTGACTACAATTCTTCCTACAGTTGTCAAGTCGGCTGGATGTCCTTTGGGTGGTGGACCATTCTTGATACACTCGAGAAACCCAGCAGCGTTGCAGTTCTTGGCACAAACTACTACCATAACCCATAACCCGTTTTTCTTGCCTATTCACCCGCTGAATGGCACACATGCGCAATCCATGTCTCAATTGTCCCAAGACTTAAACCCTTCTTTAACCTGCCTCCTTCCCTTCATCTACACTGGTTTTGATTGGATTTGACAAGTGACATCAATAAGGGATTATAGCTTTCACCTGGTCAGTGTATATCATGGAAATAGCTGGTTTCCTCTGTTTTGTACACTCAGTGTATATTGGTGGAAAATGGTGATTCATATTTGCTTTATTTTTAAGTCTTCATCTGGGTGCTATATACTGCATGAAGAGATACTGTAGGTCATGTACAGGTAACTGCCAAAATAATGGAAACACAAGTAATTGAGGGAAGTATATTGAAAGCAGGTGCTTCTGCACAGGTGTGGTTCCTGAGTTATTTAAGCAATTAACATCCCATCATGCTTAGGGTCATGTGTAAAAATGCTGGGAAGATTATTATATTTGGCTCCCATGGCTATGCCCCCATAGGGTGATCAATCCTCCATTCACAGGGCACGAGTGGTCACTGAATAGTTTGATTAGCATTAAACCCAATTGAACATTTATGGAAGATTCTGGAGCGACGCCCGAGACTGCGTTTTCCACTACCATCAACAAAACACCAAGTGATGGATATTCTCGTGGAAGAATGGTGTTGCATCCCTCCAATAGAGTTCCAGACACTTTGTAGAATCTATGCCATGATGCATTGAAGTTGTTCTGGCTCGTGGTGGCCCAATGGCCTTTATATTGGTGTTTCCTTTATTTTTGGCAGTCACTGTATGTTAAACCAGTTCGTTTTTACTAATACACTTTGGAAGACTGTCAAAAATGTCTAATCGATTTTTTTTGCGCAGTGTTTTCCACAAGCGCACACGGAGTAGCCCCTATAGAAAAAGTAGCCAGCCAGGATCCCCTGAAAAAATGTATCTCTAAAATAAATAGAAGAGATGCTCAATTAAGTTCTGGGTCCATACATGTTAAGAGAAGGACATCAGTGAAATAATTTCTGCAAGTGTTTGCAACTCTCTTTGTGAATTACAGTATGTCATTCATTCTAAAAAAAATACTTGTTTAACAACTGACCCACAGAATTCTTCTTAAAGAATCTTGTAAGAGTCTGCTGACTTCCACATGCTTCCATTTTCTCAGCCATCTGCAATACAGGTAGGAGTGAATGAAGCAGGTGTTAATCATGGACTTGGCTACACAGAAAGCAGTAGTTGACTACTCCATTGTAAACACTGATTAAATCAGTAGACCTATGCCGATTGTACAAATTATTATGAACACCTGATCTTTCCATGACACAGACCAGGTGAATCCAGGTGAAAGCTATGATCCCTTATTGATGCCACTTGTTAAATCCACTACAAGCATTGTAGATGAAGGGTAGGAGACAGGTAAAAGTAGGATTTTTAAGGCTTGAGACATGGATTGTATATGTGTGCCATTCAGAGGGTGAATGGGCAAGAGTTCAACAGTTTCCTGTGTATCAAGAATGGTCCACCACCCAAAGGGCATGCAGACAACTTGACACATGGGACAGCATCCCTGTGGAACGCTTTTGACGCCTTGTAGTCAGTCCATGTCCCGACAAATTGAGGCTGTTCTGAGGAACGGTGTTCCTAATGTTTTGTACACTCCGTGTATAACTACATTGTATGATTTATGCATGACAAGGATATGAGATTGACTTTATTCAGTCAGCGCGACACAATTGCGAATGATAAAAAGTGGCTTTGTTTAATTTAAAACTGCAGTGTGTGTGTACATTTTTGGGCGACCTAACCAAATTCACATAGAATTCACATAGAAATGTGTAAAATTGTGAAATATAAAACTCTCATTCTTATTGAAAGCAAGTCTAAGAAGTGGTAGATATTTTCTATGTGCGCTATTTCTGTGCATCCCGTTTTTAAGTTTTGTTTTTGCGTCTTTCGGTTTTTAACACCAGTGTCAAACAGCTGAAATTGTGAAATATATTTTCCATAACCAAAAATATAATATTTTCAGCTGTTTAGATGGTACAATAATTCTCTGCGCTATACTCGCTTTTTTTTGTCACACACAAACTGAAATGAGGTGAACTATTAGCATTTTTGCAACCAGGAAATGGGGGAGCGATTTCTGCTTAGTGCAACTTTTTAAGTGGAAAAAGTACGTGGCTGAAAATGTGTGTGTATAGCCGACATTAGTGGAAAACACTGCTAACAAAGAGCGGTGCGTTAGTTACCTAACTGTAAATAAGTTCATTGTTTCACCTGTTAGTTGGCTAACTTACTAAAACAAATTGCATTTTAATTTATCAACTGCTCCTACACTATTTTGCTAGATACTGTAACCCTGTCCTAACACTGTCAGATACCTTGTTTTAATTTTTTCGCCCCAAAATCTTGGTCTCTTTAGCCTGGTAAAGTTGTTTTTGTGTATCATTTATCAGGCAGTGGCGATGGAGGCCTTGACTCTGGAGCAACAGCTATCCCAGTATGCTTTCTTTAGCCAGCTGACAGTTCAGGCCCAGGCTCAAGTGCTCAATGACCTGCAGCAGCAGGCCCTGCCCCAGGGCATCAGGCTGATCACCCTGGCCACCACCACTGCCCCAACAGCCACCCAGTCCTCCCCGGACAGCCAGATCCAGACGCCTGCAAGCATCAACATCAACTCGGTGAGTCTGTTGAATTGAGTTTCCTGCTTGTCAGTACCTTGACTGTTGATAACTGTTGATAACTTCCTTACTCATACCCAGTGAAATTCTAGCTTCTACAAAGTTTGGTTCACTTCAGTAATGGCTGATTTGCTTTTAGTTTTTGTGTTTTTTCATTGGAAGTGATCTGGTCTGTGGATAGATGGTGTAGTAGTAGTTGCTTAAGACTGAGCCCACCCCAGACTGTCCTTGGGACTTTCTCTGTGTGCTCTTGCTAGTGTTTAGAAATTCTGCACCGGTTAACACTCTTCCCTCCAACAGTACCGCAATCAGACAGGCTCTCCGGCCAATCAGTCTCCAACCTCCCCAGTCTCCAATCAAGGCTTCTCCCCAGGCTTCTCCCCTGGCGGCTCGCCTCAAGTAAGGGCGAAACCACCAAGTTGCCTTGTTGGGGGAGGGTTTTTTTTGCCTGGAATTGGCTGTAATTGGTCCAGCTGCTACTCATCCCAGCCTCTCGCTCCCATCCATGGTGTCAGCAATCCCACCCCCATTTCCTCTCCTCCAGACCACTGCTCGATGTCTGCTTATCATATTTGCTCAGGTCTTTGAGTGTTGTCGCATAGCAGCTTTTTGTGTTTTTGCTTGAACCAAATTTTATTTTTTTATTTTACCTTTATTTAACTAGGCAAGTCAGTTAAGAACAAATTCTTATTTTCAATGACGGCCTAGGAACAGTGGGTTAACTGCCTGTTCAGGGGCAGAACGACCTTGTCAGCTCGGGGGTTTGAACTTGCAACCTTCCGGTTACTAGTCCAACGCTCTAACCACTAGGCTACCCTGCCGCCCCAATGTACACAACATGGCCAAAAGTATGTGGACACCCCTTCAAATTAGTGGATTCGGGCTATTTCGGCCACATTTGTTGCTGACGAGTGTATAATATTGAGCACACAGCCATGCAATCTCCATAGACAAACATTTGAAAGTAAAATGGCCTTACTGAAGAGCTCCGTGAGCTCCGTCATAGGATCCCACCTTTCTAACAAGTCAGTTCATCAAAATTCTACCCTGCTAGAGTTGCCCCAGTCAACTGCAAGTGCTTTTATTGTGAAGTGGAAACGTCTAGGAGCAACAACTGCTCAGCTGTCATGCTTTACCATCTGGCAGTCCGACGGACAAATCTGCGTTTCGCAGATGCCATGAGAACGCTACCTCCTCAAATGCATAGTTCCAACTGTAAAGTTTGGCGGGGGAGGAATAATGGTCTGTGGCTGTTTTTAATTGTTCAGGCTAGGCCCCTTAGTTCCAGTGTCGGGAAATCTTAACGCTACAGCAAACAGTAACATTCTGTGCTTCAAAATTGTGGCAACAGTTTGTGGAAGGTCCTTTCCTGTTTCAGCATGACAATGCCCCTGTGCTCAAAGCGAGGTCCATACAGAAATGGTTTGTTGAGATCGGTGTGGAAGAACTTGACTGGCTTGCACAGAGCCCTGACTTCGACCCCATCGAACACCTTTGGGATGAATTAGAACGCTGACTGCAAACCTGGCCTAATCGCTCAACATCGGTGCCCGACCTCACTACTGCTCTTTCGGCTGAATGGAAGCAAGTCCCCGCATCAATGTTCCAACATCTAGTGGAAATCCTTCCCAAAAGAGTGGAGGCTGTTATAGCAGCAAAGGGGGGGGGGGGCGGGCAACTCCATATTAATGCTCATTGATTTTGGAATGAGATGTTCGACGAACAGCTGTGCACATACTTTTAGCCATGTAATGTATGTCTTGTGAATATGTAGCACCTACCTGGAACCTTAATTATGATTAATTTTAGTTTTGGATAGTCCAACCTGTTTGTAGCAGCTTTGGTTGTCTCCTGTTGACATGATTTATTTTTGCGGAAATATCCTGTTAACAAGGCTGTTTCAGGTGTGAGAAATGGGTTTAACTCTTTCTATACTGAACAAAAATATAAACGCAATATGTAAAGTGTTGGTCATGTTTCATGAGCTGAAATAATATGTTCCATATGCACAAAAAGCTTTTCTCTCAAATTTTGTGCACAAATTTGTTTTATATCCCTGTTAGTGTGCATTTCTCCTTTGCCAAGATGATCCATCCACCTGACAGGTGTGGCATATCAAGAAGCTGATTAAACAGCATGATCGTTTCACAGGTGCAACTTGTGCTGGGGACAAAGGGCCAATCCAAAATGTGCAATTTTGTCACACAACACAATGCCACAGATGTCTCAAATTTTGAGGGAGTGTGTAATTGGCATGCTGACTGCAGGAATGTCCTCTACCATAAGCCGCCTCCAATGTCGTTTTAGAGAATTTGGCAGTACGTTCAACCGGCATCACAACTACAGACCACGTGTAACCATGCTAGCCCAGGACCTCCACATCTGGCTTCTTCACCTGTGGGATTATCTGAGACCAGCCACCCAAATAGCTGATAGAAATAATCCTCTGTTTTGTCTGTAATGAAGTCCCTTTGAAGTCCTGATTGGCTGGGCCTGGCTCCCCAGTGGGTGGGCCTACGCTCTCCCAGGCTCACCCATGGCTGTGCTCCTACCCAGTCATGTGAAATCTATTATATTAGTGCCTAATTTATGTATTTCAATTGATTGATTTTCTTATGATCTGTAACTCAGTAAATAGTTAATTGTTGCATATTGCGTTTATATTTTTGTTCTGTTTGCTGCTGTTTCTGTGAAAGATCCTACCTTTTACATATATTACAGCTGGCTACAGTAATGTGATCTTCCTTGGGAAAGTAGCTTTATATACTGTATGTTCTACTTATTGTTGTTTTTTTATATATCTGAATTCCAGCATTTGTTTTGTTATATTGCCAAACTTTAGCAAGTAATTATGCTTAAAAAGTGGATATGTCACAACATTTGTCAAATGTAAGTATTACTGGCACAAGTCCGATTTAAAGGCATGAAACCGTGTTACTAGCAGAGAGAAGCTGCAGAAACGAATTAACTTCACCCCAAAGTTAGCCTAGCTAGCTAGCAAAAGTCACTTGCATTTATTTGCAGTCAGTTTGCTAATAGCTACCGCTCCAACACTGTTTTGCGAGCTCATCCCTCTAAAAATGACAAGATGGCTCATTCTGCAGTTATATTGTGATTATTATTTCTCTTTTCTAAACAAGGCCTATTGCTCTTGATTTTTATAATGTTATTGTTCAGCTGTATCAAATCTTACTGCTGAAACATTTATGTGGAGGTGGCTCTTATGAATCATGCATTCTATGGTTCATTTTTAAAACATGGCCTGAATAGGCATAATAAAGTGTTGTCAGATGCTAGTGTCTGTGCAGTCATTAACAGCCATTTTTTTAACGGTGCTTGAATTGACTAGCTTGTGGATTGCCTCATGCTTGTGCTTTTTTGTGATGTTTCATGACTACTGTTCCCTTATATCCCTCAGATACCCAAGAAGAAGGCTGTACTGATTAGCTGTAGGCCTATTAGTTTCCATAACCCATTTATTTTTACTCTAATCAGTGGTCAAATGTCTCTTTCAGCACATTCCGGTGGTGGGCAGTATATTTGGGGATTCGTTCTACGATCCGCAGCTAGCATCTCGGCAGACCAATGCTCTCTCCCACCAGGTGACTTAACCCACATCAAACTAGGAAATGAATTTCACTGTCTCTATTTTCACTGCAACTCTTTTCCCCCTAAATGTATCCATATTAGAAATTGTGTCTGATCTCTATATTCTATTACCTAACTTTACTTATTACATTTTGTATTTTTTCACTTGCCTAGCTCGAGCAGTTCAATATGATTGAAAACCCCATCAGCTCCAATAGCCTATACAGCCAGTGCTCCACCCTCAACTACACACAAGCAGCTATGATGGGCCTTACAGGGAGCAACCTGCATGACTCCCAGCAGTTGGGCTACAGTAGCCATGGCAACATCCCTAACATCATTCTCACAGGTACTGAGCAGCAGCTGAGCCAATTAGCGAGCCTGTCATGTAATTTAACTTAGTCTAGGCTCTGTACACACCTAATAAAGGGATTAATTCATCCTGGCTTGATTATAGTCAATTGTTTTATGAAGGTTGGCCAGTATAAGGAAAACATGTATTTTGTTTAAGTGAATTGTATTTCGTTTTTCTCTTGTTATAGATTCTTTGAGTGAAGACTATTACTTAACTAATATTGGTAGTTATCTAGCAGCTGCTTTCATTTACAAATGTCAAATGTTTTCCCAAATGTTGCATTTTAGTCACAGGTGAGTCTCCACCCAGCCTCTCTAAGGAGTTAACCAACTCACTGGCTGGTGTTGGAGATGTCAGCTTTGATGCGGACTCTCCCTTCCCATTGGACGAGCTGAAGATCGACCCTCTCACCTTGGATGGACTGCACATGCTCAATGACCCCGACATGGTTCTGGCTGACCCTGCCACTGAGGACACGTTCAGGATGGACAGGTTGTAATGCAGAATACTGGCTGTGGCCAACAACAAAAAATAACCCTGGTAAGAAAGGGAAACGAGGCATGGTGGGGGTGAATCATCTCCCCAGTTTCATGGCCATTCAGCTATCTGATCTCACCCTCAAGTCCTTTTAAATAATATGCCATCAAAAACCATTGTAGAGAAGGACATGCAATGACTTGTTGGGTTTGGGAAGGGCATTGCTGTCATTTCCAATGAGATTGTTGGTTGGTCAGAGCTTTGCTAGCCTGCTGCGTTTTATTTATATATATATATATATATACACCCACATACACATACAGTTGAAGTCAGAAGTTTACATACACTTGGGTTGGAGTCATTAAAACTAGTTTTTCAACCATTCCACAAATTTCTTGTTAACAAACTATAGTTTTGGCAAGTCGGTTAGGACATCTACTTTGTGCATGACACAATTTTTCCAACAATTGTTTACAGACAGACTATTTCACTTATAATTCACTGTATCACAATTCCAGTGGGTCAGAAGTTTACATACACTAATTTGACTGTGGCTTTAAACAGCTTGGAAAATTCCAGAAAATTATGTCATGGCTTTAGAAGCTTCTGATAGGCTAATCGACATCATTTGAGTCAATTGTAGGTGTACCTGTGGATGTATTTCAAGGCCTACCTTCAAACCCAGTGCCTCTTTGTTTGACATCATGGGCAAATCAAAAGAAATCAGCCAAGACCTCAGGGGAAAAAAATGTAGACCTCCACAAGTCTGGTTCATCCTTGGGAGCAATTTCCAAACGCCTGAAGGTACCACGTTCATCTGTACAAACAAAAGTACGCAAGTATAAACAAAATGGAACCACGCAGCCGTCATACTGCTCAGGAAGGAAACTCATTCTGTCTCCTAGAGATGAGCATACTTTGATGTGAAAAGTGCAAATCAATCCCAGAACAACAGCAAAAGACCTTGTGAAGATGCTGGAGGAAACGGGTACAAAAGTATCTACAGTGCCTTGCGAAAGTATTCGGCCCCCTTGAACTTTGCAACCTTTTGCCACATTTCAGGCTTCAAACATAAAGATATAAAACTGCACTGCACTGAAAGTAAAGGGGCTGAATAATTTTGCACGCCCAATTTTTCAGTTTTTGATTTGTTAAAAAAGTTTGAAATATCCAATAAATGTCGTTCCACTTCATGATTGTGTCCCACTTGTTGTTGATTCTTCACAAAAAAATACAGTTTTATAACTTTGTTTGAAGCCTGAAATCTGGCAAAAGGTCGCAAAGTTCAAGGGGGCCGAATACTTTCGCAAGGCACTGTATATCCACAGTAAAAAAAGTCCTATATGGACATAACCTGAAAGGCCGCTCTGCAAGGAAGAAGCCACTGCTCAAACTGCCATAAAAAAGCCAGACTACGGTTTGCAACTACACATGGGGACAGAGATTGTACTTTGTGGAGAAATATCCTCTGGTCTGATGAAAGAAAAAATGGAACTGTTTGTCCACAATGACCATCGTTATGTTTGGAGGGAAAAGGGGGAGGCTTGCAAGCCGAAGTACACAAACCCAACCGTGAAGCACATGGGGTGGCAGCGTCATGTTGTGGGGGTGCTTTGCTGCAGGAGGGATTGGTGCACTTCACAAAATAGATGGCATCATGAGGAAGGACAATTATGTGGATATATTGAAGCAACATCTCAAGACATCAGTCAGGAAGTTAAAGCTCGGTCGCAGATGGGTCTTCCAAATGGACAATGACCCCAAGCATACTTCCAAAATCACTTATGACAACAAAGTCAAGATTTTGGAGTGGCCATCACAAAGCCCTGACCTCAATCCCATAGAAAATGTGTGGGCAGAACTGAAAAAGTGTGTGCGAGCAAGGAAGCCAACAAACCTGACGCAGTTACACCAGCTCTGTCAGGAGGAATGGGCCAAAATTTACCCAACTTATTGTGGAAAGCTTGTGGAAGGCTACTCTGAACGTTTGACCCAAGTTAAACAATTTAATGACAATGCTACCAGGTGCTAATTGAGTGTATGTAAACTTCTGACCCACTGGGAATGTGATGAAAGAAATAAAAGCTGAAATCAATCATTCTCTTTACTATTATTCTGACATTTCACATTCTTAAAAAAAGTGGTGATCCTAACCTAAACCAGGGAATTTTTACTAGCATTAAATGTCAGGAATTGTGAAAAACTGAGTTTAAATGTATTTGGCTAAGGTGTATGTAAACTTCCGACTTCAACTGTACATATCCTATTACTTATATCCCACCGTGTCACAGTTGAACAGATTTGATCTCCTTTTGATTTTATTACATTTCCATTTTTTTTTTTTTTTTATTCTTTACAAATACATTTTGTGATTTGAAAAGCAAAAAGCCACTAGGAAGGTGAGCTGCACCGTATCTTTCATGAATACTGTGTACAACATCCAAGTTATTTTTACCCTATTATTGAAATGGATTCTTTTCCTACCCACTATAACAGCTTTATACTTCACACTCAAAGCTTTATTTTTATTGACAACCGAATGTTAATATTTGCGTTTATGTATGTTGTATCTTGAAATATGTATTTATTTAAATGTTTATTCATTTAGTTTTAATGTCTTTTTTTAAATTATGTTTCCTATTCATTGTGTTTTGAGTTCGATACCAACATTGCTCTGTTGTGTTCATGTTGTACATACTGCACTGATGTAATTTATTCATTTTTAACCTACATACTGTATTTATGAAGCTACTCTGTTAACTTAAGGAGTAAAAATCCTCCCCATATTTGCTCATAAGCTCTAACGAGTGCCAGTTGCTAAGACCGCTTGCTAGATAGAATTAGCTGCGGCCTCTCACAATATAGCAAAGGGTCTGCAGGTCTTTTTATCACTTACATGGGCCAGAAATTGTTGGGTTTTGTCTTGTGCCAACTCTGTTGTTTTTAAGTTTGTCATAATTAATGGGAAACATGCACAACAGATCCTTGCATTTAGCAGCTGATAAGGTGAAGCAAATGTGACAATGAAAACACTGTAAAGGCAAATTCCCAAAACAAGATGGCCATATTTTTCCTTTGCGTGTTGAAAATGGATATCCAGATTGAATGCCTCCTGAAAATCTGAAGGATACAAACTCCTCAGAAACCTATTGAACTTGTCACTGTGAGATCACCTGATTTTGCCTTACGTATTGAGTGTTATACTGTTTAAGTCTTAACTAATGTGACAATGTATTTTCTTAACTTCTCGTAAGATTTTCTTGTACTTGAGAGGACTTTTAACTCCTAGTCAGTGACCATATTTGTTATGTAGTGTAAAGTTCGACAAATCAATGTACTGTATTTTTTTACTGGTACACTTTCTAGCCAAATTCTTGATGATTTTGTAAAAAAGAAAATCAAACACTGGATTCTAATTTGTGATGGAGAGTGCAAATATGGGTAGGGTTTCTGCTTCTTTAAAGGGAAACTGACAAGAATGCACAATCATTTTGTGCTCCTTAACCCAGATTTTGGTAGAAAATTGTATGAAACAATTACAATATTACTTATGTATTATATTTGGTTATTCCCTCCAGATTAGGGCTGGTAGAAAACAAGCTGAACATTCAGTTTTATGCACCCAGTGAAATGAGTCCCAAAAGACATGTAGAACGTCACAAAAGTGGTTAAAATTGACGAAGAGATTTTGTCCATACACCAATTTGTAGAGCTGAAATGCTTCTTGCTTTTTATTTTACTCTCATCTTTCCCTCCGATTCATATTCAAACATTTTTGTTTTGAAAACTAAGAGTGGTTGGAAGTAAGTCACTAGATTGGAAGTTGGTTAAATTGGACGCTCTATGGGCTGAGATCGTTTTCATACTCAAGGCGTCGTGTCAACTGTTTGTTTGTTTGAAGAACACTATCCAACTTATTTTTCAGTTCACCTTTGAAATGTTGATAGCTGTGTGGGATCATGTTTCTATTGTACAATGTAATGTATTGTGTGTGTGTGTGTGTGTGTACAGAAAACATAAATATGTTAATTTAATTTACCAATGTGGGAAGAGGCATATTGCCCCAAATATAATGTAAATATAACAAAAAAAGGAAACAGTTGGTTTACTTCATACCTCAAAGAAATATTGTTCTTGCAGACACGATTTTAAGGGTTCATGTTCATTTTATTCTTCATTGCCTGTTGACTTGTTTATTAATCACAGACTGTTTGGCTTTAATAAGATTTGTGATTCCTATGCAAATCAGAATAAAACATCTGACCATTGCATTAGAATAGGAAATAGATATAGATGATACTGTGTGTGTGTGATATATATATATATATCACACAAAAAACTTC
This sequence comes from Oncorhynchus mykiss, assembly GCF_057628025.1. Lineage (NCBI taxonomy): Eukaryota > Metazoa > Chordata > Actinopteri > Salmoniformes > Salmonidae > Oncorhynchus > Oncorhynchus mykiss. The sequence goes on from NC_143026.1 coordinate 60,114,752, forward strand.
ACTTTGGGCCAAACTGCAATACGCATGTATGATACTTACAGTGCCATTCAGATTATCTGCAAACAAATGCTTGTTCATTTTTCCTTGTCAAGACAATTTTTTTTGTACATCCTGTACTGTACATAGGCTATAGCTGAAACAAATCGACTGCATGACAAAAATGAAAGAGAACCTCAGAAAAAGGCCTTAATTTGCTAAGCAGGATGATTTAAATCATGCTCTACAATGTAAAACAGTGACACGCCCAGTCAAAAAGGATGTATGTCAATTGTTCCTAATGATTCACTTAAACAATTTACTTTTCAGAGGACTGTGTTACCTCCATTTCTGCATAATGCTAGCTAGCTCATTGCTGAAATAAGAATGTATTTGTGTAACATAGTCTTGGAATGTGTCTGTTTCACTGATTGACATGAACCAAAAGCATTTTCATTGAGTCCCTTTTCTCACCATCTACTTCTTATTCAGTTGAATTGGCTGTTACTTGCTTTAGCGTCTAGTTCTTCATTGTAGCACCTCACTGTGTGTGAGTCAAATTGTCAGTTGTTCCTATTGAAAATCCCGTTTTCATAACACATCAGATGCCAATTGATCTGTAGATTGTCTGAAGATTTCAGACCTCGAAGTTGTCTAACGTTGAGATTAATCTTTTTTTTTTTTAAGCGGGCTCATGAGTTTGTGAGAACTTCCGTCAAAGTCGGAATCGACTTTGAATTTCCTGATCCAGAAAGAGTTATAGCCTAATCAAAAACAATGGCAACAAATCCTCCAAGTCTAACCGGCTTCCTTGCAGGTAACTCAACTCATATCCTGAACTTGTAAATTCACATCCTTGTCACGCTCTCCAGAAGGATCACATCAACATGATATGTGTGGATAAAAGCCCAATAGTTGATGTGATTATAGCATGTATGCTGTAATTAGTTTGATGCACTGATACACTTCCTGTCATCAAATGACAGCCCCAATTATTGGGCTTCAAGTGTAAACTGAAAGCCAAAGACTGCAACCATGATGGAATAAGAGAGTGCGCATTGTTTCCATTCATTTAAGACTGAAGCATACCCTGAATATCTGGATCTACAGAACATAAGGCCAGGGGCATGGACTCATTTTGACGTAAGACCACTTTTGAAATATAGAAACTTCTGTTGATTTTGGAGTGAACTGACACTTTAATGATCTGGCAAGAGTCATAACAGTTTCACGAGCTACTTAAAAATGTCACTTATACAGCTGCGATCAAATATATTGGCACCCTTGAACGATTCAGCTGAAATTGAAGAAAACTGTTGGCGTTAACAAGTGTTTTTGATTTAAAGCTGCACAGGACCAAGAAACAAAACATCCAAACTGAAATTAAGATTTATTTACATAAACGTAAAAAAAATGGCTTGGACTAAATTATTTAAAATTGAAATGAGTTTGTTTGGAGGAAAGTGATTCTTGTTACGGTTGTAATTTATCTCCACCTGTGGTAAGTTCCAGGTGCCTCAGGGTAAAAAAGAAATAACATTCAACCAGTTTTTTTTAAAGAGAACAGAACCTTCTGCTCCATTGTAAACTGCAAGGGTGCCAATATATTAGACTGCAACTGTACTCCGTATTGGCAGTAAAACTTGACTTGACGGGCGAGAGCTTACTGTCAGTTGCATGGCATGACTGATGTTATAAGTGGTCCCTATTGTTGATGCTGGTTTATTGCAAATGATTCAACATTATCTTGTTGACTTCAGCAATATGAACTATGGCTAGTTAGCTAACCTAAATTGAGGCATGTGCCATCATGACTGCCGAATCAAGTCTAAACTGATAACTGCATAAGACATATTTTAAGTAAGGTTTATGACACGTTTTTATGTTGTATGTGTTCTTATTCTGTTGAATTTTTCACTTTTATTTGTGGCCAACTGCCTTGTGAATGTGAACAGTGACTGTTCTGTCAATGCTGACTGTTGTACCCTAGAAAGAATATTATCTTTTTTTTTAAAGCCTGTAACAATGTGGAAGCGTATTCCTTATTTTGTAATGCGAAACCAGAAAGGGCTTATTCCATTGCAGCTTGTTTTCCAATCATGTTAAAAAAGGAATAGCACTCAATGTATATTTATTTGTCAATAGATATACCATACTGCTCTGCATATGCATGGGGAAATGGCAATCAAATACGGTGATGTGGACTCCTGTTTTGACAGTAATTATTACAATACACTGACTGAAGTGAGCATGAAAGGAATTCAGCCTTGTGGGAATTGGTGAGCAGTATCTTGATTCTCACTAAGCTTACTGTCACTGCAGTACCTGTCCCCATGCATTCTCTCAACTAAAGGTGAATGAAAGGGATAATTATATTTTCTGTCCCATAATTTGAAATGGATTCATATGAATCTACATAATTTCCTCCTGTAGAACCGTGCAGTTGAAGTTGGGTACCCTAAAATGCCACTTTTGGCAAGTATTTCCAATCCATAATGTAAAGAAAATCTCTCTTATAGGGAATTCCCTGGTCAGCTTTAAGTGGGTATCACATATTTTAACTATTGTCCTGTAAATCATATTCTGAGATGTATAGTAATTATTTGTTTCTATGTGAAACTCCTTTTATGTGACCCCTTTGTAAGATAAACTGAATGTGGGAGGCATTTCTTCTCTGTACATGGTCTCGATTTTGCAGAATATATAAATGAAAAATGTCATTTCACCAAGGTTTACTAAGTGTGGACATGCATGACGTTTGAACTATTCTATATTTTGTTGTCCTTGTTATGTTGTTTATATTTTGTAATCTGTATTTCTGTATGTGTTTTTAAAAGATCATTTTGAATACCTGTTTTGTGATTTTCAGTCCCAAACTTTTGATCAGTACTCAAAGCAGTTTCTCATGACTTCAGTTTCTGTCTAGTCAGTAGTGAGGAGAAAGTGTAAACCAGTTTTGACCTAAAGGTAAGTCCTATATATTCAGTATATGCTAAAGCAAAATAACAGTTGTGTGGTTCAACATTTTATTAATTGATCACATGCAATCTAATGCATAGCCCCCCCCCCCCTCAAAAAAAAGTTAGTCCGCTCACAATGTAATACACATTTTCTGTCCACACCCTGATTATTCAAAACGCACACAACTATCCTCACATTTCTATATTGTTGACAGAGTAGTAGTAGACAAAGAAAAGTCCCCTGAGAACTGGAATTATTGGGGAGCAAATGTCACCGGAAAATGTTGTCATTGCTGGTGGTGACCAATATGGCAGCCTCCATTTTGCTGAGTCACATCTCACAGGGTCCTTCTAAAAAAAATATTCAATATGGGCCCAATTCCGACCCGAGTTAAGCGTGCTTAAATGGAACGTAGTAATTCCATTTTTATGCACTTTTCTCTATGCTTATTCTGACCTTGAACTTAAGCATGAGAATAGCATGCTGTTCACCTGCTATTTGTTTTGGGTGGAGATCAAATAAATGATGGTGTGTCAACAGATGCTGTATTCTGACCTTGACTTAATTCCCTAATAATTCTTCCACCTTTTCATATTCATTATTTCCTCATAAGGTCTAGCGAACCTACCGGTTTCAAGTGGAAAAAGCATTACTTTATTTTTTCCAATAGAAATAACACCATTCTTCATGCACTGTCATTTACAACTTGATAAGCGCTAGTTAAATGTGTAATCTGTCTGGATAAGCAAACTATAAATATAAATTACACTTGTTTAAGATATATTTTACCTTCCAATTGCTGGAGACATGTGAAACCAGTCATATATGGCTTCAAACTGAAGCATATCAACTTTCTCAAAGTAAAGTTTATGAAAGGCCGTGCTATTATGCAAAATTTAAATTGCACAGCCTTTTAACTCATAGCTGGGCACTCGGATGTCTTAATTATAGGCTACCACGACTTTCTGTTTCCTATTTCTATCATGTTAAATATTAGCCACTATCAGTATTGACCGTCAGTAGGCTTAATAACACACATATTTAACTGCCAGTTTACTGTTAGTTCCCTTCAGTTGGTATAGCATACATTATCATTCCATTTAATGACATCGTTTTGTTTACCTGCATTTGCTTCCTCTGTAAACGCTGTCATGGCCATGTGGTTGTTGCTGAGGATCATTAGTAACAGTTAGGCTAATTAAATCGTTATGGAGCGGAGTGCAGACCACGCATTAACAGTTTGAAGCCTACGCATGGCGCAATACTCGGCTGTCATCACACAGTACCATGGCTAGTGCAGGCAACAGACGAGGGTATAGTCTACTATTGTACACTATTCTCCCTATTATAATTCAATGTACACTAATCTTCCAACATTACCATGGGTTAAATAGCAATGTGGCAATTTTCTGAATGAATCAAACCACTCTCTTCTTTTCCGCGTAAAAGCTCTCCAAACCTGTTTTTATGATTTCATAAATACTTTCCTAACCCTAAATAATCTACAAGATCAGAGTATTTTTTGAATCTACCAAATGGTGCTGAAACAGAGAATGATATGCATATATTTAGATGGCTTTCTTTCATTGATCACTAATATTCAATATATTCTATTGAGTCTGTCAACAAAATACTAACTAAAAGTTACACTATATTTAAAGAGATGGCTTAAGATAAATGCACTGAAAACTCTATTGAATGACAAGGGAAGCATGCCTGTAAAGCCCTTTACGTACCTTCATAAGGTAAGTCTGAATACTAACTACTGAGAAGTGTGTAGGAAAGGCGTGCATAAGAAAGGCATAATTTCTTAAGTCCAAATCGGGCCCTATATAGCCTTTAATCAAAAGTAGTGCACTATATAGGAGATAGGGTGCCATTACAGACACAACCATGCACTGTTCAGCTGGGAGCCATGCGTTCCAGAATGTGGGGGTGTAGATGGAATGTCCTCCCAGTCTTCGTTTGGGCAGAGTTGTGTGCATGCTGTATTAGAACTGTAGCTGAATGGGTTGGACTTGGTATGAGTCAAAGTCCTCGAGGGTTGTATCTAAAGGGAGAGGGAGAGATGATAAGTCGATATGGAATCCTTGCATGGCAAGTCTACAATACAATACCAATCATCCAACGGACCAATATAATTAAGACTCAGACTTCTCTCTCTAAAGCCTCAAACTAGTCGTATGTGTACCGAGTGGTCATTTAAATGCAGTCTACTGTATATACTGTATGCCTTCAGAAAGTATTCATACCCCTTGACTTATTCCACATTTTGTTTTTCAAAATGGATTAGATTTTTTTTCTCTCAGCAAATTTAGTGAAAATTAAATACAGAAATATCTCACTTAAATATTTACACCCTGTTGATATGACACTATAAATTGAGTTCAGTTGCATCTAATTTTCATACACCATCGCTGATGTCACTACAACTTGATTGGAGTCCACCCATGGCCAATTCAAGTGTTTGGACATGATTTAGAGAGAAACACACTTGTCTATATAAAAAGGTCCCACAGTTTACAGTGCAAGTCAGAGCAGAAACTATAACATGAAATCCAAGGAACAAGATCCAAGATCCAAAATCCAAGATGAGGCATATACCTTATCTGGAGAAGGGTATGAAACTATTTCTAGAGTGTTAAAAGTTTTCTAAAGCACAGTGGTCTCCATATGGAACTACCCAGACTGCCTAGAGCTGGCCATCTGACCAAACTCAGCAACTGGGCAAGAAGGACCTTGGTCAGGTAGGTGAACAAGAACCCAATGACTACTCTGACAGAACTACAGAGTTCCTTGGCTGAAATGGGAGAACCTGCCAGAAGGGAGCCAATCTGAACTTCATGGGAGAGTGGCCAGACGGAAGCCACACATGACAGCATGCCTGGATCTTGCATAAAGGCACATGAAAGAGATCATAATTCAAAGGATTCTGTGGTCTGATGAGACACATTTCTTTGGCCTGAATGCAAAGTGCCATGTCTGGAGAACCAGGCAAAGCTCATAACCCATCTAACACCATCCCTACCGTGAAGCATGGTGGTGGCAGCATCATGCTATGGGGATGCCTTTCAACGTCAGGGACTGGGAGATTGGTAAGGATTGACGGAACAGTGAGTGGAGCGAAATACAGGCAAATCCTTAATGAGAACCCACTTCAGACAGTGGAGGCTCCTCAGAGGAGGACCATCCTCACAGAATTTCATAAAAATAGTGAAACAAAGACACTAAATATATTCACGTCACCAAATAATTGATTAAAACACATTGTTTTGCAATGAAGGCCTACAACACTCTAGGGTAGCATCATGGTGTAGCCGGAAGACAGGTAATGTCCATCCTCCTCTGGGTACATTGACTTCAATACAAAACCTAGGTGGTTCTCACCCCCTTCCATAGACTTACACCATAATTATGTCAACTTCCAGAGGACGTCCTCTAGCTCTTATGGAATGAACTGACATGTTGTCCACCCAATCAAAGGATCAGTGAATAAATCTATACTGAAAAAATATATAAATGCAACATGCAACAATTTCAACGATTTTACTGAGTTACAGGTCATATAGGCAAAACAGTCCATTTAAATAAATGCATTAGGCTCTAATTTATGGATTTCACATGTATGGGCAGGGGTGCAGCCATGGGTGGGCCTGGGAGGGCATATACCAAACCACCTGAGAGACAGGCCCACTCACTGGGGAGTCAGACCCAGCCAATCAGAATGAGTTTTTCCCCACAAAAGTTTTTTTTAAATTCAGACATAAATACTCATCAGCTGTCCAGGTGGCTGGACTCAGACGAGTCCGCAGGTGAAGAAGCCGGGTGTGAAGGTCCTGGGCTGGCGTGGTTACACGGGCTCTGTGGTTGTGAGGCCGGTTGGGCATACTGCCTAATTCTCTAAAACTAACATTCAATTAACATTCAATTCTCTGGCAACAGCTCTAGTGGACATTCCTGCAGTCATATAGAGTGGCCTTTTATTGTCCCCAGCACAAGGTGCACCTGTGTAATGATCATGCTGTTTAATCAGCTTCTTGATATGCCACACTTGTCAGGTAGATGGATTATCTTGGCAAAAGAAAAATGCTCACTAACGGATGGAAAGAGAAATTGAGAAATAAGCTTTTTGTTCATATGGAAAATTTCTAGGATCTTTTATTTCAGTTCATGGGACAAACACTACATGTTGCATTTATATTTTTGTTCAGTATAGTACTGAAAACGTAAACTACAGCTAGCTAGCAAAAATGAAAGAGAAGCGAGAGCGAGAAGTAGCTATCTTTCTGCCTTCGGTTGCAACACTCACTACCAAGTTAAAAACTGCCTCTGGAAGCAACGTCTGCCAAAGAACTGTTCGTCGGGAGCTTTATGAAATAGGTTTCCATGGCCGAGCAGCCGCACACAAGCCTAAGAACACCATAAGCAATGCCAAGCGTCGGCTGGAGTAGTGTACAGCTCACTGCCATTGGATCCTGGAGCAGGGAAAATGCGTTCTCTGGAGTGATGAATCACGCTTCACCATCTGGCAGTCTGGCGGATGAATCTGGTAAAACGCTACCTGCCCCAATGCATATTGCCAGCTGTAAAGTTTGATGGAGGAATAATGGTCTGGGGCTGTTTTTCATGGTTTGGGCCCCTTAGTTCCAGTGAAGGGAAATCTTAACGCTACATTGTATTCGATTCTGAGCTTTCAACTTTGTTGTGACAGTTTGGGGAAGGTCCTTTCCTGTTTCAGCATGCCCCCTTGTGCAAAGTGACGTCCATACAGAAATTTTTTGTCGAGATCGGTGTGGAAGACAGCTGATGTGTTGTGAAGGCAAAAAGTGAGAGGTGGAGAGCGCAATCAAAGGGGTGAACTGTGTTTGCGTGATATGGGGTGTATTCATTCCGCCGATTCTTAAATGGCAAGAAACGGGGATAAACATCAGTGGTGTAAAGTACCACTTAAGTCGTTTTTTGGGGTATCTGTACTTCACTTTACTATTTATATTTTTGACAACTTTTACTTTTACTTCACTACATTCCTAAAGAAAATTGCACTTTTTACTCCATACATTTTCCCCGACACCCAAAAGTACTTGTTACATTTTGAATGCTCAACAGGGCAGGAAAATGGTCCAATTCATTCACTTATCAAGAGAACATTCATGGTCATCCCTACTGCTTCTGATCTGGCAGACTCATTAAACACAAATGCTGTGTTTGTAAATTATGTTGGAGTGTTGGAGTGTGCCCCTGGCTATCCGTAAATAAAAAAGTAAAGGAAATTGTGCTGTCTGGTTTGCTTAAAATAAGGAATCTTTTATTATTTATACTTTTACTGTTGAAACTTAAGTACATTTTAGCAATTCTATTTACTTTAGATACTTAAGTATATTTAAAACCAAATACATTTAGATTTTTACCTAAGTAGTAATTTACTGGGTGACTTTCACTTTTACTTGAGTCATTTCCTATTAAGGTTTCTTTACTTTTACTCAAGTATGACAATTGAGTACTTTTTACACCACTGATAACCATACCTGAATTTGTCCAATAGAAACTATCGTTTGCATCTTTTGGACTAATGATTACACCCTAGATCAGCTAGATGCAGGCAAGATTGTGCGAGGCAGTATTGAATTTGTCAATGTCTGTCACCTTGATTACTCAAATTTCTCTCCACCTGTGCACCTACAGTGGGGCAAAAAAATATTTAGTCAGCCACCAATTGTGCAAGTTATCCCACTTAAAAAGATGAGAGACCTGTAAAAGACAAAATGAGAAGAAAAAAATCCAGAAAATCACATTGTAGGATTTTTTATGAATTTATTTGCAAATTATGGTGGAAAATAAGTATTTGGTCACCTACAAACAAGCAAGATTTCTGGCTCTCACAGACCTGTAACTTCTTCTTTAAGAGGCTCCTCTGTCTCCCACTCGTTACCTGTATTAATGGCACCTGTTTGAACTTGTTATCAGTATAAATGACACCTGTCTACAACCTCAAACAGTCACACTCCAAACTCCACTATGGCCAAGACCAAAGAGCTGTCAAAGGACACCAGAAACAAAACTGTAGACCTGCACCAGGCTGGGAAGACTGAATCTGCAATAGGTATGCAGCTTGGTTTGAAGAAATCAACTGTGGGAGCAATTATTAGGAAATGGAAGACATACAAGACCACTGATAATCTCCCTCGATCTGGGGCTCCACGCAAGATCTCACCCCGTGGGGTCAAAATGATCACAAGAACGGTGAGCAAAAATCCCAGAACGACACGGGGAGACCTAGTGAATGACCTGCAGAGAGCTGGGACCAAAGTAACAAAGCTTACCATCAGTAACACACTACGTGTCCAGGGACTCAAATCCTGCAGTGCCAGATGTGTCCCCTTGCTTAAGCCAGTACATGTCCAGACCCATCTGAGGTTTGCTAGAGAGCATTTGGATGATAAATTCATTAAAAATCCTACAATGTGATTTTCTGGATTTTTTTTCCCTCATTTTGTCTGTCATAGTTGAAGTGTACCTATGATGAAAATTACAGGCCTCTCATCTTTTTAAGTGGGAGAACTTGCACAATTGGTGGCTGACAATACTTTTTTGCCCCACTGTATGTTGTAAACTTTAATTCATAGGCTAGGTTGTAGTAACCTCATGATGGGTATAGGGAAAATCTGAGTATCATGTAGTAACCTAAACCTATCGATGTTCTATTGAGCTGGGCGAATGGAATATGAATGACAGTCATCCAATATCCTGTAATAGAAATAAGGCCATGCTCATGGAAAAAAAGAATCATCCTCCCTCATCTTAAATGACGCCGACGGTCACAGAGTGCAAACAAGCTTTGACTGTGACGAAGATTTACAAGCATATAGCCAAAGCACCGCTGGAATGGCTTCAGAACAAGAATCTGAATGCCCTTGAGTGGCACAGCCAAAGCCCAGACTTGAATCCCATTGAAAATATGTGGAAAGAATTGAAGGTTGCTGTACACCGCCGCTCTCCACGCCGCCAAACGTCCTTCTACAAAGTATTGACTCAGGGGTGTGAATACTTAAGTAAATTAAATATTTCTGTATTTAATTTTCAATTAAAAAAAAGACATCTACAAACATAATTTCACTTCGTCATTATGGGATATTGTGTGTAGATAGGGGAGGGGAAAAAATATATTTAATCCATTATGAATTCAGGCTGTAACACAGCAATATGTGGAATAAGTCAATGGGGTATGAGTACTTTCCGAAGGCACTGTAAATGCAGCCACAGTGTCACTTAATGACAATGAGAATGGATAGAAGCAGGCACAAAACACAAGTAAATGTAGATCCTCTTTTGCCAGAGAGCAGTATCATCCATTTCTCAATACAGGAATTCTATTATCAGGATGCTGCAATGCAATACTTATCTAATTGATTCCCTAAGGTCCCCATCCTCCTCTACTTCCTGCTTGTGAGAAGGGTATTCTAATAAGGGGGGTGGGGTTGTCATTAGTGTGCTGCTCACCATTGCAGCGATAGCGTAGGTTAGCCCAGATTATGTTCTCCTGGGAGAAGCAGAAGACACCCAGTCTGCCTCCTCTCATGGTGGTGTCTATGATGATACCTGTGTCTGCCACTATCTGAGGACCCTCAAAGAAACGCACTCTGAACATGACACACACATGCATAGAGCGAGACCAGTTAGGAATACCAAAATATGACAAAGGTTGCGTTTACACAGGTAGTTCAATTCTGATCTTTTAACCAATCAAATCAGATCTTTTGCCAATCATTTTGCCAAAGATCAGAATTAGGCTGCCTGTGTTAATGCAGCCAAAATAAGACCATCTCCAACCCGAATAGTTGTGTCACGACTGGATGATGTAACCTATTGTGGTAAAGAATACAATATGGTTAGTATGATGTATGTATGATGATGATGATGTATGATGATAAGAGAAAACATGCACGATAGTAATTTCATGTTGTTCAAGTTCAACAGTATGTGGTCGCATATGTCAGTCCAATCAGTTGCACACATAATGCCACAAATTGTCATTTAAAGGTCCAATGCAGCCGTTTTTACCTCAATAGCAAATAATTTCTGGGTAACAATGAAATACCTTACTGTGATTGTTTTCTGTTAAAATAGTTAAAAAATGAACACAAATGGCTTCTTAGCAAGGAGCAATTTCTCAAACAAGAATTTAGCTAGGACTGTCTGGGAGTGGTTTGAGTGGGGAGGGGAAAACTGGACATTTGCTGTTATTGGCAGAGAGGTTTGGAACTCTCTTCCTTATTGGTCTATTAATTAATTTACCGCATGGTGATGGCACCATGGAAGGTCAAAACTCCCTCCCACTAAAACAGGCAAAAGTTTCAGGCTGTCTTTTCAAAAAGCTTTTACATTAAAATTGTATTATTTAAATTTTCACAGTTTCATTCCAACCTCATAGTGTGGAACTATATATAAAATATAGGAAATCACATTTTTGACTGCACTGGGCCTTTAATGTATTATGAAAGGAGAAGGTCACACCATCGTTGGCAAACTGCACCAAAAGCCATCAGACGCCTACGAGGTGTGTCTGATAGCAGCGCACTACCTGATGTAGCCATCTTGGGGCCTGTGTTGCAAGAACCAGCGGTAGGAAGTCTTGTCCTTCCAGCCCACGTTGCGGACGTCTTTCCACAGCAGCTTCACCTGGTCACTGGTGTCGCCAGTGTGCCACAGGGAGTTGCGTAGATTCTCCCCTGGTCCCGTGTTGGACTTCACAGCCTAGTCGACAACACAATTGCACAGGCAGCACTTTTACAGAACAGTAGATCTCTTCCAATGTATCAATCTGGGCAGGTGTATTTATATTTCAACTCAAAATGTATCTATTTTCCGTTGAGCTGTTTTTAGTCCAGGGGTAAACTTATATTAGGTAACTGGCCCTATGAGTATTACTTAGAAAGGGCTAGTTGTGTGTAGGTCAGTCTATTAATAGAGTAGTGGCATGTTTGCATGAATTTGAACAGATGTGTATAGGATCTTAATTTGATCACCCTGTAGTTGGAGGAATTCAAGGTTTAAAAAGGCTTCTAGAGTTTGCAATTTCCATTTAACATTTTAGACTTGATTTGCCCTAACAAAAAATGTAAAGTCATACAAAAATGTCCATTAATTATAATAAAAAATGAATAAATATTTTCTGGGTAACAATTAAGTATCTTACTGTGGTTGTTTTAAATTAAAACGTCAAAAAGAAGGGAAAAAAATGCTTCTTAACAAAGAGCAATTTCTCAATCAAAGAATTTTGCTAGGACTGTCTGGGAGTGATTTGAGTGGGGAGGGGAAAACTGAAAATTTGCTATAATTGTAATAGAAAAAACAGAAAAATATGATATATTAAAACGTTGTGTTTATTGTACGTCTGATTAAATCACCATAGGAGCATATCAGAGTTGCGGATGTTCCATCCCAGTTATGTTGAACCAACGTGGAATAGACGTTGAATTGACGTCTGTGCCCAGTGTTTTTTTTTCTTCCATGAATTATAATCCACACAATAACTCACATTTCCAGTTGCTGCAGGATTATTTTCCTGCCGTGAGAACACAAGTGACTTTTACGACATGACTAGATAATAGTCATATAAGATGTGCATATAGGATTTTCTGTACCTTCAGTTGGATCCCTGGTTCTGCCACAGCTCTGAATGGATTGGCTTGCCAATAGATTTGCTCAACCTGTTTCCACATCACCACGTAGAAGGAGGAAGAGTCCTGGTAGCCAAAGATGAACCCTGCATAGTCGTCGTCCGTTACGGTATTCACATGGAAAGTCCCTTCGAAGTCAACACCGTTGAAAGCTGTGTAACCTTGAAGGAATGGCGTGAGTTTGGGTTAGGACGCGTTTGAGAACGTCATGTACAACTCGGTTTATTGAATGAATCCGACTTGAGACAGCGTGATTGTTGCTCTTACCAACAGCCAGTCCAGGGTCACTGTTCATAGTTTGGACGATCTCTCTTCCCTGTGGAAGATTATAGAACTTAAGCAGTTAACATGTCTCTTCCCACTGGTGACACATTGGATGAATCAACGTTGTTTCCACCTCATTTCAACGATATTACGTCGAACCAACGTGGAATAGACGTTGAACTGACGTCTATTCCCAGTAGGTTGGCACTGATTTGTATCTACTGTAACACCCTTGGACTTATTGTATAAGATTTAATGCATGCATCAATACAGATCAATACTTTTATTGCTGATAATTTTCCTGCATGGCAGGAAATGCAAACTTGAAGTCTATTTGAGTTTTAAAAAGGCTTCTAACATTTAGAATTTCCACTTAGAAATTTCAGACTTGATTTGACCTAACAAAAATGTATCAACCCCTACAAAAATTGTTACAGGATTGTTATCCTATTATAACAAACTGGCTGAAACTATGATCCAACATCTGCATACACATACCTGATCGAGCACCACCCAGTTAGGGTCTATCTGTGCGTCTCCCTCTGGGTCCAGCACCACTGTCTGGTAGGCCCTGAAGTCTGTGAGAGTGACCTCGGCGTTCTCCGGGCACACATCGATGCTGTCGATGATGGTGTCGTTGTCAAAGTCGTTCTCACACACATTCCCAACACCATCACCTGTAACAAGGAGATTGACGCAATATGTGACTTTTAAGTCACTGGACAATATTACTGTCAACATTACACGGATATTTTGGAGAACTTTGTGGAAACTAGACTGAAAAAGTGCTGAACTCACCGTCAGAGTCCTCCTGCAGAGGGTTGGGAATGAGGCGACAGTTGTCCGGTCCTGGGGGCAGAAGGTCAGGAATACCATCATCATCATCATCATCGTCACACTCGTCCCCCAGGCCGTCCTTGTCCGTGTCCAGCTGGGAGCTGTTGATGACTGCAGGGCAGTTGTCCTGAGAGTCCTGGTGACCGTCACCATCACTGAGAACAGTAGAGAAAAACACAAGGAGACCATTTTACAGTTCTCCCCACTGTTGTGGGATTCTGAAAGTTGATGTGTCAAACCAAAGTCATTACATAACATATCAAATAAGTAATGGTTTACTAATAGATTGGAACGCCACGCACAGGTCGACACTGGTTAAAGGCAGGGAGGTAACAAGAACACTAGTAACACTGCTTTACCTGTCCTTATTGGTGTCACAAGGGTCTCCGATCAAATCGTTGTCCATATCCAACTGTATCAAACACAAAAAATATCACTCGAACATCGACATAGTTTGTCATTCTGGTAGAACATGCAGTAATGACTAGGATTAATACAAGTACAGCTAAACATGGAAATCAGAAACCAGACCTGGTCAGGGTTTTGAACATAGGGGCAACTGTCACAAGCATCTCCGACTTTGTCCCCATCTCGATCCTTCTGGTTAGCATTGGGAACCCTTTTGCAGTTGTCCAGATTATTGGGGATTCCTAGAAGGAGGTAACAGTAGTTGACATGTCAATTGACATGAATGACCGCAATGGCAGAATTAGGCTTGTCACGGTCAAAACCTCGACATGCATACTTACTGTCGCCATCAATGTCTTCGTCACATTCGTCACCCAGTCTATCAACATCAGTGTCTTTCTGGTCGTTGTTTTTGATCATACGGCAGTTGTCACAGGCGTCTCCAAAGTCGTCTTCGTCCACATTTCTTTGGTTGACATTTGGTACCAGCACACAGTTGTCCTACCAAAGAGGCATCAGAGCCTGTCTTTACACTAAGATACAAAATCAGTGTAAAGACCTGTCGTAAACATGACACAGCAAAAAATCAGTTGCTGGAGAAAGAGATCAGTAACCTGTGTATTTAGGATTCCATCGCCATCTGCATCCTCATCACAGGCATCTCCTTTGCCATCCTTGTCTACATCCTCTTGACCCGAGTTGGGTACTGTTAGACAGTTATCCTAAAAGTATGTATTTAAAGCACATGACAATGACTTAGTTTTTCCACTTTATTTTCCCTTTGCGTTCCAAATAGTATAGTCGTGGACTTCCATAGCCTTTTCAATGACATTCAAGTTTATTACCTTGGCACAGTTCCTCTCGGTGCATTCCAGTTTCTCATCAGGGAAGCCATCAATGTCAATGTCAGAGCTGCAGAAGTAGCCATTGCCAGCCCATCCCACCCCACACTGTGAATCAGGATCAAGTCAAAGTTATGGACTGTACTGTATTGAATATGGAATGTCAATTTGCATTCAATTCCATTTCAGCTACAGCAGCTGAATCAATAACGAGCAATCTGTATCCAAAAGAATGCTATAGACAACATGTATAAGGAGTAGTATACATTTAGGCTGTATTCAAATTCATATTGATCCATTGCAACAGAATTGTATCGCATTACCTGACACTCTATTTTCCCATCTCGTTGGACAAGGCACTCTCCGCTGGCATGGCAGGGGTTGAGCTGGCCATTACCACACGCTCTCTCAGGCTTACAGCCCTTGCTCTGATCCCCCACATAGCCTGCCTTACAGGAGCCACACTTAAACGAGCCCTGACAACAACACGCACAACCACAGCAGAAACTTAGTTCCCCCCCTCAAAACCTCAGAGAGGAAAGACCTCTGGATTTCCTAATGAGATATATATTTGAGTGGCATCGACTTTTAATGATACTTACAGGTGTGTTCACACAGTTGGAATTTTCCATACAACCTCCATTCTTGAGTCCTTCGCACTCATTGATGTCCTTACAGATCTGGGTAGGATTCAAATACAAAAGAAAGCCCTAATGCATAAATCTTCCATCTTCAAGCAAAACCTTGCATGTTGCCAGCGAGTCTTTCCATGTAATTTCAGCAAGCCATGATACAAACTATCTCAGATTGTTCTGAAATTCTTTCTGTAGTTACAAACAGATAAGATTTTATCTCAGAAATGTTGCTTAATTGAGTGCATCCAAATTAGCCATTTTAATTTATAAGATTCTGTGTCCAATAATGTCCAATAAATATAGTTCCCAACATCCGATTTGGACCAAACTTTTTCCTAACAGTACGTTAGACATTAGGAATCCCAAAAAATGGTCAACAGTCAATCACTGACCCTCTACACTCCATACCAAGTCCACCCCATCAACCAGTACACAGTATCAGTTCTCTGTTTGACAAGTAGTATTAAACTGTGCATTGCTTCTCCATACTATGTAATGTATTCCCTGTGAATCTGGTCATGTTTTTTTCCCCCTGTTCAGAGAAATTAGTAATGTGAAAGTATCAGGTTTTACTACTGCACTGAACAAAAATATAAACGTGACATGTAAGGTGTGTGTCCCATGTTTCATGAGCTGAAAAATAAGATCCCAGAAATGTTCCATACGCACAAATAGGTTATTTCTCTCAAATGTTGTGCACAAATTTATGTACATCCCTGTTAGTGAGCATTTCTCCTTTGCCAAGAGAATCCATCCACCTGACAGGTGCTGCATATCAAGAAGATAATTAAACAGCATGATCATTACACAGGTGCATCTTGTGCTGGGGACAGTAAAAGGCCACTCTATAATGTGCAGTTTTGTTACGCAACACAATGCCACAGATGTCTCAAGTTTTGAGGGAGCGTGCAATTGGCAAGCTGACTGCAGGTCAGAGCTGTAGCCAGAGAATTGAATGTTCATTTATCTTCCATAAGTCATCTCCAATGTCGTTTTAGAGAATTTGGTGGTATGTCCAACCGGCCTCACAACCGCAGAGCCCGTATAACCACGCCAGCCCAGGAAATCAAAATCTGGATTCTTCACTTGCGGGATCATCTGAGACCAGCCACACGGACAGCTGATGAAACTGTGAATTTCTGCTCAGACTGTCTGAAACTGCCTCAGGGAATCTGACCTGCGTGCTCTTCACGGATTAATCCCAGTTTCAACTGTACTGGGCAGATGGCGTTGTGTGGGTGAGCGGTTTGCTGATGTCAACGTTGTGAATAGAGTGCCCCACAGTGGAGGTGGGGTTATGGTATGGGCAGGCATAAGCTATGGACAACGAACACAATAGCATTTTATCGATGGCAATTTGAATGTACAGAGATACCGTGACGAGATCCTGAGGCTCATTGTCATGCCATTCATCCGCCATCACCTAATGTTTCAGCATGATAATGCACAGCTCAATGTCGCAAGGATCTGTACACAATACCCAGAAGCTGAAAATGTCCCAGTTTTTCCATGGCCTGCATAGTCACCAGACATGTCACCGATTGAGCATGTTTGAGATTCTCAGGATCGACGTGTACGACAGCGTGTTCCAGTTCCCGCCAATATCCAGCAACTTCGCACAGCCATTGAAGAGGAGTGGGACAACATTCCACAGGCCACAATCAACAGCCTGATCAAGACCATTGGTTACATCAGTTCCATGTTATGGTCTCTAATGAACTTCAATAGTAAATCTCCAAAACACACACTTTATAGTGTATTGCAGTTGTAATGGTATTGGATTGCTTTGGGTTCAATGTTGAATGTCACTAATCACAAATCACATGTA
Source organism: Oncorhynchus mykiss (assembly GCF_057628025.1). Lineage (NCBI taxonomy): Eukaryota > Metazoa > Chordata > Actinopteri > Salmoniformes > Salmonidae > Oncorhynchus > Oncorhynchus mykiss. Next base: position 60,132,180 of record NC_143026.1, read on the forward strand.
GAAATGTTTCCTGATCATTTTCAAAAACAGGCTGCCATGCAATTCAGTATTTTATTAGGGTTGTCACAATATTTTAATCCCTAGCCAAGTTCTCCATTATACAGTAGTTTTGGGCTTGTAGGAAAAGTCTTCATATGAGAATTGCATAGGAATTGCCCTCTCAAAGAGCTGCCACTTGTTGGACTATTCAAGGAGAGTTGGTTTGAGGACTGACTTGAATTGTGAGGATGACCACACACTTTTCGTAATGAGACAAATCTATTGGTTTTCTACCCAAAGTTGCAAAGGAAATGTTTTGATCTATTTAATAAACACAAGAGACTGAATGTGGTGGTAGAGCAGGAACAGAGGCATCTAGTGGTCAAAACCTGGTACTTTCACACTACTTTATGGTAAATAATGCAAGTGACTTCATTGACTAATTTCTCTGAACAGGGGAAAAAAACATCACCAGATTCACAGCGAAAACATTTACATAGTATGGAGAAGCAGAACTCCAAGCCACAGCTTCATACTACTTGTTAAAAATAGAGAACTGATACTGTACACTGGTTGTTGAGGTGGGATTGGTGTGGGGGGGTGTTGAGTACTATTTTTATTACATTTTTATTAAATACCTGAATCCTATAAATCAAAATGGCCAATTTGGGTGCAATCAATTAGCTTAATTTCGCAGAGATAAAATTATATTTCAAGAAAATGTATGTTTCAGGAATGCTAATTGTATCTGTTACTAATTACCTAAACGATTTCAGAACAATCTGAGATGGCGGGTGTCAAAATCCTCTTTCTTGTGTTTTTGAGGTGGAAAGGCCCCAAAGCCAAACTCATAAGCTTCAAAATTGCTACCTGTTTGTTGTTAGTGGCGTAGGAGAGGCCTATTCCCTGCACCCGGGGGCCGGTGTAGCCAGTGGGACAGGGGCCACAGCGGAACCCTGGAGAGGTGTTGATGCAGCGCACACCCATGTGGCAGGGCTTCACGACACACTACACACACAGGAGGAGAGCGGAGAGAGGGCAGTAATGTACATGTTCAATATTGGAATTGGAATTTGCTATTTGCTATTGAGATAATCTAACAGTTGATTTAAAGAGTGACTGCCTTTTAAAAGCAACAAATCCATTTGAAAATGGCCTATGTGGCAGCAATATGAGCCAGAAACAGTTATTCTAGTGTCAAAATACACAGTGTAAATAGGATAATTTGGTCATAAAGTCAGTCTCCTCTAAAACTGAGTTTTAGGAACATCCGTGCATCACAACGGATAAATTAAGGTTGTGTTTTCATTTTACAGTGTCCATTTCCCCACTAACATGGGGTGAACAGCTGCAGTGATTGCTGTTAATCCAATAGCATAGACAGTGAGACAGACCTTCCCAGCAGCTCCGACTTCGTTTACATAAGAAAACGTGTTTTTTTTAGCTTGAGAAATACTGCACCAAACACCTTAGTTAGATGTAAAATTGCACAACTGAAACATCCTCTGCAAAAACATCAAGATTAATTCAAGATTTCTTGAGTTATTTTACAATTATTCTGGGGATTTTGAGGAAGTTAAATAGGCTTCCGAATTTACAGTGTGTCATGAGGGACAAACATCCTTAACCAAACGTGGAATCGTCAGGAAACACACCGGCAAGACTGAAATCTAGGTTTTCAAATGAGCAACAGGAAAGCACACATGCCAATCCGGGTGTTCAGAGGCTCTTTAAAAACCTACCAATATACACAATAGTAACACGTACTGTGTAAATTATCGTATTTCAGTTTAGACCCACTACAGCAGTTTCCCCAGTGGCAGTGCGGGTGTTTTTATTTGGCCCCCCAAGTTTATTTGGCCTCCCTGAGCAAAAACAAATAATTATGTTGTATTATTTGGGGGGAATTTTCGTTGTTGGACATAAAACACTGTAAAAACATCAGGAAATCAACTCAAAGTTATTTTAATTTTGGAACTCTGTTCCCGAAGTAATCCCACTCATAATAGAAAGATGTGATTGCAGGAATACAAATGTCAGCAAGGTTTGAAATGATTATGATTTAGTCAAATATTATATCTGTTTGGGCTTATGTTCCTGCCCCCCATCCATCCACTCAAGTTCAGGGTTTCCCAATGTCAGTCCATGGGACCCGAAGGGGTGCACGTTTTGTTTTTTGCCCTAGCCAAACACTAGCACTTGACTCCTGAGTGGCGCAGTGGTCTAAGACACTGCATCTCAGTGCAAGAGGCATCAAAGCAGTACCTGGTTTGAATCCTGCTGTCATTGTAAGTAAGAATTTGTTCTTAACTGACTTGCCTAGTTAAATAAAAAATGTAAAAAAAATACACAGCTGATTCAAATAATAAACTAATCATCAAGCTTTGAATTTGAATCAGCTGTTTAGTGTTAGGGCAAAAACCAAAACGTGCATCCCAAGGACCGAGTTTGGGAAACACTGATAAAGTTGATGATCCCTGCACTACAGAATACTACGTGACATTTTTGGGATCCTGTCCTACCTCATCCACATGTGTGCAGTGGGTACCATTAACCTCCATGCCCTCAGGGCAGGGGCCACACTTGATGCCCCCGGCGGTCTCAATGCACGTTACTCCCATGTGGCAGGGGTTAGGGTCACAGGAGGTGCGAGGGGGACCTTGCATGCCTAGGTGGGAGAGGATGATACACCAACCATCAACCAAGTAGACCTGGAGCACTCTCCTGTAAGATGTCTCCATCTACTGCAGGTTATGAAACATGGCATTTTTCTATTTGTTTACATTTCCATTACAGATTCATTTACCATTACATATTCATATGTTTATGTATGCACTGTACATATTTTTTAAAAGTACATGAGAGCACAATGGTATGATTAATGTATCATATTTACATACAATTGAGATAGCAATCATGCTGTTGATATTGATATATGTGTAATGTACAGTAATTTCAGAAAGTATTCACACCCTTTGACTTTTTTCCACCTTTTTCCAGCCTGATTTTAAAATGGATGACATTTAGTTTTAGTCTACACACAATACCCCATAATGTCAAAGTGGAATGATGTTTTTTGAATGTTTTACAAATGAATTAAAAATGAAAAGCTCAAATGTCTTGAGTCAATAAGTATTCAACCCCTTTGCTATGGAAAGGCTAAATAAGCTCAGGAGTAGAAATGTCACGTAATTAGTTGCATGGACTCACTCTGTTTGCTTAACATGATTTTTTTTATGACGACCTCATCTCTGTACCCCACACATACAATTATCTGTAAGGACCCTCAGTCAAGCAGTGAATTTCAAACAAAGATTCAACCACAAAGACCAGGGACATTTTCCAAAGCTTCGTAAAGAAGGGCACCTATTGGTGGATGGGTAAAAAAAAAAAAAAAAAGCAGACATTGAATATATATCCCTTTAAGCATGGTGAAGTCATTAATTACACATTGGATTGATACATCAATACACAGAGTCATTACAAGGATACAGGAGTCCTTCCTAACTCACATGCCATAGAGAAAGGAAACAAATCAGGGATTTCGCCATGAGGCCAATGGAGACTTTAAAATAGTTACGGAGTTAAATGGCTGGGATAGGAGAAAACTGAGGAGGGATGAACAACATTGTAGTTACTCAACAATACTAAACTAATTGACATAGTGGAAAGAAGGAAGCTTGTACAGAACAATATTCCAAAACATGCACCCTGTCCTGGATACAAGTGGTTTGTTTGGGGCAAATCCAATACAACACATTACTGAGTACAACTCTCCATATTTTCAAGCATAATGGTGGCTGCATCAAGCTTGTAATGGTTAAGGACTGGGGAATTTTCAGGATAAAAAATAAACGGAATGGAGCTAAGCACAGGCAAAATTCTAGAGGAAAACCTGGTTCAGTCAGCTTTCCACCAGACACTGGGAGACCAGACACACCTTTCAACAGGACGAAAATCTAAAACACAAGGTCAAATCTCCACTAGTTGCTTACCAAGAAGACGGCGAGTGTTCCTGAGTGGCCAAGTTACAGTTTAGACTTAACTTTATTTGAAAATCTATGGCAAGATCTGAAAATGGTTGTCTAGCAATGCTCAACAACCAATTTGACAGAGCTTGAAGAATTTTGAAAAGAATAATGAACTAATGTTGCACAATCTAGGTATGGAAAGCTCTTAGAGACTTACCCAGATAGACTCACCACTGTAATTGCTGCCAAAGGTGCTTCTACAAAGTATTGATTCAGGGGTGTGAATAGTTACGTGAATTTGATATTTCTTTATTTCATTTTTAATAAATGTGCAAAAATGTCTAAAAACATGTTTATGATGGGTGAGAAAAAAAACATCAAAGCAAAGGGTGGCTACTTTGAAGAATCTAAAATCTAAAATATATTTTGATTTGTTTAGCACTATTTTGGTTACTACATGATTCCATATGTGTTATTTCGTAGTGGTGATGTCTTCACTATTATTCTACAAAGAAGAAAAAAGTTTTTAAAAAGTAAAGAAAAACCCTTGAAGGAGTAGGTGTGTCCAAACTTTTGACTGGTACTGTAATTATATATTAAATATGTACATATTCATGTATGTACTGTTTTAAAAATACAGTAACTTTATTTTGTGCCTCAAAGAGCGCCAGCCTGATTAACAGATACACCACAATGTTTACTGACATTCAACTGGAATATCTATTTCTGCAGGCAGGCCAAGGCTACTCACCACAGGCTTTACACTTTATCACTGTGTTCTTCAGGAAAACAATCTCTTGGATCTGCATGGAGGTACAAATACACTATTAGTTCACGTTATACTGTATGGGACCATTTACATCCTCAATGAAAGTTGCCCTATATGTCCAAACAGTGACTTTACCTGTTGCTTCAGCAGTTCTTTAATCTCAGCCAAGGCTTGATTCGTTCCCTTGATCTGATTAATAATTTCCCCATCTGAGTTTGAAAAAACGTTTCACAGCGCTTTATTAGCGATGGATGTGCACACACAGCTATGTTTGTTTCATACATTAGCAATGGACAGATCATCTTTGAAAACATACTCCCACATGTATTCCTATTCCAGCACATTCTGTTTCAACCAAAGTCAAAATAACTCAAAGTCAGTAGACAGAATAGCAATTTCAGGTAAATGGGGTGTTATCATCATAGGTTGCCAAGATAAACTGAAACTAATGTCAACCTCATGTTGAAACTGAACGTCAGGCAGGTCACACAGCTCCTGCTCGTACCTCATTACTCTTCCTGTGACATTGTCTTGGATGCACATCTGTGGCTGACGCAAGTCATCAGTATGCAATGTGTTGGGGATGCACTATGCAGATGTCCCTTTATAAAACAACATCATCCACGGCCCATTCATCATCTTTACTACCTGCACTACTATCCCCTTGCCACAGGAGCTGGCATTCCAAGACAATCCCTGGGCCTGAATCACATGCATACAGAAATACAGAGACTAAGATGTTGTGGGTTTTGTGCCAAATCGTTTTTCATACCTCTGCAATACCAATTTTCTAAAATATGGGATGATAAAGAATTTATTGAAAGTAAATGTTTTATTTTTCACACTCATTGCAACGTGAAAGGTGTAGAACAGGAGCTTGAAAATAACAGAGCAGCCACAGCCTGTGGTTTGGTTTAACAGTGTCATGGCAACTCAAATCACTTTAAGTCTTAATTTATGGACTCCTGTGGAAGTTAGATTTACAGGCCCTGGGGTCTGGGCCTTTCCAAGGAAGAGGTGTCCCAGATGAATAGGATGCTGGGATAGCCTGGCATGTGGGGCCTGTTGTGGTGCTCCAACGGGAACCTACTAGATGTATTAATTGACCTGATCTATTAAACTCCCCAGGGAGCTGTATTGTGTCAAAGTCTCCTGAGCATGGAGGAGAGGAAGTGTGGTCTTCCCATTAGGAGCTGCAATCTTTTCTGAATGAATTCCAAGCAAACATGCTTCAAAGATACTGGCAAGAAAACACTACCAATGACACTATCAGGGTGATTTAGTTGCATTGCCTGACCGACAAGTCGCTCAACAGCATAAGCTGCCAATTTGTTTTTCAAAGTGTGAAAATGAATCAACCCGTTGGCCATGTAGAGGATAGGACTTACGAATTCAGTTTTGCAAATTGATGATGAATTCATTTATTGTGTTCTATTTCAGGAATATGCTAAATCAAAGTAGTTACATTGAATTGGGATGATTGCAAATAAACTTTCCATTTTAGACTAATATGATCTGACGTGCCATTGACAAGACATTTATGTGACATTTATCACAGGTATAAAATAGCAGATTTCCAAAAAAGTGTTCTCACGCCTCTGAAGTTGGTAGCACAAATGAATTAATAAGCATCAAGAAAGAATTTAGTATTTCATTCATTGTAAACATTTAGATGCATTTATAAGCATTATAAAACATTACAATTCGTATCCATTTATAACATGTCTAATCATTTATAAAGCATTTATTAGAATTGATAAATTACTTATTCATGACACTGTTATCATGCTGTTACCAGACCCACTTGAAATAACTTTGGAATCTCTGCAAACATTTTTGACATGCTATGAAGTTTTTGTTTTTGTTCACTTAAGATACTAAAATATTGATAGACATACCTCTCTGACCAGCTACTAGGTCACTGCTCACACTCAGCGAAATCACCAACACCAGAATCCGCAGCATGCTCTCATTTGACCTTCGACGTCTCTACAGCGAAAGACAGGTAAGTGTATATGAAGTCCGGTGCCACTGTGTAAAGTCTCGTGCGGTTCGACCAGGTCCTTTATCCAAATTCTGCCCTTTGTCTTCAAGAAGAATCAGGGAGGGCTCCTGTAGCAGGGTTAAGACAGTCTGAGAGAGAGTGGGATCTGGCTCCTCTGCTGCCTGCCTTTTTATACATGTCTCCTAGAGTGACATCACCTCCAACCATGGGGTCCTCTGGAAGCCTTCATTTAGGAATGTCCACGTAACACAGAAGTCCATCACTGGCCCAAAAGCATGGTCCTCTTAACTTTGTTTAATGATAATGATGATACACATACAAGGGTTGTCATTTTCTGATTGTAACCAGATTACAACCAACTGGTCGCTATTACAACCAGGTAAAGATATCTCTGTAACACTTGTTCTGGATAGTACATCTATAAATGCTCTACAGACTATCAGTAACATTTCAACTAACTAACTAACTAACTAACTATTAACCCTAACCCTTGCTCTAAACCTAACCTTCAACCTTATCCTAACCCTAATCTTAACCCTTACCCTAACCCTATTTCTAACCCACCCTAACCCTTATTCTAAACCTAACCTTAACCTTAGCAAGCAGTTGTTTGTCAACAAGATAGATTGTTGATCGTATGACTATCTGGACTATCGAAATAAAATGTGACCGATATCTCAACCAGTATATACTGAGTGTACAAACATTAAGAATACCTTCCTAATATTGTGTTCTAACCCCCCACCCCTCCCCCTTTGCCCTCCGAACAGCCTCAATTCATCGGGGCATGGATTCTACAAGGTGTCGAAAACGTTCCACAGGGATGTTGGCCCATGTTGACTCCAACGCTTCCCACAGTTTTGTCAAGTTGTCTGGATGTCCTTTGGGTTGTGGACCATTCTTGATACACCCTGAAAACTCTTTAGCGTTAAAAACCCAGCAGCGTTGCAGTTCTTGACACAAACCGGTGCATCTGGCACTTACTACCATACCTCGTTCAAAGGCACTTGCCCATTAATGCTCTGAATGGTACACATACAGTACATGTACACAATCCATGTCTCAGTTGTCTCAAGGCTTAAAAATCCTGTCTCCTCCCCTTCATCTACAATGATTGAAGTGGATTTAACAAGTGACATCAGTAAGGGATCATAGCTTTCACCTGGATTCACCTGGTCAGTCTACAACCTGACCATCATATTGATGTCATTACAACCCATTTTGCCTGCTGGAAGAACTAATCAGTTTAGCAAATAAATAGGAAAACTATATAAGGGGAACCAATATGCAGCCCGAACTGAAACTAACCATGCCTCAAAAGTCTTCAGTCATCTATAATGTTAGAAAATTACTTTGATTGATGAGTATGTTCCTGATCAGGTTGTCAATTGGGTACACCTCTCGTGTACTGTGTCGTGTCTGTGACTATTATCAAATGTTATTTTATCAAATCTCTATGTGTAATTATTATTACGTAATTAATCTAATCATGTAAAGTTTAATTGTAACGTCTGTTGTCGGGAGAAGGAGAAGACCAAGGTGCAGCGTGGTAAGTATTCATAATACCTTTTAATCAATACGAATACTTGAACAAAAAAACAACAAAACGACAAACGAACAGTTCTGCAAGGTGCAATACACCAAACAGAAAACAACTACCCACAAACACCAGGTGGAAACAAGTTACCTAAGTATGGTTCTCAATCAGAGACAACGATTGACAGCTGCCTCTGATTGGGAACCATACCAGGCCAAACACATAGAACTATAACACACAGAACAAACATAGAATGCCCACCCCAACTCACGCCCTGACCAAACTAAAATAGAGACATAAAAAAGGAACTAAGGTCAGGATGTGACATTAATAAACTAGGAAGTCGGAGCACCACGGTGTCACGACTTCCGCCGAAGTCGGTCCCTCTCCTTGTTCGGGCGGCGTTCGGCTGTCAACGTCACCGGCCTTCTAGCCATCGCCGATCCACTTTTCATTTTCCATTTGTTTTGTCTTTGTCTTACACACCTGATTTCATTCCCCAATTACTTGTTCATTATTTAACCCTCTGTTCCCCCATGTTAGGTTGTGAGTAATTAGTTATTGTATTGTGGTCCGTATTTGTGGCCTTGTATTTATAAGACGTGTATTGGGATATATTTGAGTAAAATTGCTTTCATTACTCATATCTGCTGTCTTGCGCCTGACTCATCTCACCAGTTACACACAGACACTTTACACACGGGAAAACGTTTATAGAGTCTCTATTTCCTGAATCGACTCTTCAGATATTTTCATATCTTATCGAGTACAGTCTTGTATTAATGTATTATTACCTTATCAGTTCTCATTACTGAACGTCACAAAACCTTGGATATCTGCATGAACCCTAACCTCCAAAATGTATCAGCGATATACAAATTGGGTTAATTATTTATTTACTAACTAACTAAACAAATCACAGAAATACATAAACAAATAATATAGTTATTGGTTACTAACACAGTGCATTGATAAGTCCCTAGTGGGCTAAATCGGTATGACGGCTTGGTAGACAATGGAAAGGGGTGGGGACAGATAAAAAGCGGAAAAGACTAAATGGATTCACTACACACAGTTGATAATTATATTCAGTGTAATACTAATCCTTTGCACATGAACGGCCGCTCATTCGAAAAGAATTGCAATGTATATATTTGTAACGTTTGTCGTCGGAAGGAGACCAAGGTGCAGCGTGGTAAGTGTTCATGATTCTTTAATTACTCAGAACACCAAACAAAAACAACAAAAATAATAACTTATATGTGATCCCCAATCAGAGACAACGATAAACAGCTGCCTCTGATTGGGAACCACACTCAGGCAAAAAACAAAGAAATAGAAAACATAGAAATAAAGAAACTAGAATGCCCACCATAGTCACACCCTGGCCTAACCCAAATAGAGAATAAAAGCCTCTCTATGGCCAGAGCGTAACAATATTTGCACCCGTATGCCTTTGTTGTCTTCTCTGTTGGAATCGCCGGTCCGTCTCCTGGCAGTCAGTTCATCAGAGAGTCTCTGGTTAACTTCCCGAGAAGTCACAAAGTCTTTCATAGTTGTCACTTTCTCGGCGGCTCTGGATAGTGTCTGTTGTAATGGATACATCAGGCATAAAGATGGTCGTTCCATAGAATAGATGTTTCCGCGGTTGTCGGTATTCTCGTACTAGCCTTACGTAATTTCCAGCTGCAGACTAGTAATTCTACGTCTAGGATTTGCTCTCATTTTGTAGTAATCGATAGTCTCAGAGTTTAACCATTTCCAGCCGTGAAGCCAATGCTACACTCTTTATGGTCTCTGCGGCCTATAGAGTTGTAGTTCTTAACCATTTCACATGTAGCGTCAACTGCATGTTTTCTAGTCTTCTTAACCATTCGAGATATCTGGATTACCGTCGGTCTCTTTGGAATGAAATGTACATTTTGTCACGGGTGGTTTTATACTCTGGAGTAGAAAAGGGTGGTTCCATGACGCCTGATGTACTGTCTGGCTCACGGAGGTGTGGCCACTGACTAGTTAAACTTTATATGAAACTCCACACTCTCATTTAGAAGGCGAGCATCACATTACATCTTTTCACAAATAGTTTCATATTTACTCATTCATTTTATCCAACATCTAGATGTACATCTGATCATTAAAAAGTGTACACAATCAGAGGTACAGTAATGTGGATCTCCTGTCTTTCATGAGGTCACCAAATGAAACAACTTCGTCATGACTGTCCCTTAAGTGTCCACGGACCACTCCCACATTCTCAAAAATAGAAATATTGTTTAATTATTCAAACTTTTGATGCCCAAGGGTCTCTCTGTGTTCCACAGTTTACATTCCAATCTCAAACACAACAGAGCATATGGGCAGCGTATTTTATGACCGCCATAAAACAGCCGACTTCCCGCTCTCCCCCTCTACGAGAGAGAGCACGCTGTAGAGCGAACCCACTGTAACTGGATCCTTCAGATCTTCACAGGAGAGTTATGACAACTGTGTACATCACACCTTTTGTAAAAGGAAAAAGGGACTCATATCCATTCCAAATTTTGCTTGAACCCTAATTTACCAGTGTCTGCATGGAAAGCTGAACTCATTTGCGTTGGTGGATTTGTGTGTTGTATGTCTTGTTTGCCAGTAGTGGAACTAGCAGATGTTGGTTACATTGCAGTGCAGGCACCCCTGAGGTTTTGTGGTGCATGCACCTTGACTGGATTTCATGACTTCCAGTACATTTATCTCAGCTCTCTCCCTAACCCTCAGCATCAGAGAAGCCTCCTCTTGGTCCCTCGCTGGAAAAGCAAATCAAGAATCCCTGACTTCAATGGTGATGTCAGAAAGGAAACAAAATGACACTACATTTGACTGTCTATTCAACTCTCTCTACAAACAGCTATCTGTCAGAGGGTACATGAAAAGGGAAGGCTCGGTGTTGGTGAGGCTTGTATGCATCTCTTTCCCAAGATGTTGACGTTTCCTTGTTCTTTGGACATGCACTCGAAGGTTGGCAGGAAACAAGATGACGCATGACTTGTTCCCTTGCAAGTCACCTTTGATGGTTGAAATTCAACTCTGGAAAACGTTGCTGTGTGTTTAAAGTCTTAGCTAGGTTGAAGAAACTGAGACTACACTGAATATTTCAACATGTCCTCAATACACTGATTATACCAAACATCAGGAACACCTTCCTAATATTGAGTTTCCCTCAGAACAGCCTAAATTTGTCAGGCATGGACTCTACAAGGTGTCAAAAGCATTCCACAGGGATGCTGGCCCATGTTGACTCCAATGCTTCCCACAGTTGTGTCAAGTTGGCTGGATGTCCTTCGGGTGGTGGACCATCCTTGATACACACGGGAAACTGTTGAGTGTAAAAAAAACAGCAACGTTGCAGTTCTGGACACAAACCTGTGAGCCTACTACCATACCCTGTTCAAAGGCACTTTAATATTTTGTCTTGCCCATTCACCCTCTGAATGGCACACAATCCATGTCTCAATTATCTCATGGCTTAAAAATATTTCTTTAACCTGTCTCCTCTCCTTCATCTACACTGATTGAAGTGGATTTAACAAGTGAAATCAATAAGGGATCATAGCTTTCACCTGGAATCCCCTGGTCAGTCAATATCATGGAAAAAGCCAGTGTTCCTAATGTTTTGTATACTCAGTGTAGCGCTCTTAGTGATGTCTTTTGGTTTCAGTTGAAAAACAGCATTGTTTTCTATATTTGAGGTGTGATTGAGGGACATACAAAACAAGCTAACATTTCTATGAGGAGGGAAAATAAAGGGAATGCTTGTGTTTGGTCAGTGACCTCTTCTACTGCTGAGATAGTAGAGGCTGCTGATGGGAGGATGGCTCATAGTAATGGCTGGAATGGAGTCAAATGAACGGTATAAACCAAATGGAAACCACGTTTGATATGATTCCATTGACTCCATTCCAGACATTATTATGAGCCGTCCTCCACTTAGCAGCTTCCACTGTCTGAGAGGACTGTAAGGTCAGAGGTCAGGGGTTGTGACGTTCTGTAAAGTTAATCAATGATGGTTCATTAGCTGTACTACAAAAGACAGGAAGTGGGACTAGGGCAAACAGACACAGAGGTAGCTTCAGGTTACAACACCATTTTGAGCTCAGTACGACAACCCCTGAAGATGATTTTGTAATGACACTGCACTTGAGTAATTTCAACTTCTTTATGGAAAAGTATATCAAGACATTTAACTTTCTCCTTAAATACCTGCGTCTGTTGTGTCTTTTAAAAGGTTACTTTTGTGTATTTATGTTATTAACCTTTATTTTTTTCAGGGAGTCATTTCATGTGTTGTATGTGGGTACAGTGGCAGTTTCCCCTCATACTATTTATCTCTGTCTGGTATTGTGACCCTCTCTTTTGTAAACAAAATTAATTGTACTTTTATATTGCACATTTCTGAATGAATGCCCAGCAGCCGCATATATTAACGGTAACCATTAAACAACATATCCCAATATCATAGTAAACAACTGAATCAAAAACTCTCACCACATAAGAATTCTGACCTGCCTTTATTAATAAAGGACATTACTTTCACTAGTTTTCTTTGTAAAAAGCAGCCATGTATTATTCACATTATATTATTGTCTGATTGATTCTGTGGTCTGATTGTCTGATCAAGGGTCAGATTGTGCTTTTGATCCAATTTCTTTACATTACTGAAATAGGTCTGACTGGGTTTAAACCAAAAACATGTATAGCTAACAGCAGAAGCACTGGAAACAAAGGCCATCCTAAAACAAAAAAGTAACTTGCAGTAACACTGTTCACCACATGCTGTTGCACACAGTAGGAGAGATGTTCACAGTTTTCACAATAAATACATAAATAAATAAGTAGATATGTACTGGCTGGGACGATGATTTAAGTCTGAGACTTTGGTGAGCTATTTACAGAATCCCCATACAGTGTGATATGACATAGAAAGCACCATTTCCTTCAATAGAAAGGGACTCATTTGGTAAACATCAAACTGCACCTTTCCCCAGCAAGGAATGGGAGACTCCATCATGTCTAAACAGAAGGCTGGACCATGAGGGGAGATCAGTTGCGTTTTGTGGATGCGGTGGGGACCTTTTTTCCCCTTCACTGGTGTAGTAGTTTGCGTGCTACTCTGCTTTCTTGGACTTCCTCTTGCGGGTGCCTTCGCCAAACTCTTCCTTGGTTTTGACTGGTGAGACAGGGGCGACAGGTGCAGGGGCAGAGGCAGCATGGTGCTCCTCCTCACCACCTCCAAGAGGGGAGCCAAAGAGCAAGTGGCACACCCAAGACTCGATGAGGACGAAGGGAGAGCCGTGAGAGTGGCGGGCGGTCAAAATCACCTGAGTGAAATAGAAATCATAAGTGTGAAAATATTTACTTAGTTTGTGCAATTATCTAGTTGAGACAACAAAATTGCCATAGAGTAGGATCCCTATCAAGTTTGTTTAATTGCTGATACTAATAGCAAACAATAGGAAGGGAGAGGTAGGTAAGTACAGCAGTAGGGTCGAGATCAATTCCGTTTAAAAATCTGTTCAGAATATGAACTGCATATTGACAATTATTTTACAAAAGGATTTGTGTTAATTAATTTGCACAATTGCTTGAGTTAAAGCATATTTGCCCCAAACACTGTATGATGCACACTCTCTAGTATGGACTCCAGGACCTACCTTTGTAGTAGCCATGAACGCAGTGAAAAGACAGATGAGGGTGGTCTTGGACACAGGAAGCAAGTGTGTCTCCTGAAGTGTAAACAAAATGGCTCCATACAGACTGGCTTTAGTAGGGCTGGAGAGGAAAAATGTTATGAACATCAGACAAAGTCACAACATTTCTCTTGATAGAAAATATCCATTGTTATACATTTGTCAGCTTTAAAATGGATAGTTCAGCCCCATTTACACATGAATGATGATTCTCCTGGAGAATCAGTAAATGCATTCGATTGCCTTCAAATACAGTTGTGCAACTACCTGATACCTTCAGAAGTTGTGGGTGTAAATATCAATATCAGATTATTTGCTGTAATAGGAGAACATTGTCTTGCTGTCAAAAACTAGAGCTGGGAACCCCGTAGGTCGTCCTGAAACAGCTTAGGTTTCTAACAGCCAGACATTTTCTGAAAATCTTCTTCTGCTTGAGGAGGCAGCAAACAAATGTCGACGGCTGACATCAACCACAGAGTCGTGAGGAAAATCAACTCACAATGACATGTTGAGGATTTCATTGGTCTCGGGCCTCCACACACCACGCAGCAGTTGCTCAAAATTGGAAATGAGAGCCACTCCTGATCCTGGGAGGATATAAATAGAAAGTAGAAATAATTAGGACAAAGGTCTGTATCTCGCTCCTTTACAGAATGGACACACACAAGGAAAGTCCTACAGGTTGCAATAGTAGCTATGGGGGGGGGGAGGGGGGGGGGGTGCAGGGAGACCCCAACCTTTGACGTAGCCGATGATGACCATGATGAGGAAGCCGTTATGGTAGGCATGATGGGCATGGTGCACACCAGCTGCGATTTTACGAGTGCGGACAACCTCCTTTAAGGCTACCAGCACCAGCTTTACAGGCAGGAAAGCCACACATTTGTAGAACAGATTAAGAGGGCAGAAAAAGACGAGGTACCTGTTGTTACATTTTAGTGAACGAGAGAGAAACAAAAGAGTACATTTTAATAATGTTGTGGCAGTTTTTTACTTTACTTGACAACAACTTTTCTAAATAATTTTGAAATAATTACTATCAATGTTACACCAAATTCAATTTGGCCTATTTCAACAATCCTAGGCATATACAGACACAGGTTTTGCACTTTCTAAAAAAAACAACCCAATAATGTATGTAGATAAGCACATTAATCATTTAAAAGGATCTTACCAAATAGCGGAGGCTAGGAGGATGTGGCTGTTGTATTGGAAGTAGTCCAGGGGGCAACCGCCGAGCAGAACGTCTGCTAAGATGTAGCTCCCAAAGCAGTAGAGCATGGCACAGAGCCAAGAGGCCACGGGGCTCTTGCGAGCCACCTCTACTGACCCTGCAGAAGAATCAGGATTTAAATATATTCTCCACGTGAAGTCAGACTGGTAACACGTTATAGTAACATTAATAAATAACCAATTAAAAATGCTTCATAAATGCTTCATAAATAAATACTCGTGATTTGTAATGCTTATAATGCTTAGAAATGTTTCTGGACGTTAGTAAAATAAATAAATAAATAAATAAATATATATTTTTTAATAATATAAAATGTTCCATTTTTTTGCACAAATCCCCACACCAGATACAAACATACACATACGAACAACAATTTACAGACGCACACAAACTTGGAGATTAGTAAACCACGAACTACACATTTATTAATAGTTTATCAATTGTTTAATAATGCTTATTCATAAAAGTTATTATAAAGTATTACCGTGTGTGTGTGTACCATTATGTTTTGGTTGGTTCTTCCTTAGCTCTCATCCCCACATCAAATGTATACCAGCAGTATACTATTATAGTAATGATCCACTCATGTCACTCCCACCATTGAGTGAGTTACTCAAGGGCAACGTTACAGTACACACCACACGAGAAAGTCTCTGAATCCTTTTACTCATCCATTACTCAGTTATTAATTAACTCTACTAATTTGTGTTACTGGGACGAGGAAAGGGAAATCAAGTCTTTCACTACAACCCAAGTCATTTTCAAAAGCATATCTACTATAATAAGGTGTTTGAAACATCTATGGATCGTTGTAAGATTGTGGAGTAATGTGTGTCCCCCTATTGGGCACCAGAACTGTCAAGATCTAAAATAACAGGTGTGATTCTGGGTGTAGGAGTGATTTGCCTGCTGTTTGACAGAAAACTGATGCACCCTAAAAATACACGCTGCTCGATTGCTTTCCTGCCTCACAACGCAACTGGCAGGCCTGACATAAACCTTGACCCTCAACACCCCAGCCTCCAAACTCATTCATGAGGAACCAGGGAACCACTGATAAGTGATTGGTTTACATAGGTCTAGGAGCTCACGAGGCTTCTTTGAACCATTACTGGAGAGAAAAAAAACGTTCCACCTGTCTTTACTAAGATTTTACTAAGATTTTGCCAAAAAGGCAAGGTAGGGAATGAGAGTATTTTGATACCAGGTTTTATAGACCACTATCATTTACTTGTAACACGAAAATGTGTCAATGAGTAAATAATAAAATATTGAAGTAATTTAAAACTTATTCCACAATGAACAAATGCAATTTCTTCATTCAGTGTACCTTTACTTGGGTGAATAAGGGATATCCAGAAGGGTAGAACAGTCCTGGGATTGTATTAGACATGTTCATTTCGAGGCCAACATACTTGCTTTTGGACATATTTTTGGTCTCTAAGAGGCTTGGCTGCATATATTCTGGAGTATTGTAAACTTCACTTTTGATTAATACAATGTCAATGAGGTCTTACGAACACAATTACAAACGGGCTGTGAACAATCCTACTCCGAAGCAGAGGAGACTTTCTGTAGTGTGTAGCCAGCCCAGAGACATCTATTTAAGGACATTCTATTTATTACATGGGGGCCAAAGCTTTGGTATGCAACGGGTCTCTTCAGATTTCATACAGGAGACCCTTTCTGTTTAAAGGGTTAAATGTTGGGAAATGTGAGGTATTAAAGAAAAGGGTTTCTTAATTCCTCTCTCAAAGTAGGCCAAGCCGCTGCTGCCAATGTTATTCATAGGACAAATTCAAATTCCTTCCAAGTTATCAAAAGTTTATTACGATTTCCATAGTAGGCCTATGTATAAATTGACAAATTATTGTTTGAATTGGTACATGTATCTATTGGTGTTATAATTTTGGGGGGTTGACAACCCATATAGCCTAGGTTTTAACCTATTCAACGTTGACCTGTATTATATTCAATAGCCTACCTAATTACAGGCTACACAGCCTCACAATTATAAATCCATTACAACTAATGATTTCATTTTTTAACATGAATGTATAGGGGAAAAAATACCACTAACCTGGTTCATACTTGAGGTAGAGTATGGACACGATGTAATAAGCAAGATCAAAAACTGGAAACATTCCCATTTTTGAGAAATTTTGGGCAACATCGCCCAAATTGAGGACTTCCAACACGTCCATGATTTAAGATTTATAACACTACCGCGTGTATTTTATGATCACTGCGTAACTAGAATGTCAGTTGTCCGGCGACTCGCCACGAAGCTCCACGTCTTCACGAGTAAAAAGACTGTGCCACTCAAGCCCTCCTATTAATATACCTCATCTGCACAGCTTTATAATTTGTTCTCGGCCGAGCGTTTTTTCTATTCCAGCTGGTCTTATTTGTCAGCTCCCCATGTAATTCGTCGCTACGGTTGAAAAATGACAGATAGGCTTTTATTTTTGGGTCCCCAATTTTGATCAGATATGCAGCTATATACATTATTTAATCTAATCTTTGAACGATAGCTGGCCTAAGAAATATATTGACGATTTGCCATAGTGCTCTGCAAATAACACACAGAGAGAGAGAGAGAAAGAGAGACAGAGAGAAAGAAATAAAGAAAGAGAGAGAGAGGGGGAGAAAGAAAGAGATGACACGATGCGCATGTCACTATACAGGTTTACGGTTTATTTTACGATAACACGTTTTTCTATAGGCCTAAATCGTGGGTAACGTTGGCTTTGGAACCTGATGTGAAAAATCAATGCAGAATCGTATATTGATAGCCTAATAAAAACTATTACAGATTCATAATAATATTTGTATTGAGATAGTCAATTCCACCTGGCACCTGCTTATGGTAGCCTACAATAAAGACATTTGCAATAAATCAGGTAGAATATGTTTATGATGTATTATATTCATGTAACCTCGGTCCTTTAGGATTGTATTTGTTTAACAAACTGGCCTAATGATGATAAATGAAGGGTCTGAAGCCTAATTTTATTCATCATGTGCCTCCATAAACCTATGGGGTGGCTGAAATCGTGTGTTCGCGTTGTAGTACATTTGACCAAGCCAAACCTATGAGATGTAGTTGTAGAAAGAACATATAGCTCAGCAGATTATGTGGTTCCGTGAATATGCTGCGGAAAGAGTTTATTGTGAGAAAAAACGGTGCGATAGCTAGTGTAGGCCTACACATTGGCGCACGGGCTTCCCTAGTGGCTAGAAAAACGGAATTTTATAATTGATTAAACTAGGAGTCAAAATGATGTCAAAGTAGTGCTGAATATAAAATATGAGTATAAGGGCCTATGTCCAAAGCTAATTGTTTCCATGTATTACCCCCTACGTGGGTTGATTATATTTCCATGTGGCTTCCCCTTTCAAAACGTTCTCTCTACTGAA
Source organism: Oncorhynchus mykiss (assembly GCF_057628025.1). NCBI lineage: Eukaryota > Metazoa > Chordata > Actinopteri > Salmoniformes > Salmonidae > Oncorhynchus > Oncorhynchus mykiss. The sequence continues at coordinate 60,150,821 of NC_143026.1, forward strand.
CATGTTCCATGGGTGTAATCATTAGTCCAACAAGTTGCAAAACGGAACCATTTACAACTAAAACTAGAGTTTCTATTGGACCAGTTCAGCGAGGTCCCGCCCCATTTTCTTCCGTTTAAGAAACGTTTTGCAACCGAATCGGCGTATTGAATTCGCACTAGGATTACACTTCAGCCATTCGACAATTTTTTTACGATTTTCGCGGAAGTATAGCGCCTGTGTTGTGGACAAAATGATCGGGGATCTCTTGATATTCGGGTAATGCTGGACTTTTTATTATGAAACCAAAGAAAACAACTACGTAATAAAGAGATTAATTATATTTTAACAACGAGGAATGTGATAATCGTGGCCTTTTGTTTCAACCAGCCAGTGTGTAGTTTGATTGTTGTTGTTAGCAAGCTAGCTAATTTAAATTACAATGTCGGGGAGTAGTGAACTACATGTAGTTCAACTAGACTGAACACAAGTATAAAACGCAACATCTATAAAGTGTTGGTCCCATGTTTCATGACCTAAAATAAAATCCCAGAAACTGCCCATAAGCACAAAAATATTATTTATCTCAAATGTTGTGCACAAATCTTTTGACATCTGTCGGTGAGCATTTATCTTTTGCCAAAATAATCCATCAACCTGACAGGTGTGGCATATCAAGAATCTGATTAAACTGCATGATCATTACACATTACACACCTTGTGCTGGGGACAATAAAAGGCCACTCTAAAATGTGAAGTTTCGTAACACAACACAATGCCACCGATGTCTCAAATTTTGAGGGAGCGTGCTACCATAAACGTTGTTTTAGAGTATTTGGCAGTACGTCCAACCGGCCTCACAACTGCAGACCACGTGTATGGCGTTGTGTGGGCGAGCGGTTTACCTGATGTCAAAGTTGTGAACAGAGTGCCCCATGGTGGCGGTGAGTTTATGGTATGGGCAGGCATAAGCGACAGACAACGAACACAATAGCATTTTATCGATGGCAATTTGGATGTACAGAGATACCGTGACGAGATCCTGAGGCCCATTGTCATGCCACTCATCTGCCGCCATCACCTCATGTTTCAGCATGATAATGCACTGCCCCATGTCACAAGAACCTGTACACAAGTCCTGGAAGCTGAAAATGTCCCAGTCCTTCCATGGTCTGCATACTCACCAGACACGTCACCCATTGAGCATGTTTGGGATGCTCTGGATCGACGTGTACGACAGCGTGTTCCAGTTCCTGCCAATATCCAGCAACTTCACACAGCCATTGAAGAGGAGTGGGACAACATTCCATAGGCCACAATCAACAGCCTGATCAACTCTATGCGAAGGAGATGTGTCACGCTGCATGTGGCAAATGGTGGTCACACTAGATACTGACTAGTTTTCTGATCCACGACCCTACCTTTTTTTTAAGGTATCAGTGACCAACAGATGCATAACTGTATTCCCAGTCATGTAAATTCCATAGATTAGGGCCTAAGGAATTTATTTCAATTGACTGATTTCCGATATGAACTGTAACTCAGTAAAATGTTTGAAATTGTTGCATGTTACATTTGTATTTTTGTTCAGTATAGTATTTAATAAGGGCGGCAGCCTAGTAGTTAGAGCGTTGGGCAAGTAACCAATCGTATCCCCGAGCTGACAAGGTAAAAATCTGTCGTTCTGCCCCTGAGCAAGGCAGTTAACTCCCTGTTCCCCGGGCGCCGAAGACGTGGATGTCGATTTAAGGCAGCCCCCGGCACCTCTCTGATTCAGAGGGGTTGGGTTAAATGTGGAAGACACATTTCAGTTGAATGCATTCAGTTGTACAACTGACTAATATATTTTTGCAGTAGCTTGGTGGTAGTAACTTCAAATGTCGGTACTGTTTTCAGTAATTACTTTTTTTTGCCATGTAGTGGTGTAACTACTGGAACTTTACACCCTTTTTTTGCAAAAAAAAATATGGGTGAGGTAGGCAAGAATTTCCTTTATTTTCCTGCATCAGACCTGCCTAATTCTCACTTGAAACACTTTTTGTGTTTAATAGGCAAAAATCACACATCCTGTTAACATCTGACTACAGAGTGATCTGTCTTGCAATTTGCAGTCTGACATTTTAGATTTAGATATATTTTTTCACCAAGTAGTTTGTGAAAGTATTTTTTTTCCTAAGTAACTTTATTGAAGTAAACTATATTTTTCTTAAGGGTAGCTTTAGTGTAGCTTAACTTCTTCCAGTGTTAAGTAATTGGTAGCTTCGTAAGCTATATTTTCAGAGTAGCTTTCCCAACACTGTTAACTTAACAGCAAAGCCTATGTGTGGCTGAGTAAGCCTAGCCAGCACCTTCTTTGCCAGCTCACTAACGTTAGCAAACTACAGTAGCCCAGTTTAGACATAACTACCAGCTATCCTCATTTACACATACAGTGGGGCAAAAAAAGTATTTAGTCAGCCACCAATTGTGAAAGTTCTCCCACTTAAAAAGATGAGAGAGGCCTGTAATTTTCATCATAGGTACACTTCAACCATGACAGACAAAATGAGGGGGAAAAAATCCAGAAAATCACATTGTAGGATTTTTAATTAATTTATTTGCAAATTATGGTGGAAAATAAGTATTTGGTCAATAACCAAAGTTTATCTCAATACTTTGTTATATACTTTTTGTTGGCAATGACAGAGGTCAAATGTTTTCTGTAAGTCTTCACAAGGTTTTCACACACTGTTGCTGGTATTTTGGCCCATTCCTCCATGCAGATCTCCTAGAACAGTGATGTTTTGGGGCTGTTGCTGGGCAACACAGACTTTCAACTCCCTCCAAAGATTTTCTATGGGGTTGAGATCTGGAGACTGGCTAGGCCACTCCAGGACCTTGAAATGCTTCTTACGAAGCCACTCCTTCGTTGCCCGGGCGGTGTGTTTGGGATCATTGTCATGCTGAAAGACCCAGCCACGTTTCATCGTCAATGCCCTTGCTGATGGTAAGCTTTGTTACTTTGGTCCCAGCTCTCTGCAGGTCATTCACTAGGTCTCCCTGTGTGGTTCTGGGATTTTTGCTCACCGTTCTTGTGATCATTTTGACCCCATGGGGTGAGATCTTGTGTGGAGCCCCAGATCGAGGGAGATTATCAGTGGTCTTGTATGTCTTCCATTTCCTAATAATTGCTCCCACTGTTGATTTCTTCAAACCAAGCTGCTTACTGTCGTGGAGAATCGTAACAAAATTTAACACTTACAAGAACTTGTGAATTCAATACAGGCTTTTAATACAAACATATCAGAAGCCTAGATGGTCTGCGGAACACACACTTTTCCAGAGCACTGGCTCTGATTTATACACATACAACATATGAGTCCATCCCACATGCAAATTAAGTTACTTCCCTCAGTCCATCTGCCACCATTATCTTTCAATCTGTGCTTCCTGCTTGTTCACGCCCAATAACGCCCATATCTGCTTTCAGTTAAGTTATAATGGTGACAGGACCTCTTCATGTCCCAAAAATAATACATGCCCATCTTATCCTATGGGCCCCTTATTTTTGGCTTGTCCTTATTAGGACTAGTAGACTATGTGTCTCTTCTGTTCATGTCTTAAAAATATATGCCCTATGTCTATAGTCCATCAGTTGGTCATTTGGCTGACCCCCTCCTTTGTATGTCCCTCTGACCTTGGTTTGTCCAGCTGTCCTATGCTCTCATGGCCTTACTCTGGCCTCCTGTCCTATACAATAGACAATGCATTTTACCAGAATGGCAAATGCACTCTAAGTGTATCTTTCTCTTGTGGTACAGTATTAAGTTTCTTCCTATATGTACATCTTTCTCCCACATGACCTATTGCAGATTCAGTCTTCCCAGCCTGGTGCAGGTCTACAATTTTGTTTCTGGTGTCCTTTGACAGCTCTTTGGTCTTGGCCATAGTGGAGTTTGGAGTGTGACTGTTTGAGGTTGAGGACAGGTGTCTTTTATACTGATAACAAGTTCAAACAGGTGCCATTAATACAGGTAACGAGTGGAGGACAGAGGAGCCTCTTAAAGAAGAAGTTACAGGTCTGTGAGAGCCAGAAATCTTGCTTGTTTGTAGGTGACCAAATACTTCTTTTCCACCATAATTTGCAAATAAATTCATTAAAAATCCTACAATGTGATTTTCTGGATTTTCTTTTCTCATTTTGTCCGTCATAGTTGAAGTGTACCTATGATGAAAATTACAGGCCTCTCTCATATTTTTAAGTGGGAGAACTTGCACGATTGGTGGCTGACTAAATACTTTTTTGCCCCACTGTACCTGACTTGCTTAATGCCAAAGTTGGAGTTCTGTGCTGTCATGTGCTGTATTAAAAGTGATAATTTCCAACTATTTCTATGTCATTCTTTTTAGGACCTTACTCATGAACACTGGTGCTGTGTAAACTTCAAACTGTGAGTATGATACAATTTTTGTCTTGCGCTGAAGACATTGTGCTAGTTGTGCCTGGTAACACTAAACAGACAATAATGCTGGACTTCATATAATTTTTACTAGCTCATCAACACAAGACAATCAACACTGTTCTCTATTACAGTAAGAAAAAGGAGTCACAAGGACAATTTGGAGATGAACCTCGTGGACCAACTACAGGTGTGTGATGCATTGTGGTGCATTAAAAAACCTCACCTCAGGAAACTTCACAGAGTGACTATTCATGAAAATGAAAGTAAGGATACTCAAGAGGTATGCATTGAGATAGATCATCTATTTTTAAAGAACATAGGCTGCAGGCTATTGCTGATGTTTCTGCATCGTTTTTACCCCGTCCTCTGAGCCTTTGAGTCAGGCTGAAGCACTTATTGGTACGCTGTATTGCATGGTGGTGAGAGGGTCCCTGGTTCGCGCCCGGGTATGGGCGAGGGGATGGTCTAAAGTTATACTGTTACATTGGTGCCGTGACCCGGATCTCACCCGGATGATCCGGACCCGGATCAGTGGTGGTGCCGGCTAAATAGGGCATTTGTGTGCAGACCGTCCCCTCGCCCATACCCGGGCGCGAACCAGGGACCCTCTGCACACATCAACAACAGTTACCCACGAAGCATCGTTACCCATCGCGCCACAAAAGCTGCGGCCCTTGCAGAGCAAGGGGAACCACTACTTCAAGGTCTCAGAGCAAGTGACGTCACCGATTGAAACGCTATTTAGCGCGCACCACCGCTAACTAGTTAGCCGTTTCACATCCGTTACACATGAACACACAATGAAGGTCTCTATAAATCTGAAATGACACCATGGCGTATTTGTTTTAGGTGACAACATCAGAGAGTTCCTCCAGAGTCTACGCTACTTCCAGATTTTCATTGCCTTATGGAACATATTCATGATGTTTTGCATGATTCTGTAAGTAGCTGCCATCTTGTAGAGTCTAATCTACTACTATTGTCATACTGATATGCTTCTGTGCCTCACAAGGTATACCATATTGACTATAATGTATTGTGTATTAAATGCCCATGTCTATTACATTTACAGATTGTTTGGATAGTGATCAACTTCGTTTTTGGATTGGGGGCCCCTGCACAAAAAAAATAACTTTTTTGAGTTGAGATTCATGTCGGATCCTGTGACCTGCGACCATTATGTGCAATATCGCAATATTTTTGCGCTAGTTAGTTGTACCTGCATCAAAACTACAGTATTTTATCTTCATAGCATTTAGAAATAGGGAGCCAATTGGTTTTTCAGCCCTTTTATTTCCATGACTGACCTAAACTGCTTCTCATGGTTCTCTCGTCACACTGCAGAGGATATATGGTTAGCAATATATTTGGAACATCGAATCGCAGTACATATTGTATCGGCATCTAAGTATCGTGATAATATCGTATCATGAGGTCCCTGGCAATTCCCAGCCCTATTGCTAACCTGTTATCTATAGTCCTCATTTTCTTCTAAAACTTGTGAACAGAATGAGAACCATTTGACATGTTTGATGTTTGTCTTACTAAGGCCTTCTGATGTTAAGAGCATTCAGACTTAATTTTATCATTGCTTTGTTGCATACTTTTGTCTATGATCTAGTTTTGTATAATAAATCTTTACTCTAAAATGCACTTGGTGTTTTCATCCATACCCTTTTCATATTTTCCTTTCCTAATTTAGGATTTGAGTAGTGTGTCATCTGATTTAGTGCTTCTCAACCTTATTTGGTTTCTGCACTCAATCACATTGTGCATTGTTTGACACACACTCACTCATCTGTATAAACATGTTAAACAAAATCATAAAACAGTTGTGTATCAAGTCTTGATTCATTAATTAAATTAATAAGCATATATAGGCTACACAGTACAGCTTTCACATGTATTAGAATGTACGTGTTGGGCTTCATTGTTCGTGCTAAATGTATTGAATTAAGACAAATCTAACGTTTCAGATACAGTGTTTGGTTACACATCCATATTGTAATAGGATAACCCAGTAATTTAACTACAGGTTCACACAAAGAATATCAGATACATTCACTCGACGACGTTTCTGTGTTATATTTCCCACGATGCACCAGGAAAGCGTTTTTCAATAGCTCTGTTGTTTTGAGCTGCAGAGAAGCCGATGTTGAGAAAGGCCACAGCGTTGGCTGTTGCCAAAGAGGCAGTCGGACACGAGTATTCGGGAAGATCCTCTATCTGGAGATACGTATTCATTGCGAAATACATGAATACACCTTCAAGGTCAAATAAAGCTCCATAAAATATGGGTCTTTATTTACTAGCACATCTTCCGAAAGGCCTGTGAGTGTCTGCAAGTCACCCACTCGTGTCTAAGGAGGATTCCTCCCCCGTCAACTGATCCGCACCACTGCCATGCAATGACAGCGGCCACGGCAACTCCGCAGCAGATGAGAGACCGGCTGATGCAGGCCATCGATGGCCAAAACAATGTGAGTTAGTAATGTTTCCGCGTACTTGAAGGGTCTCTCTCTGTCCACACTATTGCAATGATCCCCTACTGAAATCTTATGACAAACATCGACAGCGAACATTAGCTAGCTAACTAACTTGTCTTAGCTAACGTCGTTATCGAAACCAGTGCAGTGGTAACTAACGACGCGGCAGGTAGCTATCTAATGTTATCTAGCTGGAAGCCTGCTAGTAAACTAACTAAATCTATGAGCTTGTTCGTTAAAGTCAATACTAGGAACTTAGCTAGTTAACAGTAGTTCATTAACTCTGTAGTAGTTAGCTAGCTAACGTACATAAACACACGAGTCTCGCCTGAGCCCAAGCATTTCAACATCTTTGGTCAACCTATCTTAGTTCTAGTGATCATGAGTTAGTTCTAGTGATCATGAGTTAGTTCTAGTGACCATGAGTTAGTTCTAGTGATCATGAGTTAGTTCTAGTGATCATGAGTTAGTTCTAGTGATCATAAGTTAGTTCTAGTGATCATAAGTTAGTTGGCTAGCTACCTGCCTGTCATTTAGCTAACTACTGTACCTAATTTAGATAGCTAAAGTTGACATTTTAAACTTCACCTTAGCAAATTAGCTAGTTCTACTTTTTTTAATGTATTTTTTTTATTAGCTAGTTATACTGTTGCGTAGCGACTGTTGTAACTAACTAAACCAGTTAGACTTTTAGAGTTCAACTTTGCCGTTACTTTAGCTAGGCCCAAGCATTGTAGCTAGCTAGCAGGTTAACTGAAAGGATGATCTTATTACTCTAAACCCAACACCAAGGTCAGCAGTGTTTTGGAAATGAGTAGCCAGCAGATCCGAGCCGCTTGCCTGTATCTGCACTACTTGGGTCGGACAGGCTTCCGCGAGATACGGCTCAGAAGACATACCTTAATCCAGGGATAAGAAATGCGTTGGACTCTGAATTGTGCCATTATCCCAATTGTACCACTGGGAAGATTGAACGCCTGCTAGTTTTGGTTTTGAAGTTATCAGAAAACTGTCCTTTTCATCCATCGTGTTAGGTAGCAGAAGCCACGCAGCCATTTTGGATTGGCAGTGTTAGCCAATCAGCTCTTTTGTTATTCAATGTGACGTGCCATTCCTTAATGGCTACTGGTTGCTAACATGAAGCCATCTGTCACAAAGGCTCACAGACTATCATGATATGTGATTAACAAACATTGAATTAAATGGCTGACGCAAACAAAAGTGTTGTTAAACTTTTGAAGTGACAACACAGTACAAGGAAGCTTGCTTTCCTCCAAGTCTGTTGGTCAAGGTGTACTTTTTGTAGCATACTTAGCCCTTGATCACGACTCTGTTCCATTACATTACACGTCATTGGATGAATGTGTCTTCTGTACAGGGAGTTTTGTCAAGAGCCCCAACACTCGGTCTGAACATCAACATGCATCACTTGCGGTATGGTATTAGAAACATAAGGACATTATCTTTCATATCAGCAAAAAAGGTTAAATTGATACATAGCTTCTTTTTTTTTATAAATCAAATTTTATTTGTTACATGTGCCGAACACAACAGGTGTAGTGAACCTTAATGAAATGCTTACTTTACAAGCCCTTAACCAACAATGCAGCTTTCAGAAAATACTTTTTTTTTAAATATATATTTTTTTAAAGAGATAATAACAAATAAAAAGCAGCAGTAAATAACAATAGCGGGGTTATATACAGGGGGTACTGGTACAGAGTCAATGTGCGGGGGCACCGGTATTGAGCTAATTATGTACATGTATGTAGAGTTATTAAAGTGGCTATGCATAGATAACAGAGAAACAGCAGCGTAGGGGGGGGGCAGCAATGCAAATAGTCTGGGTAGCCATTTGATTAGCTGTTCAGGAGTCTTATGGGTTGGGGGTAGGAACTGTTTAGAAGCCTCTTGGACCTAGACATGGCGCTCCGGTACCGCTTGCCGTGCGGTAGCAGAGAGAACAGTCTATGACTAGGGTGGCTGAAGTCTTTGACAATTTTTAGGGCCTTTCTCTGACACCGCCTGGTAGAGGTCCTGGATGGCAGGAAGCTTGGCCTGGGTGATTTACTGGGCCGTAAGCACTACCCTCTGTTAGAGGTCGACCGATTAATCGGAATGGCTGATTAATTAGGGCCGAGTTTTCATAACAATATTTTTGGACCCCCGATTTGGCCGATTTATTTATTTATTTTTAAATTTATTTTTAATTACACCTTTATTTAATCTTTATTTAACTAGACAAGTCAGTTAAGAACACATTCTTATTTTCAATGACGGCCTAGGAACGGTGGGTAACTGCCTCGTTCATGGGGTAGAACGACACATTTTCACCTTGTCAGCTCGGGGGATCCAATCTTGCAACCTTACAGTTAACTAGTCCAACGCTATAACCACCTGCCTCTCGTTGCACTCCACAAGGAGACTGTTACGTGAATGCAGTATGCCAAGGTAAGTTGCTAGCTAGCATTAAACTTATCTTATACAAAACAATCAATCAATCAAAATCACTAGTTAACTACACATGGTTGATGATATTACTAGTTTATCTAGCGTGTCCTGCGTTGCATATGGGGCGGCAGGGTAGCCTAGTGGTTAGCGTGTTGGACTAGTAACCGAAAGGTTGCAAGTTCCTGACAAGGTACAAATCTGTCGTTCTGCCCCTGAACAGGCAGTTAACCCACTGTTCCTAGGCCGTCATTGAAAATAAGAATTTGTTCTTAACTGACTTGCCTAGTTAAAATAAAGGTAAAAAATATATATATATATATATATATATAATATATATATATTTTACCTTTATTTTAACTAGGCAAGTCAGTTAAGAACAAATTCTTATTTATTTAATTTTTATATATATATATGCAAAAGTATTCGGCCCCCTTAAACTTTGCGACCTTTTGCCACATTTCAGGCTTCAAACATAAAGATATAAAACTGTATTTTTTTGTGAAGAATCAACAACAAGTGGGACACAATCATGAAGTGGAACGACATTTATTGGATATTTCAACCTTTTTAACAAATCAAAAACTGAAATTGGGCGTGCAAAATTATTCAGCCCCCTTAAGTTAATACTTTGTAGCGCCACCTTTTGCTGCGATTACAGCTGTAAGTCGCTTGGGGTATGTCTCTATCAGTTTTGCACATCGAGAGACTGAAATTTTTTCCCATTCCTCCTTGCAAAACAGCTCGAGCTCAGTGAGGTTGGATGGAGAGCATTTGTGAACAGCAGTTTTCAGTTCTTTCCACAGATTCTTGATTGGATTCAGGTCTGGACTTTGACTTGGCCATTCTAATACCTGGATATGTTTATTTTTGATCCATTCCATTGTAGATTTTGCGTTATGTTTTGGATCATTGTCTTGTTGGAAGACAAATCTCCGTCCCAGTCTCAGGTCTTTTGCAGACTACATCAGGTTTTCTTCCAGAATGGTCCTGTATTTGGCTCCATCCATCTTCCCATAAATTTTAACCATCTTCCCTGTCCCTGCTGAAGAAAAGCAGGCCCAAACCATGATGCTGCCACCACCATGTTTGACAGTGGGGATGGTGTGTTCAGCTGTGTTGCTTTTACGCCAAACATAACGTTTTGCATTGTTGCCAAAAAGTTCCATTTTGGTTTCATCTGACCAGAGCACCTTCTTCCACATGTTTGGTGTGTCTCCCAGGTGGCTTGTGGCAAACTTTAAACAACACTTTTTATGGATATCTTTAAGAAATGGCTTTCTTCTTGCCACTCTTCCATAAAGGCCAGATTTGTGCAATATACAACTGATTGTTGTCCTATGGACAGAGTCTCCCACCTCAGCTGTAGATCTCTGCAGTTCCTCCAGAGTGATTATGGGCCTCTTGGCTGCATCTCTGATCAGTCTTCTCCTTGTATGAGCTGAAAGTTTAGAGGGATGGCCAGGTCTTGGTAGATTTGCAGTGGTCTGATACTCCTTCCATTTCAATATTATCGCTTGCACAGTGCTCCTTGGGATGTTTAAAGCTTGGGAAATCTTTTTGTATCCAAATCCAGCTTTAAACTTCTTCACAACAGTATCTCGGACCTGCCTGGTGTGTTCCTTGTTCTTCATGATGCTCTCTGCGCTTTTAAGGGACCTCTGAGACTATCACAGTGCAGGTGCATTTATACGGAGACTTGATTACACACAGGTGGATTGTATTTATCATCATTAGTCATTTAGGTCAACATTGGATCATTCAGAGATCCTCACTGAACTTCTGGAGAGAGTTTGCTGCACTGAAAGTAAAGGGGCTGAATAATTTTGCACGCCCAATTTTTCAGTTTTTGTTTTGTTAAAAAAGTTTGAAATATCCAATAAATGTCGTTCCACTTCATGATTGTGTCCCACTTGTTGTTGATTCTTCACAAAAAATACTGTTTTATATCTTTATGTTTGAAGCCTGAAATGTGGCAAAAGGTCGCAAAGTTCAAGGGGGCCGAATACTTTCGCAAGGCACTGTATATATATATATATATATATATATATATATATATATATATATATATATATATATATATATATATATATATATATATATATATATATATATATATATATATATATATATATATATATATATATATATATATAAATAAAATCTGACTGAGCCGTGGTAGGCAGCAGCAGGCTCGTAAGCATTCATTCAAATAGCATTTTAGTGCGTTTTGCCAGCAGCTCTTCGTTGTGCATACAAGCATTGCGCTGTTTGACTTCAAGCCTATCAACTCCTGGATGCACGCTAATAGCGTTTCAAACGTCACTCGCTCTGAGACTTGGAGTGGTTGTTCTCCTTGCTCTGCATGGGTAACGCTGCTTCGAGGGTGGCTGTTGTTGTGTTCCTGGTTCGAGCCCAGGGAGGAGCGAGGAGAGGGACGGAAGCTATACTGTTACACTGGCAATACTAAAGTGCCTATAAGAACATCCAATAGTTGGTTAAAGGTTAATGAAATACAAATGGTATAGAGGAAAATAGACCTATAATAACTACAACCTAAAACTTCTTACCTGGGAATATTGAAGATTCCTGTTAAAAGGAACTACCAGCTTTCATATGTTCTCACATTCTGAGCAAGGAACTAAATGTTAGCTTTCTTACATGGCACATATTGCACTTTTACTTTCTTCTCCACACATTATTTAAACCAAATTTTTCATGAATTATTTGAGGCTAAATTGATTTTATTGATGTATTATATTAAGTTAAAATAAGTGTTCATTCAGTATTGTTGTAATTGTCATTATTAAAAATAAATGTAAAAAATTGGCCGATTAATCGGTATCGTATTTTTTTTGGTCCTCCAATAATCGGTATCGGCGTTGAAAAATCATAATCGGTCGACCTCTACCCTCTGTAATGTCTTGCTGGCGGAGGCCGAGCTGTGTGCCATACCAGGCAGTGATGCAACCCGTCAGGATGCTCTCGATGGTGCAGCTGTAAAACCTTTTTGAGGATTTGAGGGCCCTTGCCAAATCTTTTCAGTCTCCTTAGGGGGGAATAGGTTTTGTCGTGCCCTCTTCACGACTGTCTTGGTGTGCTTGGACCATGTTAGTTTGTTGGTGATTTGGCTGCCAAGGAATTTGAAGCTCTCAACCTGCTCCACTACAGCCCCGTCGATGAGAATGGGGTGGTGCTCGGTCCTCCTTTTCCTGTAGTCCACAATCTCCTTTGTCTTGATCATGTTGAGGGAGAGGTTGTTGTCCTTGCACCACACGGTCAGGTCTCTGACCTCCTCCCTATAGGCTGTCTCATCATTGTCGGTGATCAGGCCTACCACGGTTGTCATCAACAAACTTAATGATGGTGTTGGAGTCCTACCTGGCCGTGCAGTCATGAGTGAATAGGGAGTACAGGAGGGGGCTGAGCAAGCACCCTTGAGAGACCCCCGTGTTGAGGATCAGCGTGGCGGATGTGTTGTTACCTACCCTTACCACCTGGGGTGGCCCGTCAGGAAGTCCGGGATTCAGTAGCAGAGGGAGGTGTTTAGTACCAGGGTCCTTAGCTTAGTGATGAGCAGGGTTGAACATTTTGGGGAATATTCAGAGGTGGAAACTTTTCGTGGGAATATATGGGAATTAATGGAAATATATGCAAATTAATTTTAATACCATTTAAATGTAGATGTTTTTTGCCTTGGATATATTTACCATATCATATGGAGACAAACATAAACCTTTTACCTTATAAGTAGACATATTTGCAAATGATTAAACCCGTCCAATAGAAAAAAAAAGAAAAAAAACAATAGTTACGAATGTAACTTTTAATTGAGTTGACTCTTCACATGGGATGATTTCACTGAACAACAAAAGGGACTATTGAATGATCCCCAATGATCCATTGCATCTCCCAAAAACGTTTTCAACATGCATCTATCTGCAAAACTATAGTCTGGAAACTAAAGCTTTGGTTGTCTTCCTCTCAGGCTTCCATGTCTTCTCCCTGGACCTCCTCAATGTCCACCTCTTGAACATCAAACTGAGGGCTCATCTTCACTGTCACTTTCCAACCTTTTTGCAGATGGCTCGTTGTCAGGCTCAAAAAGACCCCAATTTGCCTGGGTGGCCACCAATTTGTCAGCCTTTGTATTGGTCAGCCTGTTGCATGCTTTGGTGTGTGTGTGTGTTCCCAAACAAGGACCAGTTGCGCTCTGAGGCAGCTGTTGTTGGTGGGATTTGGAGGATGGAGGCAACAGAGGAGGAAAGAGGAAACAGCCTCAGAGCCACAAAGTCCCTTCCACCAGGTGGCTGATGCAATTTGGCAGTCATGCCAACATCTCATCTCCGTCCCAAAGCCCTTGCTTGAAAGTGTACTTAGCCAGACTGCCAAGAACCTTTCCCTCATCCAGGCTACGGTGGCGAGACACAGTAATGATGACCTCTGCACCAGACAGGATGTTTTTTGCCAACATACTTGGGGTCCAACATGTATGCTGCGGTGTGTATGGCTTCAGGCAGAAGTCTTCACGCTTATTGATGTATTTCAGAACTGCAGTTTCCTCTGCTTGGAGCAACAGTGAAGTGGGCAGGGCAGTACGGATTTCTTCTCTTACATCTACAAGCAGAGTCTGAACATCAGACAGGTTGGCATTGTCTCCCCCAATCTGTGCAATGGCTACTGATATAGGTTTTAGACTGCTTACCACTCTCTCCCAAAATACATCATCCAGGAGGATCCTCTTGATGGGCATGTCCATATCGGCAGACTGTGATATGGCCATTTCTTGGAGAGACTCCTTTTCCTCCAGGAGATTATCAATCATGATGACGACACCACCCCCAACGGGTGTTGCTGGGCAGCTTCAATGTGGTGCTCTTATTCTGCTCACTTTGCTTGGTTCAGGTAGATTGCTGCTTTAACTTGATGACCCTTCACATACCTAACCATTTCCTTGGCTCCCTTGTAGAGTGTATCCATTGTTTTCAGTGCCATGATGTCCTTGAGGAGCAGATTCAATGCATGACCAGCACAGCTAATGGGTGTGATGTGAGGTTAGGACTCCTCCCCTTTAGACCAAGCAGCTTTCATGTTCGCAGCATTCTGTCACCAGTGCAAATACCTTCTGTCGTCATTGATGACTGCCTTTAGCTCATCTGCAATGTAGAGACCGGTGTGTCTGTCCCTTGTCTGTGCTCTTGTAGAATACTGATTGAGGGGTGGAGTTGATGTAGTTAATTATTCCCTGCCCACGAACATTCAACCACCCATCAGCGATGATTGCAATAGTCTGCTTTCTCTATGATTTGCTTGACCTTCACTTGAACTCTGTTGAACTCTGCATCCAGCAAATTAGTAGATAAAGCATGTCTGGTTGGAGGGGTGTATGCTGGGTGAAGAACATTCAGAAATCTATTCCAATACACATTGCCTGTGAGCATCAGAGGTGAACCAGTTGCATACCCAGCTAAAGCAGGACATTCATCAGCATTTCTCTGACTGTTCCTCCATTGAATCAAAAAAACTTCTGATTCCAGAAGGACCATGAGTTGTTGCTATCGATAAGGTGTCCGATTCGTCATTTTCACCTCGAATAGAAGTAGAGGGACTTTTGTCAGAGGTTGCTTGTTGTGAGGGCTGAGGGAACTATATGCACTTGGCCAGATGATTCTGCATCTTTGTTGCATTCTTCACACATGATTTGGCACAGTATTTGCAAATGTACACAGCTTTTCCTTCTACATTAGCTGCAGTGAAATGTCTCCACACACCAGATAGTGCCCGTAGCATTTTCCTGTGTTGATTTAGAAAAATAGTTTAAAAAATAAAACAAATACAATTCCATGTACAGATAAATAGTTAAGCAGTTAGATTAAACATCTCCTTTGTAAGAAATGTTTTCAAATGAAACGTGCATGGAAACAGGTGAATTAACACTCAGTTAGCAGGCTCAAGCAAGCTAAAACCCACAAGGTAGCAAAAACTAACTAGCAGAAATTGTTAACAAGTTAGGAATTATTTAAACACATTTTGCTGTAGGCTACTATTTACTAGTTAACAAAAAATAATGTATGTCATAATATATTCACCCCACCTATTATTGTAATCTAAACTTACCAGAAAACATGTAGTCCTAGGCTCAGACACTGTAGTATTGTAGTCTCAATAGCATCTTTTATTAGTATGCATGATCTTGAATCAGCTGTACCTGTGGTGGAAGAATGCACTGTGAATGCAGAGGGTTGCAATTCCATTGAATTGGGGATAGTTTAACCAAAATATGCCACAAGACCTAGAATTAACTTATGTGTATCCCACAAAAAAAGGTTCACTGTTATAAGCAAACGTTTTCTGATGAATTTAAGCAAAATTCCCAGCCTTAATTTCCCATGGAAAAGTTCTGGAAATTTACCGGAAAGTTTCCGACCCTTTGCAACCCTCGTGATGAGTTTTGAGGGCACTATGGTGTTGAACGCTGAGCTGTAGTCAACGAATAGCATTGTCACATAAGTATTCCTTTTGTCAAGGTGGGAAAGGGCCGTGTGGAGTGCAATAGATTGCATTGTCAGTAGATCTGTTGGTGTGGTATGCAAATTAGAGTGGGTCTAGGGTTTCTGGGATAATGGTGGTGATGTAAGCCATGACCAGCCTTTCAAAGCATTTCATGGCTACAGACGTGAGTGCTACGGATCGGTAGTCATTTAGGCAGGTTACCTTAGTCCCTGTGCCCAAGAACACTATGGTGGTCTGCTTGAAACATGTTGGTATTACAGGCTCAGACAGGGAGAGGTTGAAAATGTCATTGAAGACACTTACCAGTTGGTTAGCGCATTACTCGGAGTACACACCCTGGGCCAGACGGATTACCAGGACATGTCATTAAAGCTAAACAAATTGTCAAGGAAAGGGGAACTACCAAGAAGCTATCCAGAGGCTCATTATATAAATAAATTGGCTAAAGGTGTGCGTCCCGCTGCCTGCAGACATGACTTGTTGGCGAACACCTTACTAATTTTCATTCCGGTGGTACCCATTGGTGAGTAAGTGGTATGAACCACTATACATCCATTGAACCGTTAGGCCTATTCATTTAAGCCACTGACTATGACTGTCAGTGTGGGTTTTTTAATCCAATTTGAATTTCTTGTTCAAAGTAAAAAGAATTCATGCTCATAGAGCATTTATTTTCTCCGCAACACAGAAGTGGCATAATTGAAGTTCATATTCTACAACTTGGACTCTTATTGGATTTGATTGAATTGTTGTATACACTCATCTGTCATTATACATTGAGTTTCTCTTACCATTTCCTGTCTCTTACTTTCATAGTTTTAACATGATTTGTTGTTTACTTTCCAGCAGATCTGCAACATGGTAGCTGTAATGGATGTCATTTCCTATTTGGAGAAATATCCCATCACCAAAGAAGCACTTGAGGTAGGTAATGCTGGGGACAAATGTGCATGTCAGCTCTTGGAAATATGTTGCCAAGAGGGTGTTGTACTAAAAATAAACCTTCCTGTTCTTCTTCAAGGAAACCCGCCTTGGCAAGCTGATCAACGACGTAAGGAAAAAGACAAAGGATGAGGATCTTGTCAAGCGTGCAAAGAAGCTCCTGCGCACCTGGCAGAAGCTGATTGAGCCTGGGCAGAGTGAGGCACAGTCCAAGGGGCATAGAGGGCCACCAGGCGCTGCCAACGGTGCTAACAACCCCTGCCGGACGGCTGTCTCCCCTCCAGCTGCCATCCCGCCTTCGGATAAAATGGTTTCGGAGCTCAAGAGTAGAAATGACTTCAACAACTATTATTCTCCCAAAGCAGAAAAGTCAGGCAACCGAAAACGCAAAGGGGAGCAGAGGGATGGACAGCACCTACCAGCGAAAATCTCTAAAAAGACAGCCTATGAAAGAACACGAAACTCACGGCTGCCAATAAATGGAATTGGGGCCAGTCCCAAGGCTTTTATGGACACACTTGATGCTTATTCACATCCAAAATCAGACAAGGATGGTGCTGATCATCTTGACAACGACAGACTCAACAAAATTCCCATCAACGCTGTCAAACCTCACCCTAGCTCACCGGGACTTGCCAAACCTCCTAGCACTTCCGCATTGCTCAAAACGGCCGTGTTGCAACAGCAAGCCAAAATGGACCTTGTTGCTTCAGGAAGGGGGCAACATCAGCCCAAAAGCCCCCACAGAAACTCGTATAGTCCCAGAAGTACGAAACAGGATGTGGTTGTTAAACTGTCTGCACCAAAAGCAACAACTCTACTGAGCCCTGCTCAGAGTCCCAGGGTTATGGACAGCTCTGGACTGGAGCCCTCTTCTTTGCCTTCTCCACAGCCTTTAACCTCATGTATCCAGGGTTCCCTCACTGTTGGGCCTCCGCCTGCAGAGTCCGCCTTTCATCAGGATGGACAGGCAGACGTGGACCAACGCCTTCAGCACAGTACCATGAGACCTGACTCTCTGCACAACTCAAAAGCCACGTCACGCAGCAAGGTGAAGGCGGAGGGCAATGGTGCTGCCACTAGCACAGTGAGAAAGAGGAACAAATACAGGTCCAGAGACTACACAGTGAACTTGGGTGGGCAGCCCACGGAAGAGAGCACAAAACCATGTAGATTAAAAGACCGTAGACTTACGTTTGACCCTGTAACAGGGCAGATAAAATCCTGGACCCACAAAGAGTCTTACCCAGAATGGGAGGCTACAGTGGTGCCGGTCACACCAGAACCTCGGACAGAACTGCTCAAGCGGAATCAATATGCACAGAATACCCCTGTTACTCCCAGTCCATTCCAACAGACCAACTGGAAAGAGCTGTCAAGGAATGAAATCATCCAGTCTTACCTTAACCGTCAAAGCAATGTGCTCACGTCATCTGGGGCTCAAACCTCGGGGGCACACTTGTTCATGAATGAGTACATGGAACATCATATCAAAGAGGCCAGAAAAACACACGTGCTGGTACCAAATATCCCTGACATGGACTTACCTGGGGTGAGCCGAGAGGTCATAAACGAGGACCTCGACAGAATACACAAAGAGCACTGGCCTGGGGTGAACGGGTGCCATGACACCAAGGACAACTGGTATGATTGGACAGAGTGCATATCCTTAGAACCACATGGGGATGAGAGCAAACTGAACATTCTGCCATATGTCTGCCTAGACTGAGAGTTTAATGAGCTGTGGTTTCTGAATTAAGAGGGATAAATAGCGCCTTCCTTTGCTCCCTTCTTGAGGGTTGTGTAAGTTTGGAGTGCAAAAAGGCACTTGTCGGTGGTGGAACCTGCTCACTCCTTTGCAGAGTTGGTGTAAGAGAGGCCTTGCTAATTGTGCTGTCTATAAAAAGCAATAGCTGATCAGTGTTCGATGGGAGACAGCTCAGCTGTAGCATCACTGAAGTTCTTTGAGTGGAAGGGTTCCATGCATTGTGTGCAAAATGCAAAGAGTTTAAGGTGCCCTGTAACTTTATTAAGGAACCTGTTTGGCAGGTACAAGCTGGCAAAGAGAATGAAATGTGTGGTTATCATGTATGCATTTATTTATCTGGACTTATTCTCATTATTTTGTTAGTTACATACATGTGCAAAACAACTTTCATTGAAGTCACTTATTCAATCAGTTCTGCTTGTCAGATATGGTAAACCTGTGCTTTGCACATTTTCTCACAAAAATGTATGGTTAACGCGGTAGCAACATTCCATACCATAATACAACTAGAACGGTTCTTGCCCGAACTCCAATTTATATTAATATACGGGAAAACAATTTGCAATTACAAACCAGATGCTAAAACATTGCAACTTTGTACTGTGAGAGGAAAAACAGAAAAAAAAACTGAAAAATAAATTGTTTATATGCTGGAAATATACTTGTTACCATTCCTTTAGATATTGTTTGCCTTGTGGAAACCAATTTGTTTCCTAAAATGGAGCCTTAGTGAATGTATAGAAATGTGCCATTTGTGTTCATTGAATGCAGAAGAGAACATATTTGATACTTAGTCCTTTTTAAATGGACACATTGATACAGTATGTGTTAATAAATACAATGCATAAATTGTGAATGTCTTTCTCCCTTTCAGTGGAACAGTGTACCACAGGAGACTTATCTGTCCTGAGATGTTTGCCTTAGTTGAGAGCCTCCACAGTGGCTTGACTTTTAACCTCAACATCCACATTTTAAGTAGTCAAAGGAGCACGCTTTTGAGCCAGTCTTTCTAAAAGTAGTTTACAACATATCTGTTAATTAAATATAATATTTAATGCGCTATCCAGATACATTTGGATAATTTCCCAATTTTCTATCTCCGAGTCCCTGGTACATAAATGCCTCCTGGGGTTAATTAGGAGCCACTGTCGCTCAGCACTTGGCAGGTGGAAATGTTTTATGTTGAGAGCCCATAAACTCCTTTGTGTGCAAAATATGTTAAATAGAATAATGTTTTCCCCAATATAATCAAAGAGAATCTGGAATGTAATACCTTAACAGTCAATGTGATTAGATTCCAGTGTTCTATCAACAACAACACTTTGGAGATTTATTTTGTCGTAAATATTGGTCTGGACTGTCAGGCATGTTTGTTTTGCACAATCTAATGAATTGAAAGAAGGCTGTCATTGTAAATAGAAATGTGTTAACTGACTTGCCTAGTTAAAGTTAAACAAGTTCATAATCCTTTCAGTTGCCAGCTACACAGCCATTGAGCTACAAAATATAACGTGAAAGAGCATTTAATGGTGCATGGTAAATATGTCAATATGAGCAGTATAGTTTAAATATTTAAATTATTTGGTGTAAATTCAAATCCCCCCGAGCTGACAAGGTACAAATCTGTCGTTCTGCCCCTGAACAGGCAGTCAACCCACTGTTCCTAGGCCGTCATTGAAAATAAGAATTTGTTCTTAACTGACTTGCCTAGTAAAAGAAAGGTAAAATAAAATAAATACGGGGGGTGACGCAATCAGCAAGAAGTAAATTGCCGCGTTCATGTGTTAGTTGGAATTATGGAATTCCGACTTGCTAGCTGGTTGTAGTTATACACGTGCTGCGTTCAAAAACTAAACAAGTCGGACATTTCAGAGTTCCGACTAGCAGGTGAACGCGGCATATATTCTCAGCGTTGTACGTAGTAGCTGCAGAGACTGAAGAGGAAACGAGACACCCCACTCGCTGTTTCAATGAAAGTCAACTAGACCAGACCAAGTTGCTATTACATCCGTGTCTATGGGAGACACACCCAGTTAAGTAGACCGGAACTGACTTTTTTCCCCAATGGTAAATTGCCTGAGTGAACTGTCTTCATTTATCCACCATCTTTGGTAGCTGCTCCACGTCTCCCTGCCGGTGAATCCGAACTGGAAGATGGCTGCGGTGGAACGTCCCCCAGTCAAGGAAGGGGTCCGGATAGCTTTACTCTGTTTCTGTTGGTACACTGTTAGTTCGGGAGGTAACGTCGTTAACAAAATTATTCTAAATGGATTCCCTTATCCTGTCACCGTTTCGCTCTTTCATATACTCTCAATCGTCGTCTTCCTTCCTACGTTGTTGAAGGCATGGGGAGTCCCAAAAACAGAAGTGCCAACTATATACTACAAATGGTATATTCTCCCTTTAGCTTTTGGGAAATACTTCGCTTCTGTGTCGGCCCACTTCAGTATATGGAAGGTACCTGTTTCCTACGCACACACTGGTAAGACTTGTACGAGCTCTGAATCATTGGTTGACGTTTTAACTAACGGAATGTTAGCTAGTTAGCTCGCAACATTAGCAAATATTTGTATAATGCTTTAGCTTGCTAGCAACGACATCGATTGCTGTCTTGTCCTGGTCAATTTAGGCAAGCTTTGTTTAAGTCACTTGACGATTAGCCAAGGAGCTTGCGTCCTCCCTTACTTACCAACATACTGGGGTTGTTTGAATACCTTTTTGTTTGGGGGGGGGGCCTACCTCAACTCCTTCACTGAGATGAGTGCAGACTAGTTTTTGAAAGGAACCTCGGACTCCTACTCCTTCGAGTCGCTATGCTTCGATAGGAAATGTACATTCTGAAACCTTTACATTATACCTGTTTGTCCTCTGTTGCATGCCTTTGTTCGCTTAAATTCATACTTTTTACTAAAAGATTAATCAAATACAACCACCGACTGTTTCCTCTTGCTGTTACTTTAAGATGGCAACTTGGCGCGGATGCGCATGTGCCAATTGAATCTTAACAGGAAAACGGTCGGTGCGTCACCTTTCCTAACTGGGTCGTCACTAGTTACCACAGCTACAAAGTCATAAATCCTGGCTATTTAAAAAAAAATGTATCTTCTTAAAATCGGATTTTAAACCTTAACTACGCTGTTAACTTTATGCCTAAATCTAACCTTTAAATTAAGAACAAAAAGCAAATGTTTGTGTTAATGAATTTCTAGCCAATTTTGACTTTCTGGCCATGGTCACTGGTGGGAACCTGACAGCTCAGAAATGTGACCTCGGCAACACTTAATGACAATCCCTTTGTATTATACCATTTCACTTCCTAATTAGCTAGGTACCTAATGTATGACATAAGCCTTTATAAAGTTGAACTGTAACTCATTGCTGTTTTACCTCAATAACTGACATGTATAGCTATGGTTGACGCAGTGTCATAAGGTTATGATGCAATAAGTTCCACGTTTTGTGTTGACCAGGGGTGTATATGTGACGCACGAGACACAATGAGACTTAAACTCTTGTTGTCTAGCACAATCGCATGGGCTCCTAAGTCTTTAAACCATTGTATCTCAAGTCATGCACCTTACCTTTTGTAACCTAGGCTTGTCCAACTCAAGCCCTTGCCCTCAAGTCAAGCACTGAACAGGATCCTTTTATCTTTGTTTCTTTTCACTCCACAGTCAAAGCCACAATGCCTATATGGGTTGTGTTGTTATCAAGGATTATCATGAAGGAGAAGCAAACCACAAAAGTGAGTAACTCAGAATTGATGGTGTACAAGCTGCTTTCGAATATATTTTGTCCAAGCAATGGTGATGTGGCACAATGTGAGCCTGTCTTTTGGCTCATATTACCACCAGCCTTGCAGGTGTGTTTGCAGGTCGCAGCTTTGAGGCAGGAATAAAACACGCATTCGGTTAACACTGCGTGTAGTGCACAAGAAAAAGGCTATTTACAGTGCATTCAGAAAGTATGCAGACCCCTATACCGTTTTATTCTAAAATGGATTTAATAATTTTTTCCCCTCATCAATACCCCATACTGACAAAGTGAAACAGGTTTTTTGATATTATTGAAAATGTATTAAGAATAAAAAATAAATACCTTATTTACATAAGTATTCACAACCTTTGCAATGAGGCTTGAAATTGAGCTCCGGTCCATCCTGTTTCCATTGTTCATTCTTGAGATGTTTCTACAACTTCATTGGGAGTCCACCTGTGGTAAATTCAATTGAGTGGACATGAATTGGAAAGGCACACACCTGCCTATATAGGTTCCACAGTTGACAATGCATGTCAGAGCAAAAACCAAACCAAGAGGTCGAAGGAATTGTCCATAGAGCTCCGACACAGAATGGTGTCTAGGCACCGATCTGAGGAAGGGTACAAACATTTTTCTCCCGCATTGAAAGTCCCCAAGAACACGGTGGCCTCCATCGTTCTTAAATGGAAGAAGTTTGTAACCACAAAGGCTCTTCCTAGAGCTGGCCGCCCGGCCAAACTGAGCAATCAGGATTTTACTGCTTATTTGTTTTTTTGTGTTTTTTTTTTCCTGATCTATTTTTTTTTACTTAACACGTATGTTTATTAACTGCGTTGTTGGTTAAGGGCTTGTAAGTAAGCATGTGACAAATACAATTTTATTTTATTTGACTTGGACCCTATCGAAGGTCTCTGGAGAGACCTGAAAATAGCTGTGCAGCAACGCTCCCCATCCAACCTAACAGCTTGAGAGGATCTGCAGAGAAGAATGGGAAACTCCCCAAATACAGGTGTGCCAAGCTTGTAGAGTCATACCCAAGAAGACTCGAGACTAATCGCTGCCTAAGGTGCTTCAACAAAGTACTGAGTAAAGGGTCTGAATACTTGTGTAAATTTGATATTTCAGTTTTTTTATTTTTTTAATACATTTGCAAAAATTTCTAAACCTGTTTTTGCTTTGTCATTATAGGGTATTGTGATGAGGGGAAAAGAGACATTTCATCCATTTTAGAATAAGACTGTAAGGTAATAATACACTGTAGAAAATGTCAAGGGGTCTGAATACTTTCCAAATGCACTGTATGTGCCACAGCCATTTAGAGGGTGGGTTCAATGTGACAAAATGTCCCATAAACAAATTAGCAAAACAACTGCATGTGTATGGATGGTAATGGTTTCAACCATACTTTTTGACTTTGGCCTACTTTCTCTTTTGCACTCTTGTCCTGTGCCTGTCTCAGGTGTACGTATCTCTCATCCCCATCATCGGAGGAGTGCTTCTGGCCACAATGACAGAGCTGTCCTTTGATGTATCTGGGTTAGTCAGTGCCCTGGCCGCCACACTCTGCTTCTCTCTGCAAAACATATTTTCCAAAAAGGTATGTCTTAACAGTCGGCACCCTTTGAAAAGGACTATTGTTTGTGGTGTTAGATGATGGATACAAGTATAGCACATTTTGAACTTAGGAGGACCTTTTTAATGAAGTATGTGTTTGAGCAGAGGTTGTAGAATAAGTTCAAGACATTTTCTTTTTAATAGAATACTGTATTATTTGAAGTAAAAGCACTCCTGGCAATATTCAAGTGAAGACATAATAGACATCACTCATACTAAAAAGGAAAACTCAAGGGCAAGGCCTATTTGTATGAAGCCTTGTTAGTCCTTGCAATAAATTTGCTCATTACATACTGTAGATGTGCTGTGTCATCTGTCCTACATTTTCCTGCTGTTTTTAAGTGGTCTCCCTTAAACCAATATTTGAGGACACACACTCACCGGCCAGTTTATTAGGCACATCACCCCATTCACAAAATTGATTGCTCCTACAGACAGGAGTCAGGTGGCTGTGGCTTGCTATATAAAGCAGGCGTCGAGGCATTCAGTTAATGTTCGATTGAACACCAGAATGAGTGACCTAAGGAACTTTGAGCGTTGCATGATCGTCAGTGCCAGACACGCTGGATCCAGTATCTCAGAAACAGCCGCCCTCCTGAGCTTTTCACGCACAACAATGACATCAAAGATTTACAGAGAATGGTGCGACAAACAAAAAAAACATCCAGTCAGCGGCAGTCCTGTGGGAGAAAACAGCTTGTTGATGAGAGGTTGAAGGAGAATCGGTCAAGTTAACAGATGAGCCACAAACGGACGAATACTGGGGCAGTACAACAGCGGTGTGTAGAACACATCTGGGAACAACTCGTTAGTCCTTGTCACAGGTGGGCCATTACAGCAGACGACCACACTGGTTTCCACTCCTATCAGATAAAAAAAAAAAGTGGGCACGCGATCACCAACACTGGTGATTGAGGAGTGGAAAAACATTGCCTGGAACGTGACAGCGAGTTCAGTTTACTTGATTGACCTGCGCAGTCCCCAGACCTCAATCCAATCGAGCATCTTTGGGATGAGATGGAACGGGCTGTTCACAGCATAAACTAGATGGGTGTACCTAAAACTGGTCGGTGAGTGTATTTACCCCATAGCACATTACTCTGTGACGTGTTATGAATGACTTGATATTACTAACCCTGCAGTCAAATGACTGTAATGATTTGTAGTGTTAGACTTATATACAAGGATGTCTTGTTAATTAGGTAACTAAGCAGTTGGTGTCTCTCATACTTGTTGATGAAGAAAAGCATCCAACCGACAAGGAATTTATGACCTCTGAATTTCTAGCGATGTGTCTTTTTGTCTCGCTTTGAGGTGTTTTTCTGCTCACTTGATTTCGAACGCCTCGATCAGACAGATTACGTTTTGGTACACTAGAAGCACATTCATTTCCGTTGGAACGCTGCTGTTTACCTTGCAGCACTGCAGAGGCAGTTGCGGTGCACTGCACAGATCGCATACTTTGGATTTATCCAGCGTATGCATCAAATTGCATGCGTAGACTTGACAGAAATAGGAGCAGAAGGTGAATGTTAAACTTTTGTTGCACACGCATGAACAATTTTGGATTACATAATGGAAAAAGTTTGACTGCATAATTTATTGCGGAGAATTGATGCCGTGACACTGTCGGTCTGATCGAGGCGTAAGGTCAACACAACAGTTGTTTTCTGCCTAAGAAATGACAAGGGCCATGAATGAATATGCATTTTTTTTTTTAGGTGCTGCGGGACACGAGGATCCACCACCTGAGACTTCTTAA
This sequence comes from Oncorhynchus mykiss, assembly GCF_057628025.1. Taxonomy (NCBI): domain Eukaryota; kingdom Metazoa; phylum Chordata; class Actinopteri; order Salmoniformes; family Salmonidae; genus Oncorhynchus; species Oncorhynchus mykiss. The sequence goes on from NC_143026.1 coordinate 60,176,534, forward strand.
CATACTGGGCTTCAATGCTGTTTTCTTCATGGTGCCTACGTGGGTTCTGGTGGACCTCTCCTCATTCTTGGTTGAGGGGGATTTTGTGAGTTAAAAAAGGATAGGATACGTTTTTCAGTTTCGTAAAGTATATGTGCAAGTTCATACATTCCGTATCAACTAATGTGGTCTAATTGTTGTCCAGCTTATAAGATAGTGGTTCATCTACTGCATATGGTGTATGTCTGTCTTATATCCACATGATATATATTCACAAGTCTACAGGATGTCACACAGTATGTACCATAAATGTGTTATACATTTCCTTTGCCTAATCCTCAATATACCTTCACACACAACAAAATCTCTAGTATCCGGTTGCCTTTTGTTCATTTGTCACATTGAGACCACAACCGTGGTACATTCTATTTTCCTAGAAAGTCATGACTAAATCCATTGTTCTCTCCAAATATCCAAGTAATCATTTCCTCCCTCCTCTGCATAACCCCTCCAGACAGGCATGTCTGAATGGAGCGGCACCTTCCTTTTACTCCTCGTCAGCGGCTTCTGTAACTTTGCTCAGAACGTCATCGCCTTCAGCGTCCTCAACTTGGTCAGCCCGCTGAGCTACGCTGTGGCAAACGCCACCAAGAGGATCATGGTCATCAGCATATCACTCCTGATGCTGCGTAACCCGGTCAGCTCCACCAACATCATGGGCATGATGACGGCCATTGTGGGCGTCTTCCTGTACAACAAGGTGACTCCTTCTGACAGGCTTGCATATACTTTTTTGGCATTTATCCAGTCAACACAATTACTGCATTCACCTACGATGGGTAAACCACTCACACATCACAATTATTGCAATGTAAACCTTGAATATAGTGGCTATCTACACAATCAGTGATGCTAAGAAAGAAGCGCATTTGTACATCTGCATGCTTAATACTGAGTTTGATTTAATTGTTAATCTATTTCATGAGCTAAGTTGAATTAGTTGTTAGTGACCAACATGTTGGAAATGTTCAGACACTATTGTACTATGCGGCGCGAAGTCTGTAGAGCAATTTTCTTTTTGTCATCTCTGATGCAAATTTTATAAATAACCAACATCCTGTGGGTACACTCCACACACCTTGCAATTTTGATATTTAAACTCACACGACTGTCTTACAATGTATTAATAGATAACCAATTGTGCTTGTTGCTGCCATGGTGCTTGCTCTGCGCTGCATGGGGGGGGGGGGGGGGGGGGTTCTAACAGTGCTCTGAATTCCTCCCCCATCAAGGAAAGTTTTACATGCAACTTTATAACTATGTAGAACTTTGAAATCACACAATGGTAATTTACATCAATGTGTGTTTTTTTTTTTGTTGTCATTCTTTGTTATGTGTTAAGCTAAGCTATTCACTTCTCTTCACTGCCAACAGGCGAAATATGACGCCAATAAGGAAGCTAAGAAGAAGCTGCTGCCTTCCTCCAAGCAGGACACAATGTCCTTCGACAATTTGGGACTGGACAAGACGCAGCCCAATGGTTCAGTGCCTTTCTCCCAAGGCTCAGACATTCAGTATGGTCGAAGCAACGTGCTGACCGACCACTTCCAGTACAGCCGGCAGGCCTACACGATGAACTACGGCGCCTCCAACCACCAGTATGTGGTTTAGGCTGGTGGATGCCTACATGGATATGCTGTATAAAGAAAGGAAGGCAAGTACTGTCGTATTGGCGGGAGAGGAAAGTATCAATCGTGAGTTGGCCAGCGTTTTGTCCCAATAATGTTCTCCTAACATATTTTCTTCACCTCTGCGTGTTTTTATTTGTTTTGATATGAACACTTAAAGATAGTTCAGTCCAAATCAGTTTTTTTCAGATGTTTTCAAACCTTAAAAGTAATCTGACATTGATATAAGCCCACATCAACTCTTGTAGATCAAGCTGTATGTCTCAATCATGAGTGAATGAGAAAGATTGGCACCATCTAATTTCATAATGTTTTGTGGTGTCAATATTTCTAGTTAATTTGGGATTGAGGGATACCATTGCATCTACACAACAGATGGCTTGGAACATGGACTCATCTGACAAATGTTGATTTTGGAGTGAAGTTAAAGATGCAGTACAGGATCTGAAGCACATATTATACGAATTGGAAAAGTTTTTTTTGCAGGATGTAACATATCATACGAAATAGGTGACGTAGTGCACAATTTACGAGGACGCATTTTGGCTCGTGATCACTACTTTCAAAACGCCTGTCTGAAATTTGCTTGCTGAGGAGCGGATGTTGCTGTATTCTTTTTACTGTGGAAGCTTGCTAATGCGGTAATAATTGTTACCGTAGCCACAATGGCATAGGTCCAAATAAATTGAACAGAACTTTTACTCCAAATCAAAGAACATGAAATGTTTTGAGTAATGCTTTGAATCAGGCTTGCACTCAGTTATATTGACCCCAATTTTATCAGAGAAGACCTGCTCATTTTACACTGTTTTGTGTTTTTGCTGGGATTGGCAACATTTTGGTCCTATACATGTAAAAACATTTGCCCAGAAGACATTTTTCTTTTTGGTCTTTAACTAGTGATGGAGGCATGGCATGAAAATGTATGTAAACGATCGTAGTTACAGATAAATTGAGAATCTTTCATTCTGTGGTTCCAAATTTACATTTGAGTTATTGAATCAATTCGTATCTGGTCTGGTAAAAGCTTTGTAGTATGGGGTTACATGGGTCAAGTATCTGAGATGCACCTAGTTTTATGTGGCAGACCTACTTGGATCAGGTATAGAAGTCAGTAGACTCCACATGCTTTTGCCGGTTTGTCATTCTTCTTCCCAATATTCACACTTTAAATTGTCTGAGATTGAGGAATAGTAATTTAGCCTACAGGGAACGAGCTGTTTTTCAAAGCCGATGTGGAGCACCTGAACTAGTTAACTGGTTAAGGTTTGCACATTGTAAAAAAAAGAAAAAGAACGATGTGACAGAGAGACTGTGACTAACTCTTGTGTGGAAGCTCTATTCTAGTGTACAGCTGGAGAACGGATGGTAATAATGTTGTTAACCCCATTAACTTAAACGTTATACTTGTTGAATATAAAATTCATATTCTTCTAGTCTACATTTTTCATTTTGAGTTTGCTTATTTCAATTTGTTGCATAACATTCCAGCATTGTAAGTGGACAATTTCTTTGCCGTTTCCTAACTGCAGGGATGTTCGCTCTGAATGTATTTATTGCATGTCTAGTGACTATTGTATATTGGGCAGCAACAAACTACTATTTTGGGCAGCAACACATTTTTGCTGTTTACCATCAATACAAATAATAGCATTTATTTTGATATCTTCTCCTATGGTATGTACTGAATAGCACATAGTTCTGGTTGGCTGCACAGAGATGATCCAGGTGGATTTACACATTTGTAGAACTGTGTATGTATGAGCTTGTGTGGAATTCTCAGGTAGTTCCAAGCTTATTTCATATTCCATTTAGTGAAGCTCCCGTATCATTTGGTTCAGTAGGTTTGTTCTGGTTACGTGATGAAATTCATACTGGCGTGGTGATTAGGCTATTGAGATTTTAGTACATGTGATTCACTTATGCCTGTTATCTGCATGTCCTCATGACTTAGAGTTTTGAATTTACCTGTCTATTGGATGGTGTTACAAAGTAAACAATCATTTGTAGAAATCCAATGACAGTGGATAACTTCAATATTAGGGTTTGATTTCACCTTGGCTTATAAAGTATGGAAGATCAAATGTTGGAGCCATGATTGAATTCTACTAAATCTCATTTGTCACCTTTAACATGTAAAATTTGAGCCCATTGTATTATTTTGCGACCCATTTTTATTTTTTTATTACTGTGCTGACATTCTGTTAAACTGTCTCAAGCTTTCCTCTTAAATCTATGGTTGAGTTTGTCACGTCCTGATGCGAGATGCCAAATGAAAGAAGCTACGTGGCTCAAGTCAATATTTATTGGTCGCTTACACACTTATCGCAGGTGCAGGGAAATGCTTATGTTTCTGCCTCCAACAATGCAGCAATATCTAGCAATACAATAACAAAACACACATACACCCCCGAAGGATTTTGACTGCTCTTTATAAGGCTTGTGTGATGCAGTAGCACGGAATGATGGAATCTGATGTATATGTTTAATGTAAAGCCTAATATTTGACTGTACAGTAGGCTAAATAACATTTTGAAGAGAAACTATTTTCATTAAATCTGGGATGGCATTTGAGGTTATGACGTTATTTACTGGAATGTACATTTGACTGTGTGGGGGTTTGCTTTGTAAAAGTTGTATAAATGACATTTTTCCTGCTTTAAAGGATCTTGAAAAACAGATTTTTTTTTTACTGAACCAATGTTTATAGATTTTTATTTATGGTGTCTAGGTACAGAAAAGTGTACATAAGTGCAACCATGCACAGTCTTGTCTGCTTACGTTTTTAGATGTAAAAATAAATAAATGCATTGTGAAATGAATAAATGCATTGTGAAATGAATATGACTTTCACCGACTTTGGACAGGTGTGTGCTTACATTGGTAAGTCCAAAATCCCAAATATATTACTATAACTTAAGTACTATTGTTATTGTGGACATTAATTCTATTAGATATTTTATGTTCAATAAATTGTTTTCAATTGTTTATAATAATCAGGGCTAGTATGAACTTTAACTCAGCTCTACAGCCTATCCAATGTAAAGCTAGTGCTACCTCGGATCAAGAGCAGACTTCTTTTTTACAAGATCTCAATATTCCCCTTCCATTTCTTACTTTCAGGCACGTCATGGGTATTTGAAGATTGCTTGGATGAGGTCAATGGAGTACCACCATATGAGTCATAATATCCATAAAACATAGTGGTCAAATAAGGAAATGGTTCCAGTTGTTTTTCCACCATTTATTTTCCCATAGGGGATTTTAGAAGCAGGATATAGGCATATCCTGGTGTGACGTTTTGATAACTGTGTAAATCTCTCTAGGACAACATTATTTTTTTCTCAACATATTCACCTGTATTTACCCCCCCCAAAAAATGCTAATGTGGTTATCATAAAGAATTACAAATGCCATGATGATCTGGACAAGATTGCCGAATCAAGACAAAGGTAAGAATATCTGGCTTAACTATCTGTTAGCTAAATTTGGTAATGAATAAATTGGCTAAATGTCTTTTAAATTGACCATTCTGTCTTGTGCAAGTTTTAAATGGACATATTACTTGTTAGCAAAGGTGTCAGCTAGAGATGACGTGCCAGAGATTGCAGGGATTTGTAGTCTCGCATGATGTCCACTTTGATGCTAATTAGCATGTTCGAATTTGAGAGTAAATAAAGCCAACTCTATTGATAAAAGTGATCTTGTCCGAGAGAGATTTACATGGTTATCCCACATGAAACAGACCTTTATTTTAAGTGTTTCTAAAATTACCTGATATAAAAACTATTGGAACCATTTCCCTGTTTGACTGCTAGGTTTTATGGGTATTATGACACCTCTACTGTGGGGCTCTATAGGGCTTCGTATTGGTGGAAATGTTAACTGTGCCATAGGGGCTAGGGCACGAGTCAAACTCATTCCACGGAGGGCTAAGTGTCTGCAGGTTTTTGCTCCTCCTTTGTACCCGATTTGATGAATTAAGGTCACTAATTAGTAAAGAACCACCCTCACCTGGTTGTCTAGGATTTAATTTAAAGAAAAAAACAAAAACCTGCAGACACTAGGCCCTCAAAGGAAGGAGTTTGACACTCCTTGGCTAGAGCTATGGACTTTCCGTCACATTTCTCTAACAAACTATTACACAAAGACTTGGGCTGCTCCCATATGGAGAAGTCATATATGGCCTTATATCAAAGAATGTGACATATTTGAAAATATGTATTTTAATAACGTATATTTCGCACCCCCCTTACAAAAATCTGTGGTTAAAAAAGTACCTAATTGTCATACTTTAGTAAAAGTAAAGATACCTTAATAGAAAATGACTTAAGTGAAAGTCACCCAGAAAAATAGTACTTGATTAAAAGTCTAAAAGTTTTTTTTTTTTTTTTAAATATACCTAAGTATCAAAAGTAAAAGTATAAATAATTTCAAATTCCTTATATTAAGCAAACCAGACACAGCACAATTTCCTTTTTTACATTTTTACTGATGGATAGCCAGGGGCACACTCCAACACTCAAACATAATTTACAAATGAAGCATGTGTGTTTTAGTGAGTCCACCAGATCAGAGGCAGTAGGGATGACCAGGGATATTCTCTTGATAAGTGTGTGAATGGACCATTTTCCTGTCCTGCTAAGCATTCAAAATGTAACGAGTACTTTTGGGAGTCAGGGAAAATGTATGGAGTAAAAAGTACATTATTTTCTTTAGGAATGTAGTGAAGTAAAAGTACAGATACCCCAAACAACTACTTAAGTAGTACTTTAAATTATTTTCACATAAGTAATTTACACCATTGTAAAAAAATAACATGGATATGTATTTTCATCATGCAAAATGTACTTGGAACATTAGGTTTTCTTGTTCAGTGCATTTATTGCTTTGAAATGTATTCCAGAATGAAAACCATATACATGGCATGTATTTAAAAACCATACATAAATCTCACACGTAGAGATTCATTATTTTCTAATTGCATTTGGCAACATTATGACTACTTTGTTTCTTGTAGCTACTGTAGATGATACTTGTCGTCTCATTTTGAGATTAGATTGAGATGGCATAGATAACTATTGTAGGTTTATATTTTGTTTGAAAATGCACAGAAACCTATGAATATTAATTTTCGTACACTATAGTTGTGGCTGCCCATAAGGTTATGGCATCACATTGTACAGAAAGTCTAAAAGCTGCAACCCCGCCCCAGTTCTCATTGATGGCATTGAGGTGGAGCGTGTGCCCAGCTTCAAATTCCTTCAAATTCCATCTCCGGGGACCTCTCCTGGACCCTCAACACATCAACCCTGGTCAAAAAGGCACAGCAGCACCTGTACTTTTTGAGGAGGCTGAAGAAGGCCCGCCGGTCTCTCTCAAGATCCTGGTGAACTTTTACCGCTGCACGGTCGAGAGCATTAACTGCGCCACAGTGTGGTTAGGCGGATGCTCCGTGGCTGACCGGAAGGCCCTGCAATGGGTGGTGAAAACCGCCCAGCACATCACTGGTGCCCAGCTCCCTGCCATCGTAAACCTCCAGCCCAAGCGGTGTCTGCGTAGGGCGTGAGGCATCATCAGGGACCCTTCACATCCATGCTACAAACTGTTTGCCCTCCTACCATCAGGTAGACGGTACAGGTCTCTACGTTCCCGCACTAAGCAGGCTCAATAACAGTTTCTTTCCAGCTACTGTAACCCTGCTGAACTCTGTGACACAGCACTAGCCATATCCACCCCCCCACCGCTTAGTACTGCCTCTCAGGGACCTTGTTGCATTACTCTCTTTGCACTCTTCACTGTATTACTGGACTCTGATATTGCTTTGCAAAGTCTGATTAAGGACATGTTTCAGTTGTACATGTACACCTTGTTAACCTCTGCTGCCATCCCTGTATTTCAGTTGTACATGTACACCTTGTTAACCTCTGCTGCCATCCCTGTATTTCAGTTGTACATGTACACCTTGTTAACCTCTGCTGCCATCCCTGTATTTCAGTTGTACATGTACACCTTGTTAACCTCTGCTGCCATCCCTGTATTTCAGTTGTACATGTACACCTTGTTAACCTCTGCTGCTATCCCTGTATTTCAGTTGTACATGTACACCTTGTTAACCTCTGCTGCTATCCCTGTATTTCAGTTGTACATGTACACCTTGTTAACCTCTGCTGCCATCCCTGTATTTCAGTTGCATGCCTCCTTTTGCACTTTCAATTTGCCTTCATTGCACATTTATACATCCCACTTAATAACATACATTGTACTTAATTATTTCACTTGTACATTTTTTGTACTCTTTTATTTGACCTTCTGGTTAGATGCTAACTGCATTTCATTGTACTGTATCAAATCAATTTTTATTTGTCACATACACATGGTTAGCAGATGTTAATGCGAGTGTAGCGTAATGCTTGTGCTTCTAGTTCCGACAATGCAGTAATAACCAACGAGTAATCTAACTAACAATTCCAAAACTACTACCTTATACACACAAGTGTAAAGGGATAAAGAATATGTACATAAAGATATATGGATGAGTGATGGTACAGAGCGGCATAGGCAAGATGCAGTAGATGGTATCGAGTACAGTATATACATATGAGATGAGTATGTAAACAAAGTGGCATAGTTTAAAGTGGCTAGTGATACATGTATTACATAAAGATGCAGTAGATTATATAGAGTACAGTATATACGTATACATATGAGATAAATAATGTAGGGTATGTAAACATATTAAGTAGCATTGTTTAAAGTGGCTAGTGATATTTTACATCAATTCCCATTATTAAAGTGGCTGGAGTTGAGTCAGTGTGTTGGCAGCAGCCACTCAATTTTAGTGGTGGCTGTTTAACAGTCTGATGGCCTTAAGATAGAAGCTGTTTTTCAGTCTCTCGGTCCCAGCTTTGATGCACCTGTACTGACCTCGTCTTCTGGATGATAGCGGGGTGAACAGGCAGTGGCTCGGGTGGTTGTTGTCCTTGATGATCTTTGGCCTTCCTGTGACATCGGGTGGTGTAGGTGTCCTGGAGGGCAGGTAGTTTGCCCCCGGTGATGCGTTGTGCAGACCTCACTACCCTCTGGAGAGCCTTACGGTTGTGGGCGGAGCAGTTGCCGTACCAGGCGGTAATACAGCCCGACAGGATGCTCTCGATTGTGCATCTGTAGAAGTTTGTGAGTGCTTTTGGTGACAAGCCAAATTTCTTCAGCCTCCTGAGGTTGAAGAGGCGCTGCTGCGCCTTCTTCACGATGCTGTCTGTGTGGGTGGACCAATTCAGTTTGTCTGTGATGTGTATGCCGAGGAACTTAAAACTTACTACCCTCTCCACTACTGTTCCATCGATGTGGATAGGGGGGTTGAGTGTGAGGTTATTTTCCTGACACCACACTCCGAGGGCCCTCACCTCCTCCCTTTAGGCCGTCTCGTCGTTGTTGGTAATCAAGCCTACCACTGTTGTGTCATCCGCAAACTTGATGATTGAGTTGGAGGCGTGCGTGGCCACACAGTCGTGGGTGAACAGGGAGTACAGGAGAGGGCTCAGAACGCACCCTTGTGGGGCCCCAGTGTTGAGGATCAGCGGGGTGGAGATGTTGTTACCTACCCTCACCACCTGGGTTCGGCCCGTCAGGAAGTCCAGTACCCAGTTGCACAGGGCGTGGTCGAGACCCAGGGTCTCGAGCTTGATGACAAGTTTGGAGGGTACTATGGTGTTAAATGCTGAGCTGTAGTCGATGAACAGCATTCTCACATAGGTATTCCTCTTGTCCAGATGGGTTAGGGCAGTGTGGTTGAGATTGCATCGTCTGTGGACCTATTTGGGCAGTAAGCAAATTGGAGTGGGTCTAGGGTGTCAGGTAGGGTGGAGGTGATATGGTCCTTGACTAGTCTCTCAAAGCACTTCATGATGACGGAAGTGAGTGAGTGTAGTCGTTTAGCTCAGTTACCTTAGCTTTCTTGGGAACAGGAACAATGGTGGCCCTCTTGAAGCATGTGGGAACAGCAGACTGGGATAGGGATTGATTGAATATGTCTGTAAACACTTGTTCAATGACAAAGTTGAATCTAATCTAAATTTGTAAAACATGGTATATATTGTTGTAATCAATGACTGTGAGGACATTGGGAGGAAACTTCTTCAAAGGGAATCTTTCTGGATCCACAGGGTCAACACACTGTCTCCTCTTGGCCTTAACGAGGAGTTTGACTTGAAATAGTTTTTATAGTTTCAAAATTATTTTATATTTTAAAATCCTAATTGAATATTGTATGTGTATGTATATTACTGTAAATATTAATCAAATTTATTGTGTATAATCATATATTGTGATACATTGAATGTTAATATTGTGTACCTATGTTATACATTTTTACTTTCTGTTTCAGGAAGTACTGCCCCTATATATACTATATATGTCACTGAGGACTGCCCCTATATATAGGACCTTCCACCCCCACCTGGGATATGGATGCCTGATAAAGACATAAGGGTCAAAGCGTTGTTATAAATATCACCTGGGAGCATGAGCAGCAGTGTGTTGAGTTTTCCTTTCTGTTTTCCTTTTGCATATGGTTGTAACCCACTATTATTTTGGGCTGAGTCCTTCAATGATTTCCGTTGGGAATCGTTTATGCCTATTGCCACTAGCCCTCCCCTTAACAACACTCGAAGAAGACATCTGTGACAACCCTAATCATTTCTCCTCCTGTCTCCTCTTTCTTTGTTCTGTTAGACAGGTATGTGGTGTACACAAGCATAATATCTATAGAACATCTTAGAGTAAATGGTTGTCTGAGTGATACTTAGCTTTTATTATTGAAATTGTAAAGTTTAAATGTGTAAATTGATTGAGTGAAACCGTTAGCGATCTTGACATAGAGATGACTGTGCTAAGCTAGGCTAGCCCATCGAATAACACAATAAGAAATGTCGGCAGCTAATATTCTGGTTTTAACTTATTGATTCATAGGTGAGGTAATATTGTGGTTTCTTTTCTACTCCGTTTATATTTTCTAGGCGCTGACATCTCCCCATTTGTTTAGAAAAACTGTATACGCTAACGCTCAGCTAACTGCTCTAATGCTAGCCTGTCAAGCCTATAGGGTTGCTATGAGCTTAGCAGCTACCGTTACCTGGCTCAGTATAGAGATGATTGCACTGGTTTATGGTTAATTTACCTATAAAGGTTCAAATAGGCTTCCTTATGTGTGTATTTATTTATATTGAAACAGTACATGATTGTTAACTTTTATATCATCTGAGGTTAAGATAAATACTGAAGGTATATTTTTAAATGCAAGTCAAGGTATTAGCTAGCGGAATTGTTTTAAATACAGAGAATGTACTATGTTACTGTACTTACAGTACTTTCTAGTCTTTTACAGCATCTGAATGAATTATTCATGTTTTGCAGATCGAAATTCACCCAGGCTCAAACATTACAGTGGGCGACCATGCAAACAGGCCAACTGCGATGGCAAGAGAGCTGTGGTTTTGATGTTGACATGTTGCTGAATAACAACCTGAAATGTATGTAAAGAGATTGTATAGACCGTAGAATTATAATTACTTGAAAGGGGAATAGGCCCTTAGATTATGGCTAGAAGGGGCTCGTCCTTGGCGCTGGGGGATGAGCTTGCGCAGGCTCTATATAATTTTGTCTCCAAGTTTGAAGATCCAATCACATTGGGTCATTTTTGTGGGGTCTCCATCTCATAATGCACATATAAGGATAACAGGTAACTGGAGGTTCATTGCCTATGAAAGAGGCTAATTGCTGTTCACCCAAACCAACCCTGTTTTCAAATTAGAATGCCAGTTTTACTCATTCTAATTATATGGTGCAATGGCTGTGGTACAGTATGTACATGAATGTATTATTTCTAGCATTGTAGAGCTAAGCCAGAGACGTTATCTTTAGACCTAACTCAAATGTAAATATCTTGCTGTGTCATTATGACTTTGGATAATTATTTAGGACACATTGAACTTATTTCATTTGAACAATTTTAGGTGGCAAAACTAAAAGGGGAGAAAAAAAACGATCCTGAAAAAAGTGAGTAGGTTTTTGTTAATCGATTGCAAAAAAAAGCATTTAAGTGTGCAGGTATTGTCATGATATATATAAAAAATATTTGACTTATAAATGACTCATGGCAGAAAGAATGGTGAATATTATTTCAGACACTGACATGGCTTAAAGGGATTCTGCTATATTTCAAGATTTAGGTTGCTTTTTTAAATGACCCAGAGTCATACGAACTAATGGAAACCATTTGTATGTGTCTGTGAGTAGTTGGGAGATGATTGAAGTTAGAGTAATTGCGCTAAGCTAACAAAATGCTAAGTCTCCCACAGTAGCCAGCTCCTCTCAAACAGGGAAATAGAAGAAAAAGAAACGAACTACTCCAAAGCTGTGTGGTTGGTCATTTATAGTCTTACAAAGCTATACATAGTAATAAATATTTTATACATTCATTAATTTTACTAATAATCATTTGAAACATTCTATCCACTTCCTCATTCTCTGTCCCGTTGGCACATAGAATGTTGCGATCTCTGTACATATCTATCGGTCTCATTATGGCGTCTGTAAGCACAGAGACAGTGCCATTGAGACAGATGCAACGTTGCAATCTGCTGGTTACTGTACCGGGAAACTTCCAGCAATTGTGCTAAGCTAATATGCTAACTTCAATAATCTCCAAACTGCACGCAGAGACATAAAAATGGTATTGATGAGTTCATCGAAATCTCACAGTATCCCTCTAAAAATGTATACCCCATAACAGGGTTGGGGTCAATTTAACTTTTTTACACCTTATAGTCAGATGGCTAACAAAAACATGATATAGGTTATGGTGGCAATTAGACAAAATTCAATGTTTGTGGCCAAATCCTCTCAAGTTAACAACTCTAACCATGGATTACAGTTTCTACTTTCAGGGTAAGGAACCATATTTTATTTATTTATTTTATTTTACCTTTATTTAACCAGGTAGGCAAGTTGAGAACAAGTTCTCATTTACAATTGCGACCTGGACAAGATAAAGCAAAGCAGTTCGACAGATACAACGACACAGAGTTACACATGGAGTAAAACAAACATACAGTCAATAATACAGTATAAACAAGTCTATATACAATGTGAGCAAATGAGGTGAGAAGGGAGGTAAAGGTAAAAAAGGCCATGGTGGCAAGGTAAATACAATATAGCAAGTAAAACACTGGAATGGTAGTTTTGCAATGGAAGAATGTGCAAAGTAGAAATAAAAATAATGGGGTGCAAAGGAGCAAAATAAATAAATTAATTAAATACAGTTGGGAAAGAGGTAGTTGTTTGGGCTAAATTATAGGTGGGCTATGTACAGGTGCAGTAATCTGTGAGCTGCTCTGACAGTTGGTGCTTAAAGCTAGTGAGGGAGATAAGTGTTTCCAGTTTCAGAGATTTTTGTAGTTCGTTCCAGTCATTGGCAGCAGAGAACTGGAAAGAGAGGTGGCCAAAGAAAGAATTGGTTTTGGGGGTGACTAGAGAGATATACCTGCTGGAGCGTGTGCTACAGGTGGGAGATGCTATGGTGACCAGCGAGCTGAGATAAGGGGGGACTTTACCTAGCAGGGTCTTGTAGATGACATGGAGCCAGTGGGTTTGGCGACGAGTATGAAGCGAGGGCCAGCCAACGAGAGCGTACAGGTCGCAATGGTGGGTAGTATATGGGGCTTTGGTGACAAAACGGATTGCACTGTGATAGACTGCATCCAATTTGTTGAGTAGGGTATTGGAGGCTATTTTGTAAATGACATCGCCAAAGTCGAGGATTGGTAGGATGGTCAGTTTTACAAGGGTATGTTTGGCAGCATGAGTGAAGGATGCTTTGTTGTGAAATAGGAAGCCAATTCTAGATTTAACTTTGGATTGGAGATGTTTGATATGGGTCTGGAAGGAGAGTTTACAGTCTAACCAGACACCTAAGTATTTGTAGTTGTCCACGTATTCTAAGTCAGAGCCGTCCAGAGTAGTGATGTTGGACAGGAGGGTAGGTGCAGGTAGTGATCGGTTGAAGAGCATGCATTTAGTTATACTTGTATTTAAGAGCAATTGGAGGCCACGGAAGGAGAGTTGTATGGCATTGAAGCTTGCCTGGAGGGTTGTTAAAACAGTGTCCAAAGAAGGGCCGGAAGTATACAGAATGGTGTCGTCTGCGTAGAGGTGGATCAGAGACTCACCAGCAGCAAGAGCGACCTCATTGATGTATACAGAGAAGAGAGTCGGTCCAAGAATTGAACCCTGTGGCAACCCCATAGAGACTGCCAGAGGTCCGGACAACAGACCCTCCGATTTGACACACTGAACTCTATCAGAGAAGTAGTTGGTGAACCAGGCGAGGCAATCATTTGAGAAACCAAGGCTGTTGAGTCTGCCGATGAGGATGTGGTGATTGACAGAGTCGAAAGCCTTGGCCAGATCAATGAATACGGCTGCACAGTAATGTTTCTTATCGATGGCGGTTAAGATATCGTTTAGGACCTTGAGCGTGGCTGAGGTGCACCCATGACCAGCTCTGAAACCAGATTGCATAGCAGAGAAGGTATGGTGAGATTCGAAATGGTCGGTAATCTGTTTGTTGACTTGGCTTTCGAAGACCTTAGAAAGGCATGGTAGGATAGATATAGGTCTGTAGCAGTTTGGGTCAAGAGTGTCCCCCCCTTTGAAGAGGGGGATGACCGCAGCTGCTTTCCAATCTTTGGGAATCTCAGACGACACGAAAGAGAGGTTGAACAGGCTAGTAATAGGGGTGGCAACAATTTCGGCAGATAATTTTAGAACGAAAGGGTCCAGATTGTCTAGCCCGGCTGATTTGTAGGGGTCCAGATTTTGCAGCTCTTTCAGAACATCAGCTGAATGGATTTGGGAGAAGGAGAAATGGGGAAGGCTTGGGCGAGTTGCTGTTGGGGGTGCAGTGCTGTTGACAGGAGTAGCCAGGTGGAAAGCATGGCCAGCAGTAGAAAAATGCTTATTGAAATTTTCAATTATGGTGGATTTATCAGTGGTGACAGTGTTTCCTATCTTCAGTGCAGTGGGCAGCTGGGAGGAGGTGTTTTTATTCTCCATGGACTTTACAGTGTCCCAGAACTTTTTTGAGTTAGTGTTGCAAGAAGCAAATTTCTGCTTGAAAAAGCTAGCCTTGGCTTTTCTAAATGCCTGTGTATAATGGTTTCTAGCTTCCCTGAACAGCTGCATATCACGGGGGCTGTTCGATGCTAATGCAGAACGCCATAGGATGTTTTTGTGTTGTTTAAGGGCAGTCAGGTCTGGGGAGAACCAAGGGCTATATCTGTTCCTGGTTCTAAATTTCTTGAATGGGGCATGTTTATTTAAGATGGTTAGGAAGGCATTTTTTTTAAATATCCAGGCATCCTCTACTGACGGGATGAGGTCAATATCCTTCCAGGATACCCCGGCCAGGTCGATTAGAAAGGCCTGCTCGCTGAAGTGTTTCAGGGAGCGTTTTACAGTGATGAGAGGAGGTCGTTTGACCGCTGACCCATTACGGATGCAGGCAATGAGGCAGTGATCGCTGAGATCTTGGTTGAAGACAGCAGAGGTGTATTTAGAGGGGAAGTTGGTTAGGATGATATCTATGAGGGTGCCCGTGTTTAAGGCTTTGGGGAGGTACCTGGTAGGTTCATTGATAATTTGTGTGAGATTGAGGGCATCAAGTTTAGATTGTAGGATGGCTGGGATGTTAAGCATGTTCCAGTTTAGGTCGCCTAGCAGCACGAGCTCTGAAGATGGATGGGGGGCAATCAGTTCACATATGGTGTCCAGAGCACAGCTGGGGGCAGAGGGTGGTCTATAGCAGGCGGCAACGGTGAGAGACTTGTTTTTAGAGAGGTGGATTTTTAAAAGTAGAAGTTCAAATTGTTTGGGTACAGACCTGGATAGTAGGACAGAACTCTGCAGGCTATCTTTGCAGTAGATTGCAACACCACCCCCTTTGGCAGTTCTATCTTGTCTGAAAATGTTGTAGTTTGGAATTAAAATGTCTGAATTTTTGGTGGTCTTCCTAAGCCAGGATTCAGACACAGCTAGAACATCCGGGTTGGCAGAGTGTGCTAAAGCAGTGAATAGAACAAACTTAGGGAGGAGGCTTCTAATGTTAACATGCATGAAACCAAGGCTATTACGGTTACAGAAGTGGTCAAAAGAGAGCGCCTGGGGAATAGGAGTGGAGCTAGGCACTGCAGGGCCTGGATTCACCTCTACATCGCCAGAGGAACATAGGAGGAGTAGAATAAGGGTGCGGCTAAAAGCAATAAGAATTGGTCGTCTAGAACAGAGAGTAAAAGGAGGTTTCTGGGGGCGATAAAATAGCATCAAGGTATAATGTACAGACAAAGGTAAGGTAGGATGTGAATACAGCGGAGGTAAACCTAGGTATTGAGTGATGAAGAGAGAGATATTGTCTCTAGAAACATAATTGAAACCAGGAGATGTCATTGCATGTGTGGGTGGTGGAACTAATAGGTTGGATAAGGTATAGTGAGCAGGACTAGAGGCTCTACAGTGAAATAAGCCAATAAACACTAACCAGAACAGCAATGGACAAGACATATTGACATTAAGGAGAGGCATGCTTAGTCGAGTGATCAAAGGGTCCAGTGAGTGGAGAGGTTGGTTGAGGGTCACGGCGATTTAGACAGCTAGCCAGGCCATCGGTAGCAAGCTAGCATAGGATGGAGGTATGTTGTTAGCCACCTCTTGCGTTCGGTCAGTAGATTAGTGGGGTTCCATGTGGTAGAGGGGATTAATCCAAATCACACAACAACAACAAAAATAAGAACAATAGATATAGATTATAGAGGCCCGAGAAGAAAACATAATAATAATACAAATAAATAAATTGTCTGATTGTCTATTCAGATAGCAGCCGGTAAGACAGCTAACGGTTAGCGGGCCGCAGATGGGCGTTCAGGTAACGTCGCGACGGAGGAGCCAGCCGGATCTCCTTCAGGTAGATAACGTCGGCAGTCCAGTTGTAAAGGCCCGGTGGGGCTCCGCGTAGGCAGTAAAACGGGTCCGGATAGGTGACTGCAGCCCAGGAGTGAATGATGGAACTCAGGAGTGATTGACGGAGCTGGCTAGCACCGGAATAATTTATGTTTGCTCCGGAATCGACGAAAGCCGATTGTCACACAGCTAGCTAGCTGTGAGATCCGGGTATGAATGTCCAGAGAGCAGTTGAAATCCAGGGACATGGAGAGAAAAATTGGTCCGGTATGTTCCGTTCCGAGCCGCGCTGCGCCGTACAAAACTGGCGATAGATTTTCGATAGATTTTCGAGCTAAAGGATAGCTGATGACCACAAACCGTGGTTAGCTGAATACTAACGATTTGCCAGTAAAGAAGCTAACTAGCTTCTGATTAGCTTCTGGATTAGCTTCTGGGCTAGCTTCTGGCTAGTTTCTGGCTAGCTTCTTGGAGTTTCTGGCTAGCTTCTTGGAGGATTACAGATCTGAGGTAAATAATACTTTTTATAAATATAAATTGGTGAGGCGGGTTGCAGGAAAGTGTTTTGAAGATGAGTTGATGGAAAATAAAAATAAAATGTATGTGAAAAAAGTTGTAAATATATATATATATATATATATATATATATATATACAGGACACGACAAGACGAGGACAAAAGACGTCTGAACTGCTATGCGATCTTGGAGTTGTGATATGACTGACTATAAGGTGTAAAAAAGTGAATCCCTTAATTGAATGTATAAATCGGTCATTGCAAATAGGGCATTAATGGTCAAGGATTTCTTATTAAACTGAATCTGATAATCGTTTTTCAATTTAAAAAAAAATTATATCTCTTCATTTATGAGCCCAAACCCAACCATTAACTGTTCTATGTGCTCTTTATCTTCTATTTGTTGCTTGCTTCCACAGATGCTGGCAAGAGTGCTTTCCGGGTGTAACAAAGAGACAAGTGGGAACGGCTTGCAACAGTAAAATGGCTGAATTAAGAAGTGATGAGAGAAAAGCATTTAATGAATAGGATGAAATTAAGTTTTTATTGTTTTGTGTTTGTTCTAATGTTTTATTACCATGGCTACAAGTACTATGACTACAAGTATCACTGAAATAATGCAGGTATTGTGACATAAGGGACATATACAGTGTCTTCAGAAAGTATTCACACCCCTTGACTTTTTCCACATTTTATTGTGTTACAAAGTGGGATTAAAATGGATTTAATTGTCATTTTTTTGTCAACGATCTACAACATTTGTAAAAAAAAAAATTACAAAATGTGAAAAATAAACAAATATCTTGATTTGATAAGTATTGTCATATATTACTTTTTCGTATGGGCTGTTCCACTCTAACCTTCTCAAAGTATACACACTTTTCGGCTGCTTTGAGGAAAACAACACAGAGTCGATGACATGGTCCCCCGCTGCTCACGAAGACTGGGCTCCCAATCTCTGTAGTCAATGTGAGTAGGACCTTCAAATATGTTAACCCTCGCAAGGCTACCAGCCCAGATGGCATCCCAAGCCGCGTTCTCTGAGCATGCGCAGACCAGCTGGCTGGAGTGTTTACGAACATTTTCAACCTCTCAATATCCCAATCTGTCATCCAACTTGCTTCTAGATGGCCACCATTGTTCCTGTACCGAAGCACACTGAACTAAATTACTATCTGTCATCATGAAGTGCTTTGAGAGGCTAGTCAAGGACCATATCCCCTTCACCATACCCGACACCCTTGAACCATTACAATATGCATATAGATCCACAAACGACGCAGTCGCTGTTGCACTGCACATCCCGCTGTCCCGCCTGGACAAGAGGAATACCTATGTGAGAATGCTGTTCATCAACTATAACTCAGATTTTAACACCAAGCTCGTCACGAAGCTCAGGGCCTTAGGTCTAATCTCCTCCCTGTGTGACTGACTGGCCGACTACTGGTGGTGAGGGTAGCCGACCTGAAATGGTCTCACCACACCAACACCGTGGTGAAGAAGGCGTAACAGCGCCTCTACAACCTCAGGCGGCTGATGAGATTATGGAAGGAACTTCTACAGATGCACCACTGAGAACATTCTGTTGGGCTACATCACTGCCTGGTCTGGCAACTGCACCGCCCTCAACCACATAGCTCTCCAGAGGGTGTTGCAGTCAGCCCAACGCATCACCGGTGGTACACCGCCTGCACTCCAGGACATTTACAGCACTCTGAGTCAAAGGAAGGCCAAGAAGATCATTAAGGACCTCAGTCACCTGAGCCATGGACTGTTTACTCGGCAACCGTCTAGCAGACCGAATCAGTACAGGTGCATCAGTGCCAAGACTGAGAGACAAAAAACTGCTTCTATTACCAGGCCATCGGATTGTTGAACAGCTATCACTAACCGTCAACCAGGTAATGCTCACTCACACAAGCTATCACACACCTCACACACACACACACACACACACACACACACACAGAGCTAACGCTGCTGTCCCATGTCATAGAGACATTGAAACATTGGACACTACCTGTTTCACACAGAGTATTTAAATACTGTATATCCCCGGCATAGCTCATTCTAATACTTCTACTACTGTACTTTGTATTTGGTTACACTGTTCATACACACTGCATATTTATTTATATACTGGATTCTTGACATAGCTCACTAATATATATATACTGCTGTACATATCATTCTTAGTATATATTGTGTAAATTCTGCTGGTGTACAAACCTGATTTTAATGTCTATGGTACATACGTATAGATTGCATTTTGATTACTGTTACAGTGCTATTTGGGTTATTAATTGGATTCTTACCAACGTTTTTTTTTTTTGCTGTACTTTTTTACGAATATTTAAATTATTTGGATACTTGTTTGACATTTTACTGCATGTTAGGAGCTAGTAACATAATTATTTCACTGCAACTGCTATAACATCTGCTAAACTGTGTATGTATGTGACCAATAAACGTTGATTTGTGCCAGTACATTCCTTTAAAAGGAACAGGTGGAAAGTCCCTCCAGCCGCTTTCACCAATCCAATACTTTTAAATGCATGAGTGGAAGTGAACAAGTGCACATTTCTGGGTGAAGGGTAGAAAATAGGAACACAACCTAGGGAAACTAATCATCTCCCTGGGAAGTCTCTCTCCCATGACCTCCATGACAAAGTTCAACGCCTGTTTTTTGAGAGTAACTGCAGTCGCAAGTATAGTTGCTGGACAGTGTTTAGAATTCAGTCCAAAGTTTTGAGAAAAACACTTGGACACATCCTGCTCCTCTGAGGTTGTTTACAACTCTGCAGAAGAGACACCAAAGTGTCTGATGTGAAATGTCTGTTACTTTGCGTTTGTTGCCCCTTCAGGGTACAGAGTAGATCCCGGAGATTAAACTACATCTTGTGCATTAACTGCCTTTGAGCTTGATCCATTAGCCCCTCAGGGGTCTATGGCACAGTAACCTAACATAACAGGGATAGAATGACGCCTGACAGTGGGTTTTCACCAACAACGAATTCGGCAGGATAAGTTTTTCCCCCTTTTCATTTTCAATGAGGGAACACAGAGAAATGTGAGGGAGATTGTGGGAAGGTGAGCAGCGAGAACCCTGCTAGCAGAGCGGTAGAAAAAGTTGAGCTCTACTTTATGCAAGTTTCAAGAAAAGAAAAGTATTGGCGTGATTCGTTGTGAAGGGGAGGCGCCACCTCTGTTAAAAACCATATTTAAGTGAAGTCCCCACTTCCGTTTTTCAGGGGAAAGAGAAGTATCCCTGATCTTGCAACATCCGCTTTCTGCCAACACCGCTAAGGGTGATGACAAAGTGACTCTATCAACAAGGGTCTTGGTTAGAGGCTCAGTGCAAACAAAAACTAGATTTTTTGTGTGTTTTATATATATTTCCACACTATAAGGTTGGAATAATACTGTAAAATTGTGAAAATTATGTTTAATGTCCTTTTAGTGTAAGAGCTGTTTGAAAAGGCCGCCTGAAATTTCTGCCTGTGTGGGTGGGATGCAATTTTGGTCTGCCTGGTGACATCACCAAATAGACCAATAAGGAAGAGAGTTCGAAACCTTTCTGCCAATAGCTAGTTTTCCGTTTGAGCCTTCCCGCTCAGACCAATCCCAGAGAGTCCTAGCATAATTCTTGCTTGAAGAATTGCTCTTTGCTAAGAAGTTATTTGTTAATTTTTGACCATTTTAATTCAAAACAATCACAGTGAGGTACTTAATTGTTATCCGGAAATTATTTGGTATTGTGATAAAAAACGGCTGCATTGGACCTTTAACCAAGTAATGAACAACCTCTCTGTGGCCACGATGGGGAAAAACAAGGGGTCATCTCAGGCCAACACTAAACAGACTCAAAACCTAATCATTCCGTAGACCCACTCTTTGCTCATTGATATTACCAATGAACTTAAAACATCTGAATTGGTTAGCAGCACTAAACACACCTGGTGTTCATACAACGGATCTCTTTAACTTCACAATGTCATATTTATTGTTTGTGTAAAACGTATACATAGCTGTGATTGAGCCAAATGCTTGAGCCCATGGTACTATCTATAATTTTACTGTTACATGATTAATTTGTTTAATTAATCTACTGTTTTTGAAAGTTATATATTTAAAACAGGTGAATTGCCACCCATCATCAATTATATCGACAGAACACATTGTGAGACTGGATATCGGACAACTTGTGGGGAGAAATGGCAAGCTTTGTCCCAACCTGGGTGACGTGAGCGCACTAGGCGACTGTGGCGGGCAGGTGAATTATGTTTTTTATGCAAGGAGCTTCACAGAGGTGTGAATACATGGGTGTTTGTAATGTCTCCTTGGTAGTGGAATGTCCTTTGTGATGATTTTACTGGCAACATGGGTGCTTTGCTTTTGCGACCAATGTAAAACACTTTAGAGAATCTCTGAATCTTACGGAACAAAGTCCTTCTCAGGAGGATGTAGATCCAAGGGTCAAGAATGGCGTTGACCGAGGCGATCCGAATAGCCATCAAATCTGCATGGGAATTCTCGGTCCATGTTATCTGGTTAGAAAATACGCGTACCTACAGCAGAATAAAAAATAGATGTTAGGTGTACTGCTTCTCTCTTAGGTAACCTACACGAAAGCATAATATTAAGACAAAATGTTTCTTACCACCAGCGGCGCTGAGCAACCTAAAACAACCACGGAGGTCACCATGAGCACCGTCATCATTTGCGCTTCCACGCCGGAGGAAAGCGCTTTCCAGCGCGCCCGTGCGCTCCCTCTTGTAACTGGACTTTGGATTTTCCTGCGACGCATTATCAACAGATTGCCACAAACTGCAAAGTTGAGTACTATCGTCATCAATATCAGTAAAAAACTCACACTGGCATATAAAAACGAATATGTTGCAGGCAGTGTCTTATCAGCCCTCCAGTTGATGAAGCACCACGTTTTGGAGGGCTGACAAATGCTTCCAGCCATACCCATCACTGGGAGACAACAAAACGCAATGTTGCTGAGATAAATGCAAAACAAGCACTTGCGTGCAAAATGTTGGTCAATTCCCCATCTTTGGTAAGTGTAAGGGCAGCATATCGCGAGGTAGCGCTCAGCAGACATTGCGCATATGATACTTAGCCCAGCCACTCCGAAGAACAGCAACAAAAAGGAATGGAATTCACAAAGGTTAGTATTATCATATAACACATTTTCATTGAGGTAAGTTGCTATAGTGATTGGGCTGGCCAAACAAGTCCCAAGCAGATCCGTCACAGCCAAACCACAAACTAGGGCGAAGAACGCGGAGGATTTGCGCTCCTGCTTGGATCCAGAAAGAGCGGCTATTGCTATTATATTTCCAATGACACCAACTGCAAACATTAATACCGGTACAGCCATCGCTTCAGCTGTCTTGTCAGGCAACGTATGTGTAGATGAATTACGTGTATCGTTCATGTTTCCAATCCAGAAGTAGGCTATCAAATGCACGCTATTTGTTCTTTTTTAGATAGCCGTTCTTTAGGCTACTTCATAAATCCATTCAAATCCAAGCAGACACTGCGACAGATGTTTGTCTTGTAAATTCCACGTTTCATGTTTGCTGTTGTCCAATAGCTTAAATTGTCCTCAACCTCGCCAAATGTCCAGTGGATGGAAAAACATGAAAATGCTCTCTCGACTCACAGCAAGCAAGCAAGATGTCAACGTCTCATCAGCAAAACCCAGACTGTAGATGGATGGTAAGAAAGAACACTGTATCATTTTTATGTCCCATCATCACTAACAGTTGTCACTTGACTCCCCAAAAACCTGCGCAATTTCCAGTGCCACTCTGCGTCAGTATTAACTAAGTTCTCGAGAAAAACCTTTAGGCTTCCCCCCAGCCAGCATCATGAGCTTGTTGATTTTTTTTCTCACAAATGATGTGATTTATTTGTGATTTAATTTATCTCATAAATTATTTATTGAAAGGAGTTGTTCTCTTGGTTTTATCCATTCAAATGTCGCAACTTCCAAATTAAATGAATAACTAACTATCCAAAAAAAACTAAAAACTCACAAAGTCAGTGGTAAGACTCGTCACTTAGCTTTGTCATGGTAGCTGCCCAGTAACATGAACACAGTTTATACAAAGCCTGAGTCTCAGCTGTGCACCTCAACCAAAGATGACTGTAAATGGTAGTGAAGTGACATCTATGATGGAAGGAGACAACGTGAACGATGCCAGTGCACTTAGTGCCGTCTCTCTCCCATGCCACTTCTCCATTATTGGATGACTAATTATGTGTTTAGATGGGGCCCCATGACCAAGGGTGAATGTCTCAAACACTTGTTAAAAAAAAGAATACAACACCTCTGAGAGGGATGACTTCACTGGCACACAACTGGCCTCCTCTTATATACAGTTTATATCAGCAATACACGAAAGTGGCAGGCCTAGCCATAGCACTCAAGTTGGCCTTTTGTATACTGCTCACTCAAGTATTAAAAAGCTGGGTACCACACTGTGGGTCAAATCGTGTGGCTCCTACACACCTGATCTATGCACCCAGTGGAATTCATAAACAGCCCAAACATTTTCAAATTCACCTCAGAACACTTTCTCCTTTTAACTGGAAAAAAAATACTTGTATGACAGAAACATAATGTGATGAATGCTTCAGCTGTGACTCTCATTAAAATATGATTTTCGCCTAAAATACCCAGCTAACACATAACGTTCTGAGAACCATCAGTTTCTTAGAGCTTGGTGAAAGCGTGGTTGTTCTATAGTTATTTTGCATACAACCTTCCCACAACTTTCTAGGAATTGTGCAGGTTAGTTTCTTGGCTTTGGAACAAACATTCTTATTTTCTTGGCATCAAATCCAATTTTATTTGTCACGTGCCGAATACAACAGGTGTAGGTAGACCTTACCGTGAAATGCTTACTTACTAGCCCTTAAGCAACAATGCAGAGTTGTTGTTTTTTTTAAGTAAGATAATATTTGCACAAAAATACAAAATTATATATTTTTTTAAAGTAACACAATAAAATAACAATATTGAGGCTATACCGGTAATTGAGGTAATATGTACACTTCCGTTCAAAAGTTTGGTGTCCTTGTTTTTGAAAGAAAATCACATTTTTTTAACCATTAAAATAACATCAAATTGATCCGAAATACAGTGTAGACATTGTTAATGTTGTAAATTACTATTGTAGCTGGAAACGGCAGATTTTTTATGGAATATCTACATAGGTGTACAGAGGCCCATTATCAGCAACCATCACTCCTGTGTTCCAATGGCATGTTGTATTAGCTAATCCAAGTTTATAATTTCTAATCAATCATTAGAAAACCCTTTTGAAATTATGTTAGCACAGCTGAAAACTGATGTGCTAATTAAAGAAGCAATACAACTGGCCTTCTTTAGACTAGTTGAGTATCTGGAGCATCAGCATTTGTGGGATCGATTACAGGCTCAAAATGGCCAGAAACAAATAATTTTCTTCTGTGCCTTTTGTACCTGGACTTGGTATTTCATTACTTTAATAGAGTGTTTCCTAAAAGTTAAAACATGGTGACAATTAATTTACATTTTGGTAATGTTCTAGCCGCAGGCAGAACTGTTGAAACTGGAGCAGCAGCATGACCGGGTGGTCTGGGGACAGCCAGGAGTCATAAGGCCAGGTCCTCCGGGAGGGGAGGGAGCAAGGGAGAAAGACAAAATTAGAGGGGCCAAACTTAAATTCACACAGGACACCAGATAAGACAGGAGAATTACACCAGATATAACAGACTGACCCTAGCCCCCTGGCAGATAGACTATTGCAGCATAGATATTGGAGACTGAGACAGGGGTGGGTCGCGGGACACTGTGACCCCGTCCAACGATACCCCCGGACAGGGCCAACCAGGCAGGATATAACCCCACTCATTTTACCAAAGCACAGCCCCCACACCACTAGAGGGATATCAACAGACCACCAACGTACTACACTGAGACAAGGCTGAGTATAGATCTCCTCCACCGCACAAGCCCGAGGGGGCGCAAACTGGACAGGAAAATCTGTGACTCAGCCAACTCAATCCCAGTAAAGAGAGGGGAGCCGGCCAGGCAGAGACAGCAACAGCAGTTTGTTGTTCCAGTGCCTTGCCGTTCACTTTTGCACCCCTGTGCAGGACTACACTCAATCATAGGACCTACTGAAGAGATGAGTCTTCAGTAAAGACTTAAAGGTTGAGACCGAGTCTGCATTTCTCACATGGATAGGCAGACCATTCCATAGAAATAGAGCTCTATAGGAGAAAGCCATGCCTCCAGCTGTTTGCTATAGAAATTCTAAAGGATAATAAGGAGGCCTGCGTCTTGTGACCGTAGTGTACGTGTAGGTATGTACGGCAAGACCAAATCGGAGAGACAGGTAGGAAGCCCATGCAATGCTTTGTAGGTTAGCAGTAAAACCTTGAAATCAGCCCTAACCTTAACATGAAGCCAATGTAGAGTGGCTAGCACTGGAGTAATATGATACTTTGTTTTGATTCTAGTCAGGAATCTAGCATCTGTGTTTAGCACTAACTGAAGTTTATTTTGTACATTATCTGGGTAGCCGGAGAGTAGAGCATTGCAGTAGTTTAATCTAGAAGTGACAAAAGCATGGATTTGCCTTTCTGCCAAATTTTTGGACAAAAAGTTTTAGATTTTTGTAATGTTACGAAGATGGAATAAAGCTGTCCTTTAAATATTCTTAATATGTTCGTCAAAAGAGAGATCATGGTCCAGAGTAACGCTGAGGTCCTTCACAGTTTTATTTGAGACGACTGTACAACCATCAAGATTAATTGTCAGATCCAACCCCAGATCTCTTTGTATCTTGGGGCAACTCTGTTTTGAGCGAGTTTAAAAGTGAAACATTTGCCCCCATCCACTTCTTTATGTCTGAAACACAGGCTTCCAGGGTAGGCAATTTTGGGGCTTCACCATGTTTCATCGAAATGTACAGCTGTGTGTCGTCCGCATAGCAGTGAAAGTTGACATTGTATTTCCGAATGACATCACCAAGAGGTAGAATATACAGTGCCTTGCGAAAGTATTCGGCCCCCTTGAACTTTGCGACCTTTTGCCACATTTCAGGCTTCAAACATAAAGATATAAAACTGTATTTTTTTGTGAAGAATCAACAACAAGTGGGACACAATCATGAAGTGGAACGACATTTATTGGATATTTCAAACTTTTTTAACAAATCAAAAACTGAAAAATTGGGCGTGCAAAATTATTCAGCCCCCTTAAGTTAATACTTTGTAGCGCCACCTTTTGCTGCGATTACAGCTGTAAGTCGCTTGGGGTATGTCTCTATCAGTTTTGCACATCGAGAGATTGAATTTTTTTCCCATTCCTCCTTGCAAAACAGCTCGAGCTCAGTGAGGTTGGATGGAGAGCATTTGTGAACAGCAGTTTTCAGTTCTTTCCACAGATTCTCGATTGGATTCAGGTCTGGACTTTGACTTGGCCATTCTAACACCTGGATATGTTTATTTTTGAACCATTCCATTGTAGATTTTGCCTTATGTTTTGGATCATTGTCTTGTTGGAAGACAAATCTCCGTCCCAGTCTCAGGTCTTTTGCAGACTCCATCAGGTTTTCTTCCAGAATGGTCCTGTATTTGGCTCCATCCATCTTCCCATCAATTTTAACCATCTTCCCTGTCCCTGCTGAAGAAAAGCAGGCCCAAACCATGATGCTGCCACCACCATGTTTGACAGTGGGGATGGTGTGTTCAGGGTGATGAGCTGTGTTGCTTTTACGCCAAACATAACGTTTTGCATTGTTGCCAAAAAGTTCCATTTTGGTTTCATCTGACCAGAGCACCTTCTTCCACATGTTTGGTGTGTCTCCCAGGTGGCTTGTGGCAAACTTTAAACAACACTTTTTATGGATATTTTTAAGAAATGGCTTTCTTCTCGCCACTCTTCCATAAAGGCCAGATTTGTGCAATATACGACTGATTGTTGTCCTATGGACAGAGTCTCCCACCTCAGCTGTAGATCTCTGCAGTTCATCCAGAGTGATCTTGGGCCTCTTGGCTGCATCTCTGATCAGTCTTATCCTTGTATGAGCTGAAAGTTTAGAGGGACGGCCAGGTCTTGGTAGATTTGCAGTGGTCTGATACTCCTTCCATTTCAATATTATCGCTTGCACAGTGCTCCTTGGGATGTTTAAAGCTTGGGAAATCTTTTTGTATCCAAATCCGGCTTTAAACTTCTTCACAACAGTATATCGGACCTGCCTGGTGTGTTCCTTGTTCTTCATGATGCTCTCTGCGCTTTTAACAGACCTCTGAGACTATCACAGTGCAGGTGGATTGTATTTATCATCATTAGTCATTTAGGTCAACATTGGATCATTCAGAGATCCTCACTGAACTTCTGGAGAGAGTTTGCTGCACTGAAAGTAAAGGGGCTGAATAATTTTGCACGCCCAATTTTTCAGTTTTTGATTTGTTAAAAAAGTTTGAAATATCCAATAAATGTCGTTCCACTTCATGATTGTGTCCCACTTGTTGTTGATTCTTCACAAAAAAATACAGTTTTATATCTTTATGTTTGAAGCCTGAAATGTGGCAAAAGGTCGCAAAGTTCAAGGGGGCCGAATACTTTCGCAAGGCACTGTATAGTGAAAACAATAGGGGTCCTAAAATGGAACCTTGAGGAACGCTGAAATCTACAATTGATTTGTCAGAGGACAAACCATCCACAGAAACAAACATATCTTTCCGACAGATAAGATTGAAACCAGGCAAGAACTTGTCCGTGTAGACCAATTAGGGTTTCTAATCTCTCCAAAAGAATGTGGTGATCGATGGTGTCAAACTCAGCACAAGGGTCTAGGAGCACAATGACAGATGGAGAACCTTGGTCTGACGCCATTAAAAGGTAAGTTACCACCTTCCCGAATGCAATCTCAGTGCTAAATGGGTCTAAAACCAGACTGAAGCATTTTATATACATTATTTGTCTTCAGGAAGGCAGGGAGAGGAATGGGAGATTCGATATAGGCCAATAGTAAAAAAAAAAAATCCAGGTCGATGTTTGGCTTTTTCAAGAGAGGCTTTATTTGGTACACATCCGGTGGATAGGGAGCCATTTATTATGTTCAACATAGGAGGACTAACCACAGGAAGTAGCTCTTTCAGTAGTATAGTTGGAATAGGGTCCAGAGGCCATGACTATTTTCATGAACGTGTCAAGAGATACAGGATAACAAAAACTTGAGCGTCTACATTGATCCTAGGTCCAGGCAGTTCTGTGCTAACTCAGGATAACTGAACTTTGGAGAAATACACAGATTCAAAGTGGAGTCCGTAATTTGCATTCTAATGTTCATGATCTTTTCATTAAATAAGTTCATGAATTTATCACTGCTGAAGTGTTCTTATTCAACTCAATTAGGTTGGAAAAATAAGATGATTGAGCTGCAGTGAGGGCTCTTCGATATTGCACCTTACTGTCTTTCCAAGCTAGTCGGAAGACTTCCAGTTTGTTGGAGCACCATTTCCGGTCCAATTTTCTGGAAGCTTGCTTCAGGGCTCGGGTATTTTCTGTATTCCAGGGATCAAATTTCTTGTGACAAATGTTTTTGGTTTTTAGGGGTGTGACTGCATCTAGAGTATTACGCATGGTAAAATTAAGATCCTCAGTTAGGTGATTAACAGATTTTTGTACTCCAACATCCTTGGGTAGATGGAGGAAGTCTGGAAGGGCACCTAGGAATCTTTGAATTTATAGCACGGCTTTTGTTGATCCTGGGTTGGGATCAATTTTAACCATCTTCCCTGTCCCTGCTGAAGAAAAGCAGGCCCAAACCATGATGCTGCCACCACCATGTTTGACAGTGGGGATGGTGTGTTCAGCTGTGTTGCTTTTACGCCAAACATAACGTTTTGCATTGTTGCCAAAAAGTTCAATTTTGGTTTCATCTGACCAGAGCACCTTCTTCCACATGTTTGGTGTGTCTCCCAGGTGGCTTGTGGCAAACTTTAAACGACACTTTTTATGGATATCTTTAAGAAATGGCTTTCTTCTTGCCACTCTTCCATAAAGGCCAGATTTGTGCAATATACGACTGATTGTTGTCCTATGGACAGAGTCTCCCACCTCAGCTGTAGATCTCTGCAGTTCATCCAGAGTGATCATGGGCCTCTTGGCTGCATCTCTGATCAGTCTTCTCCTTGTATGAGCTGAAAGTTTAGAGGGACGGCCAGGTCTTGGTAGATTTGCAGTGGTCTGATACTCCTTCCATTTCAATATTATCGCTTGCACAGTGCTCCTTGGGATGTTTAAAGCTTGGGAAATCTTTTTGTATCCAAATCCGGCTTTAAACTTCTTCACAACAGTATCTCGGACCTGCCTGGTGTGTTCCTTGTTCTTCATGATGCTCTCTGCGCTTTTAACGGACCTCTGAGACTATCACAGTGCAGGTGCATTTATACGGAGACTTGATTACACACAGGTGGATTGTATTTATCATCATTAGTCATTTAGGTCAACATTGGATCATTCAGAGATCCTCACTGAACTTCTGGAGAGAGTTTGCTGCACTGAAAGTAAAGGGGCTGAATAATTTTGCACGCCCAATTTTTCAGTTTTTGATTTGTTAAAAAGTTTGTAATATCCAATAAATGTCGTTCCACTTCATGATTGTGTCCCACTTGTTGTTGATTCTTCACAAAAAAATACAGTTTCATATCTTTATGTTTGAAGCCTGAAATGTGGCAAAAGGTCGCAAAGTTCAAGGGGGCCGAATACTTTCGCAAGGCACTGTATCTACAAATTCTATCTTTTGGGAGGGGCAGAAGACAGTTTTCAAAGTGTTGTGTTTGGGACAAATCCAACATCACTGAGTACCACTCTTCATATTTTTGAGAATAGTGGTGGCTACATCATGTTATGGATACTGACTGTATGCTTATCATTGGCAAGACTAGCATGTTTTTTTAATAAATAGAAATGGAATAGAGCTAAGCACAGGCAGAATCCTAGAGAAAAATCTGGTTCAGTCTGCTTCCCAACAAAATAACCTAAAACACAAGGCCAAATATACACTGGAGTAGCTTACGAAGACAACATTGAATCTTCTTGAGTGGCCTAGTTACAGTTTTGACTTAGCCAGTGATTTTTTCCGAACAGCACCCTATCTACTCCGATTTCAGAGTACCCTCGTCTGAGTGTGCCAGAGCGCAGAATAACTGCTGATTTTACAAACGCTCAACACCCGTTGAATATGGCCGGTGTCAGTAAACGTCTGCAAAAAAAACGTAATTAAATTGTTGCCAGCAGCACAGATACCAATGCTCTGGATAACATGAAAACAGCCTAACCAGCTCTACTATGGTGAGTAAAATGGTCAGAGTGAGGTGTTCTCTCATTTGTGTCTTGAAGTAGCTAGCCAACGTTAGCCAGTTATCTTGGGTGCTTGACTGCCGTTGTGAGGTCAGAACGCTCATATCAACCCTACTCCTCAGCCAGAGTATCCAGTGTGTGCTCTGAACGCTCCAAGGGCAAAATGCTCTAAATATACTAATGTACAATCTGACAACACTGAATTTACGAACGCCCAAAACGCACTCAGAGCACTCTCTAGCACACCAGATTGAATTTATGAACACACCCTTAAATCGGCTTAAAAATCTAAGGCAAGATTTGAAAATGGCTGTCTCGCAATGATCAACAACCAACTTGACAGAGCTTGAAGAATTGTTTAATGACTAATATGCAAATATTGTACAACATATTTCTGTATTTCATTTCAATAAATATGCAACATTTTATAAAAACATGTTTTCACTTGTGTTTATAGGGTAATGTGCGTAGATGGGTGAGAATAAATCCATTTAATCAATTTTGAATTCAGGCTATAACACAAAAAAATTGTATCATGTTAAGTGTGTCCATGTGTTGGCTGCACCGACTAATTGGCCACACCTGATCTTAATGAGTGCTTGTTTCCTTTGACATTGGGGTTTGTTTGAAAAGACTAAAATTAACAGTTTTGTTTTTGTAAAAAAAAAAAAAAACAAGGCACACTAGCTCCATGCTGGTGGTGCCGTGGACTAATTAGAGAACAGAACATTATTGGTTCGATTCTCATTGCCGCCGTGTCACACACAAACAATGCATATGCTTGGAGTTCAAAAAAGTTAACCCAAAATAAGATAGCAGTTTTATTTATATAAGTCTTATTGAAAAATTCAGTGAAGTTTTAAAGGAAGTTATTTAAAAAACAATAATCTTTCATTTCTGTTCTCAGAGAATAAATAAAACCTCCCAGGAAAACTTTCAAAGAACCAGAGTAAAATGTTCTCAGAACCTCCCTGCAACCTAAAAATAAACCCCGCCGAATGCTTTCACTTTTACTGGTCAGGAAACGTATGGCTTTATTCCCATAACTTGCAAGGAACCAAATTTGCAACCCACAGCATGTCTTGTCATTGGTTTTTGACATTTCCCACATCACAAGCATGTAGTTCAAGAGCCCAATCCACTTTGCTCTGTTTACATAACTGCTATACATTATAATTATGTATGAAATAATGAGAAAAGAAGACTTCCAGAAGGATTTATACGAAGTCGGCCAGCCAGGAAAAGGACATTGTAGTCCTCCACTAGCTTGACTTGACAGTAATGCTTCCTGCAAAGCACTCGCTTCAGACATGCTCTCCATCTCCTACTAGGTATAACGCTACGAACGAGGTTATACGTGTTCAAATGGTTCAAATATTTCTCCTAATGTCATTCATTGACGTTATTGTTGTAAAGCAAGCCTCTGCTGTTATTTTAAAAAGATTATCGTGAATGTAAATATCTTTTCAAAGTTTGTATTTTATAGACATAAGCTGGGCTACTGATAACTTGCTAGTCTTTTATTTATATATATATATATATATATATATATATATATATATATATGTGTGTCATGTAAATTTCCTAGGAGCACTGTAAACTCTTGGGTTTGTTATAATTTACAATGGCATATAATGGGCCATGTGTTTGAAGGTTTATTGAAGACTTTTTACATTTCCATGATATAGACTGACCAGGTGAATCCAAGTGAAAGCTATGGTCGCTTATTGATGTCACTTGTTAAATCTACTTCAATCAGTGTAGAGGAATGGGAGGAGACAGGTTAAAGAAGGATTTTCTAAGCCTGGAGACAATTGAGACATGGATTGTGTGTGTGTGCCATTCAGAGCATGAATGGGCAAGACCAAAGATTTAAGTGCCTTTGAAAGTGGTATGGTAGTAGGACCCAGGCACACCGGTTTGTGTCAAGAAATGCAATGCTGCTTGGGTTTTCCACGCTCAACAGTTTTCCGTGTGTATCAAGAATGGTCCACCACCTAAAGGACATCCAGCCAACTTGAAACAAATGTGGGAAACATTAGAGTCAACATCCCAGTGGAAAGCTTTCGACGCCTCGAGTCCATGCCCCACTGAACTGAGGCTATTTTGAGGTCAAAAGGGGGGGGGGGGCTGTTCTTAATGTTCAGGGATGATGTTATTCATGTTTTGTACACCCATTGTATAGTCATACTACATGTAGGCTTACGTATCTTTCCTTACGATTGCTCTACAGATCAGATTGTTTCATCTGAGTGGTATTTACTGTATGTATACCAGTATGGCATGGTGTTCAGTTTAGTATTCAAAATTAACCATTTGCATGCCATTTCATGTACTTTGTCAGATGGATAATATTGTATTCTGTATAGGGAAAGGGGGATACCTAGTCAGTTGCACACCTGAATGCATTCAACTGAAATGTGACTTCTGCATTTAACCCAACCCCTCTGAATCAGAGAGGTACGGGGGATTGCCATAATTGACGTCCATGTCCACTGCCTTGCTCAGCGGCAGAATTCTATCTTGTCAGCTCGGGGATTTGATCCAGCAACCTTTCGGTTACTGGCCCAACGCTCTAACCACTAGGCTACCTGCCTATGGCCTACCTGCCTTATAGATCTCCCTAGAAGAATTTGCATGCGCTGATACTGCCCATTTGGGCTCATAACCACCCACACCCCTAACCTGATGGACAGTAGATTTTCATGTTCATACATTTGCATGATAAAGACAATTTAAAAATAAGAAATCATTTACTTGTACCCCTTTTTTAATCCCCAATTTCGTGGTATCCAATTGTTTAGTAGCTTGTCTCATCGTTACAACTCCCGTACGGGCTCGGGAGAGACGAAGGTTGAAAGTCATGCGTCCTCCGATACACAACCAAGCCGCACTGCTTCTTAACACAGTGCGCATCCAACCTGGAAGCCATCTGCACCAATGTGTCGGAGGAAACACTGTGCACCTGGCAACCTTGGTTAGCATGCACTGCATGCAGAGAATCCCAGTGGAAAGAGGGGAACCGGCCAGGCAGAGACAGCAAGGACGGTTCGTTGCTCCAGAGCCTTTCCGTTCATCTTCCCACTCCTGGGCCAGACTACACTCAATCATATGACCCACTGAAAAGATTAGTCTTCAGTAAAGACTTAAAGGGTAGGCAGACCGTTCCATAAAAATGGAGTTCTCCTATAGACCTCCAGCTGTTTGCTTAGAAATTCTAGGGACAATTAGGAGGCCTGCGTCTTGTGACCGTAGCGTAGGTGTAGGTATGTACGGCAGGACCAAATCAGAGAGATAGGTAGGAGCAAGCCCATGTAATGCTTTGTAGGTTAGTAGTAAAACCTTGAAATCAGCCCTTGCTTTGACAGGAAGCCAGTGTAGGGAGGCTAGCACTGGAGTAATATGATCAAATTGTTTGGTTCTAGTCAGGATTCTAGCAGCCGTATTTAGCACTAACTGAAGTTTATTAAGTGCTTTATCCGGGTAGCCGGAAAGTAGAGCATTGCAGTAGTCTAACCTAGAAATGACAAAAGCATGGATGAATTTTTCTGCATCATTTTTGGACAGAAAGTTTCTGATTTTTGCAATGTTACCTAGATGGAAAAAAGCTGTCCTTGAAATGGTCTTGATATGTTCTTCAAAAGAGAGATCAGGGTCCAGAGTAACGCCGAGGTCCTTCACAGTTTTATTTGAGACGACTGTACAACCATTAAGATTAATTGTCAGATTCAACAGAAGATCTCTTTGTTTCTTGGGACCTAGAACAAGCATCTCTGTTTTGTCCGAGTTTAAAAGTAGAAAGTTTGCAGCCACCCACTTCCTTATGTCTGAAACACATGCTTCTAGCGAGGGCAATTTTGGGGCTTCACCATGTTTCATTGAAATGTACAGCTGTGTGTCATCCGCATAGCAGTGAAAGTTAACATTATGTTTTCGAATGACATCCCCATCCCTATCACGTTCGGCCCCCTGGTTCAGCAGGCTCGTGGTAATAGAGCTTCCGTGTCGTGTCCGTCAACCTTCACCGGGACCATGGGTGCAGTTGATTCGTGGAACGCCCAACAGGAGGTGACGTAGTTCACTGCATGACCCACCTCGCCTCCGGGGCTTGCTGATGGCATCGACTCCTCTCGAGCCGGGCAATTCTAGACAATGTGCCCCTGGGCGCCACACTCAAAACACCTCCTTTGGTCTCCATCTACCTGGGGTCATCGGTGGCGGGTCAACCCTACCCCAGCCGTCTCTCCACGGGTTTGCGGTCCTTTGGCCCTGCCGACTGTCAGTTCGGGGTACACAGCGGTGGGGCTGTCCTTCCATCCCCTCAAACGGGTCGCTGACTCGGCCTGGCTCCCACTCAGCAGGGCCTGAGTGTTCTGATGCGTCTCCACTGCTTCTAGGAGGCCCTCCAAGGTCTGGGGCGCGAATAGACTTGCTGCCCTCTTCATGTCATGGGGTAATGCCCGTAAGAAGCGATCCAGGACCACTTTGTCTAGGATGGAGAAGGTGGATACGTCGGTTAGGAGCCATGCCCTGGTGATGCGCAGTAGGTCGCTCATCTGGGCTCGGGGGGATGCGTCGGCTACGAACCTCCAGTTGTAGAACAGTTGAGCCCGATGCGCCAGGCTGTACACATAGCGGCTGAGTATCTCCCGTTTGAGTCTGTCATAGTTAGCCGCCTGTTTGTCGTTTGCCCAATATGCCTTTTGGGCATTCCCAGAGAGGAACGGGGCTAGCAGACTTGCCCACTTCGGCCTTGGCCATCCTTCCCGTAGTGCTGTCCGTTCAAACGTACAGAGGTATGTTTCGATGTCGTCGTCTTCCATTAGCTTGATTTTAAAACTGGTTTGGATGTGATTCAGTAGACGCTCCTCCTTGTAGCTTCCTGATTTCCTCAACGAGGCGGACGTTTTGTAGCCGCTGTTCCTTCAGGGTTCGTTCCTGAACCGCCTGTTGGGCTTGTTGGGCCCAGACTAACTGAGCTATCAACTCGTCCATGCTGATGCTTCGTAAACGTCAACCCTGATCTGACCATGTTATCAGATTGCCCGCATTCTCCACCACTTGTGGCAGACCAGGGGGTTTGGTGAAAACGTTTACACAGATCAGACACGGACAGAGAAGGATTAGCTCGGTTTCAAGGGTGTTTATTTGAATAACAAACCAAAAGAAAAGAATAGGTCTCCCCCATGAGACCCTCTCCGGGATGCCGTCTTCTGGGCTCCAGGTCTTCCTGTATCCTGTGGGGAACAAATACTGAACTCCCTCCTTTTACCTCAGGAACCGTCCCCAACTATACAGGAGTAACCTTTCTTCCCCAGTCCCTTCTCCGTGTGCTGCCCTTCTGGCAGCTTTATGGGACCCGTCCAGCTGGTAAGCAATCAGCAATTGATTACTCACAAACCACAATCAGCCCCAATTAGTCCTGGCCAGAGAGCCCGTCGAGACCTGGCACGTCCAGCAAAGGGAGCCATCGCCTCGTGATGTATACTCCGTCTGCCTCGACGAGTCTCCCCCTGGTGGCTGACCTGCTGTATATTACATTATGGGATATTTTGTGTAGATTGCTGAGGAAGAAATTTAAGAATGAGGCTGTTATGTAACAAAATGTGGAAAAAGTCAAGGGGTCTGAATACTTTCTGAAGGCACTGTAAATGCTGTATACTCTGTGTATGTGTAATATGGGAGATGGGCTTCAATATTCCAATGTGTTTTTCAGCTGACCACCTGACATTTTCATTCTATTTAATACATGGTAAGACTGGCTTAGCATTGCTACACCAGTTTAGCCCTTATGACCTTTCGATTGTTACTTCTTTCATTACTGATGTCAATATCACCTGAGAGATTATGCTGTTGGTGGGAATTACAGCAACTCCGTTATAGAGTTCCAAAGTATTTTATTGCAACGCCAGCGGATGTTAATACATCACCAGTGAGGCATCTTTCTGACCTTTGGCTCCAAGACATTTCACACGGCTTTGAGGCTCGAGTCGAGCCAAAGAGTAGAAAGGAACAACATCCTTAGCAGGTGAGATGTATGTCTTTCTCAAGGCTTGGACAGGGAGAAAGAGATTTACATTGTTAAATGACTAATGAAAGGTTTTTCCTTTAATGAGGTTTGTTGAAACGATCCTTCGTGTATGTTTATATTGCAAATGTTCTAATTACTTATAAGTACAGCTATCTACTTTCAGCATTTACCTAGACTGAATTCATTTTCCCAATCTCTACTTTTTTGGCAATGTCCAGGTTTCGTTCTAAAAATGTGAATACCCCCAGTACACCTAGCATAACGTGTAGCCTTCCACTGAATTACATATTATGTGTTTTTGAAGCAGATTGAGCTTCTCTCGTAATATCTCTATCCCCCATTACATTTCTAAACAGTTGCAAGCAGCACATCATTATGGAGACAGACCAAGAGGCTTGCAAGGCAGCTGCGAGCTGTCCAGCTCCAAGCCAAGGACCCGTCAAGACTGGCTGGCTGTCCTCCAACAAGAGGGGTAAGGGACTGTGTCCATTCTAAGTATCATGGGTCCCATCTACCACTGCTGAAATTAATCTAGTTTCTTCTGGAAAGTAATTTACCAGAGTAAATAGATGTTACGTTTTTTTCCTGAAATGTATTTTTCCATTACTTCTGGCAGTTAGCATGCATATTATTACTGAATATTACATAATACTACTTGAATGCTTTACCTAGTAGTAGGGTATTTACAAGAGGCTGATAGATGGCTCTTTAGATTAAAAAACTGATAAATTACTGGTCTTTGAGGGTTCCTTTCCTTTCCGGGACACAGAGTTAAAATTAGTCTTTAACTAAAAAACTATCAGTGGAGATTCTAAACTGTGTCTGGCAAACTGGCCCTGAATGTCTTAAAATCAACATCAAATCAATTTATTGGTCACATTCACGTGATTAGCAGATGTTATTGCGGGTGTAGCAAAATGCTTGTGCTTCTAGCTCTGACAGTGCAGTAATATCTAACAAGTAATATCTAACAAATTACACAACATATACCCAATACCCACAAATCTAAGTAGCAATGAATTAAGACTATATACATATGGACGAGTGATGTCAGAGCGGAAATGACTAAGATACAGTAGAATAGTATAGAATACAGTATATACATATGAGATGAGTAATACCAGATATGTAACATTAAGTGACTAAGACACCATAGAACAGTATAGAATACAGTATATACATATGAAATGAGTAATGCAAGACATGTAATCATTATTATGTGACTAAGATACCATGGAATAGTATAGATAGAATACAGTATATACATATGAGATGAGTAATGCCAGATATGTAAACATTATTAAAGTGACTAGTGTTCCATTCCTTAAAGTGGCCAGTGATTTCTAGTGTATGCCTATTTACTACAATGTTTTTTTCTTCATTAACCTCAAAAAGATGTTAAAAATTAACCAATAAGAGCAAAGTTGGTTTTTATAGAATTGAATAACTTTTGATGAGTTAGAATTTTGTGCTGCCATAAAATGCCAATTTGATCATTCTCACAAATACATGCTCAAAAAATGTGTACTTGACAGTTCTATGCAACCAATGTTTTATAGAATCCTCAAGTCTTAGTAGAATATGGTACAAAGTTGCTAACTGGCTATAATGCTAAAGTTGTCTGTAATGAGATTTGAACATGCAACTGTTGGGTTGCAAAGTTGGGTTGCCAGAGTTTCGAGATATTTGTCCACCCATCCACCCTGACCAACCACCCTACTTTCATTTTTGCCTTAAGTAACTTTCTGCCTTAAATAACCTTCTGCCTTATGCAACCATAGCAAACGTAACATATCATACTAATTTGAGTGTCCCAGATTGTCGTTTACTATGTTACATCTAGTCTATGAGACCAGGCTGGTTAAAAATCCAACCTTTGTCACAAATACACTCTCTCTCACCCATAAACAGGTAATTGCTATTCCAGGAAGCATGAAAATAAAACATTGACTACTAGGCTACAAGGATTGTCAGGAGCTCTCTCTTGAATGAGCCAAATGCTGCCTCAGCATCAGCATAGACACTATAGTACTCACTGTCTGTGGGAGCAACCACTAACTCCCTGACTGACTCATGTTGTGGTGGGTTAAGTCCAATGGCCCTGTGGTTAGTTCCACTGTCTTCCCCATTATGCCTCATTTACTCCCTCATGTTCTCAGGCCCCCCAGTAACCAAGCCTCCATCTGATGGGACCTCTCGTTTCCAAGGAGACGGAGTTCGCTATAAGGCCAAGCTGATTGGCGTGGACTACGTCCCAGCAGCCCAGGGAGACAAGATGTGTTTGGACTCCATGATGAAACTCAAGGTAGAGCAGACTGTGGGAAAGAGTCCACTCTATTTCTTACTGTACATATCCATTTCAGGAAGTAGCGATGTTAGATGTGTCCTCAATCACTAGAATGAGGACGTTGTGTGGTCATTTAGCGGCAGGTATTATATGAGAAAATTATGTTCTGTTCGTTTCCAAAAATATCTTCTCGACAGCTAGTCTTTCTGGTGTCCGACACATAATGAAAAAGACATCACAGACAAAAACATTTTACAATTCACATACATTTTAAAACATTCACATAGACATTAAAGACACACACAAACATATATATATATATATATATATATATATATACACACACACACACACACACACACACACACACACACACACACACACACACACAGTTGAAGTCGGAAGTTTACATGCACTTATGTTGGAGTCATTAAAACTCATTTTTCAACCACTCCACAAATTTCTGTTAACAAACTATAGTTTTGGAAAGTCGGTTACGACATCTACTTTGTGCATGACACAAGGAATTTTTCCAACAATTGTTTACAGACAGATTATTTCACTGATAATTCACTGTATCACAATTCCAGCGGGTCAGAAGTTTAAATAAACTAAGTTGACTGTGCCTTTAAACAGCTTGGAAAATTCCAGAAAATTATGTCATGGCTTTAGAAGCTTCTAATAGGCTAATTCACATCATTTGAGTTAATTGTAGGTGTACCTGTGGATGTATTTCAAGGCCTACCTTCAAACTCACTGCCTCTTTGCTTGACATCATGGGAAAATCAAAAGAAATCAGCCAAGAACTCAGAAAAAAATTGTAGACCTCCACAAGTCTGGTTCATCCTTGGGAGCAAATTCCAAATGCCTGAAGGTACCACGTTTGTCTGTACAAACAGTAGCAGCCGTCATACCGCTCAGGAAGGAGACGCCTTCTGTCTCCTAGAAATGAACGTACTTTGGTGCGAAAAGTGCACATCAGTCCCAGAACAACAGCAAAGAACCTTGTGAAAATGCTGGAGGAAAAAGGTACAAAAGTATCTCTATCCGCAGTACTTCTTGGAGAAATGTCCTCTGGCCTGATGAAAGAAAAATATAACTTTTTGGCCATAATGATGATTGTTATGTTTGGAGGATAAAGGGGGAGGATTGCAAGCTGAAGACACCATCCCAACCGAGAAGCACGGGGATGGCAGCATCATGTTGTGGGGGTGCTTTGCTGCAAGAGGGACTAGTGCACTTCACAAAATAGATGGCTTCATGAGAAAGGACAATTATGTGGATATATTGAAGCAACATCTCAAGACATTAGTCAGGAAGTTAAAGCTTGGTCGCAAATGGGTCTTCCAAATGGACAATGACCCCAAGCATACTTCCAAAGTTGTGTCAAAATGGGTTAAGAACAAGAAAGTCAAGGTATTGGAGTGGCCATCACAAAGCCCTGACCTCAATCCTATAGACAATTTGTGGGCAGAACTGAAAAAGTGTGTGCGAGTATGGACGCCTACAAACCTGACTCAGTTACACCAGCTCTGTCAGGAGGAAGGGGCCAAAATTCATCCAACTTATTGTGGGAAGGTTGTGGAAGGCTACCCAAAACGTTTGACCCAAGTTAAACAATTTAAAGGCAATGCTACCAAATACTAATTGAGTGTATGTAAACTTCTGACTCACTGGGAATGTGATGAAAGAAAGAAAAGCTGAAATAAATCACTCTCATTCTCTCTTCACATTCTTAAAATAAAGTGGTGATCCTAACAGACCTAAGACAGGGAATTCTTTACTAGGATTAAATGTCAAGAATTGTGAAAAACTGAGTTTAAATGTATTTGGCTAAGGTGTATGTAAACTTCCGACTTCAACTGTATATATACAGAGCTGGTAACTGAGTCAGGTTTGTAGGCCTCCAAATTTTCTACATTTACTTAAAAATTACTTGTGTCATGCACAAAGTAGATGTCCTAACCGACTTGCCAAAACTATAGTTTGTTAACAAGACATTTGTGGAGTGGTTGAAAAACTAGCTTTAATGACTCCAACCTAAGTGTATGTAAACTTCTGACTTCAACTGTATATACACAACTAAAGGCATACCAATTTACATTCACATTTTTCTCAATTGTGTGTGTGTTTGTGTTTGCATGTGGGTGTGAACACAGGGCCAGGAGGTGGCAGGCAGGAGCCAGGGACGACACAAGCAGAGGGTGTGGCTGAAGGTGTCCATTACTGGTGTGAAAATCTTAGATGAGAGGACTGGGGTAAGTCAGTGCTGATACTGCAAGACTCCACAAACGGAGTTTAATGGATATATATTTAGAAATAACTGCCCTTTTTTCCAGCACGCAAATGTATATTTATGAAAAATAAGTGGGAGGCCCACAGAAGACAGGATGGGATACTGTCCAGGTAAACTGAGAGGATGTAGGGCACTAAACTAAGGGCTTTAATGTCTCTCTTAGGCACGATAACATGAAGCAGGACATAATCATATCCTACCAGATTTAATTATGAGGAATGGGATTGAGTTCTGGGAAGATATTTTTTTAAATTAAAAAAGATTATGGACCTAATCCAGATTTGTTGGGATATGTAATGCTGTAGGTAATATTGTGGGCACATTGATATTATAGATAATATTAAGAACCATTTCAGAGAAATTGCTTCTTTTTCAATTGTATTATTTATTATATATCATGAACAATTACCATGAGAGAAACCAGCCTTCTGCTATTTCGAGGTACAGCATATCAATAATAATGTTTGAAAATGACAGATCCTGACCTTCAAATTGCTACCTTGTCCTTTTCTATTGAATGAACTAGTACATTCTTAGGATGGCAGAGGGCCATATTAGAACACTAACCTTCGCCTTTACACGGATATAACCACTTTCACCAAGAGGTGCTCTCTAGTTGCAGACGACACGATGTTTACATCGCTGACTGTCTGGCTGCTATATTCATTCCACTGTCGTCCCATTGTGTTCACAATATAGGTTGTGGAGTATGACCACGAGAGGGGGAAGATAAACTCCCTGACAAAGGATGAGTCAGACCCTAGAGCCCTCTCCTACATCTACGATCATGAAGGCACCTACACTCTGTTCTACATCAAGATGGCCAATTTGGTAAGGGGTTTTGATCTGATCCAAAGATCCAGAGATGATCCATAATCGCAGTAAATACATATCTTGTTAGTACAGTATATTAATTATGAGCATGTCTTTTGGACATGCACCATAATTCTGTCTGGAATTCAATCATTTTCAGCATTTATAGAATATTTCAACTCTGCACTTTCAGAAGTGTGTTTAATTTGTACAGCAGTGCAATGATTGAATTCTTGGCTAAAATCCTATATCAAATCAGAAGTGTAATTGACTTTTGGTTTCTTATGGAACAGGCTGACCCTGTCCTTGATGATATCAAAGAAGTCTGCCAAAGCCCAGTAACACAAGAGGACCAAGAGGTCAATAAACCAGTAGAGGTGAGGACAAACTACACTTACTGTTGTCCAAAGGCTTGTATAGGCAATTTCTTCTGCTAACCATTTTAGGGATGTCCTGGTATATATACATATGTAGTCTCTATAATGGCCTGGGTGCCTTTTGATAACAATCCCTTGCTTCTCAATTATTATGTGTCTCTAGAATGCTGTCGCCTTACTGCTTCTTGATGAGAATATAGCTTCTCCAAAGGTAAGGAGAGCGAATAACTGCAGAAGGCCTCTTCCTAATATGGAACAAACCAATGTTGTAGTTTTTGTATGGTAAAACCAAGTTAGATAGATTGAGAAATCATTTTATTGCATGCTCAAATATTCTAGCTACTGTACATCATCTCAATTGCCAACATGAGATATTTAATGAGATCATCTTTGGACATAATGTTAGCTTCTCATTTGAAGGGCCTGGATGACTTGGAAATGTTAAATTCCATGCCTAGCTCTCCGTCAGGGCAACCAAAGCAGGTAATGGACACATTTGATGGTCTTTTATCAATTTGAACAATTTCTATGGTTTTATATGGTAGGCCTAGGCAAACCCACCAGTCATTAACTTTCAGCAGGTGGCAGACTTGTTTTTTGTGAATGTTACATTGAGCAGCGATGACAGAATCCTGTCTACTTGTTGTGGTTTGTTCCCACAGATCTCATCCAGGGACGAGCTGATGGACATCTTCTCTTTCCCCAGTCAAAACTCTGCCATGAATCAACCAGGTGAGTTATTACCCAGCAAACATATCATGGTTCCCTATAATTTCTCAGAATGTTAACGCTTCAAAAAGATACAAGTGGTAAGCTAAAAAACTTCCCAGATGATAGAGGTTTCCAAATATGTTTGTATTACATCACTAATATGTCACCTTTGATATAAAGAAAATGCAATGAAGGGGCAAATCTGACAAGTATCCTAGTTTTTCGAAAGAACTTTCATGGGATATTCTAATGATAACCTTTGCTGCCTGAGGGCTATGTTGGGACTCAACCTGGTCTCAGAACATTTCGTATTATTCTGTACATAAATCCGAGATATACATTTAGTATGATATGT
Organism: Oncorhynchus mykiss; assembly: GCF_057628025.1. Lineage (NCBI taxonomy): Eukaryota > Metazoa > Chordata > Actinopteri > Salmoniformes > Salmonidae > Oncorhynchus > Oncorhynchus mykiss. The sequence continues at coordinate 60,219,977 of NC_143026.1, forward strand.
TATGTTTCGTATGGTATGTATTAATTTGTTGATGTCTATCAACCATTTCATATGATATGTTACAAATTACAATTCGCATTATATGTTAAGAATTAGAAAAACGTACAATATGCTACAAATTAGCTAAACGTACTATATGTTACTCATTTGCAAAACGTATGAAATGTTACGAATTCTAGCTTGGTGCTAGGTGGTCAACGTTAGCGAGGCTAGGGGTTAGGATTAAGGTTAAATTCAGGAGTTTAGTGTTAAAGGGTTAGGGTTAGGGGAAGGGTTAGCTAAAAGGATTAGGGTTAGCTAACATGCCAAGCAGTGGTGGAAAAAGTACCCAATTGTCATACTTGAGTAAAAGTAAAGATACCTTAATAGAAAATGACTCTAGTAAAAGTGAAAGTCACCCAGTAAAATAGTACTTAAGTACTGGTTTTACATATAGTTAAGTATCAAAAGTAAAAGTATAAATATTTCAAATTCCTTATATTAAGAAAACCAGACAGCACCATTTTCTTGTTTTTTAAATTAACGGATAGCCAGGGGCACACTCCAACACTCAGACATCATTTACAAATTAAGCATGTGTGTTTAGTGAGTCCACCAGATCAGAGGCTGTATGGAGGACCAGGGATGTTCTCTTGATAAGCAGGTGAATTTGACCATTTTTCTGCCCTGCTAAGCATTCAAAATGTAACGAATACTTTTGGGTGTCAGGGAAAATGTATGGAGTAAAAAATACATTATTTTCTTTAGGAATGTAGTAAAGTAAAAGTTGTCAAAAATATAAATAGTAAAGTAAAGTACAGGTACCAAAAAAAACTACTTAAGTAGTACTTTAAAGTATTTTTACTTAAGTACTTTACACCACTGATGCTAAGCAATTGCAAAGTAGCTAAAAAGTAGTAAGTGTTTGAAAAGTTTCTAATTAGCTAAAATTGTCTGTGATGAGATTCGAACTCCCAACCTTTGAGTTACTAGATGTTCGCCCACCCATCCACCCTACTGTTGCTTTTGTCTTAAGTAACCATCTGTCTTATGTAACTATACCAAACAGTAACATATCTTGCTAATTTTATAATCCCGGATTTATATTTACTATGTTATGTTTAGTCTGAGACCAGGCTGTGGGACTACACTACAACATTACCTAAATTCAAGGAATGTTGACTGTTTGCTGGGTAGTAACATTGGAATAATAAAAGTCATATCATTGGCATTGTAACATGGCTTCATTTCAACCCTTGACTCATTAAGAATTTAGGCAGAATTCGAGATGTAAATATCCATCCAGACCACCACCACTAAACAACCTGCTTCTCTGACATACATGTTTTAAGCTATGTCCACATTGTAAGCGGACAATAATTACATTCTAGTTCATATGCCCAGCGCAATAATAGACTCTAATCCTATTTTTTTAACCAGAAAGTGTAGCGTGGACATAACTAGCATCACAAGGAGAATACTTTGCCACTTTTAATATACCTTCTGATTTCTTCAAGGATCTCCAAAGTCTCTGTCAGTTCCTCAGATATTTCCCACCTTCCCTGGTCAGCCGATCGCTGTTCCATCGTTCATCTCACCTCCTGTTTCAATACCTTGGTGTCAGCAAGGGCCCCTCCCAACTCTCTCACCCAGCTCAAATGGATCCTGGGGGGCTCCTGCCCCCTGGCCTTCCCAGCCCAACATGACTGGATGGATCCCGGGGTCGGGTGGCATGATGCCCTATGGAGGCCCCCAGCTGCAGGGGTACGGAGTGAACCCACAGCCAGGGGTTATGTGGGGTCAGAACACAATGAGCTTTCCCACCTCTGCCCCAAACTACACACCCTACAGGGCAGAGGGACTCCAGCAGCAGCCCGGCTCTCCTACCACCAACAACAAACCAGCCCAAGGATGAACTGGCTTAGAGAGCCAATGAAATGTCCCTGTTGTCTTCATGTCTGTATGCTTGGCATTGTCAGGGTCGGATTACAGAACGGGCACGCAGGGCACGACCTTCTATGCCCCCTGATGTTCCGGGGTCCCCAGATAACATATTATACCAAAATGTGTAGAATTACAGAAAATGTGCTTTAAAACTGCAACCTTTTCTCTCCGCCTCATGGCAAAATGTGAACAATGGCATGAGATGAGCTGTAAAACAGAACATTCTTCTCTCTGACCCATGGCAAAAAGTGTAGAATTGCAGGAAATTAACTTTACAACTGCAAGATTTTCTCATAGCCTCATAACACAAGGTATAAAATAGCATTATAAAACTACACATTTTTTAAGGAAGTTAGCAGTTTTCCTATTAAAAAAAATATCTGGATACCCAAAATGCAGTAGTCCGGCCCTGTGCGTTGTCTTTCAGTACTTAGTAGTGCCTTTTCCATATGTATGTATTCCGTATTCCATTCCGTATGTATGAATCTGTTTACTAGGGTGCAGTTCTACATTGCTTTTGATAATGTACATTTGTGAATTTGAGCTCAACAGCAATTATATCTGTAGATTGTTCAGTAGACTTTACTTTTTTTGACAGGATCATTTAGATGAAGAAGTAAGACGAAAATTAAATTCAAATGCTGTAGTTTTTGAGGGATCTCACAGAGCTGAACTTGTTTACAATTCTGAGAATTCACATGAAAGACAAATTTGACATTATTTTAAAATGTATTTTCTCCATCTATGTAAACAAGATAAAGTGGTTATGTTTTTGTTCTAGAAAGTGAATTCCATGCATGCTGTGGGTCTCATGATGGGATTAGTGTTCATAAATCATGTTTGTGTAGATATTTAAATCAAGTAATGAGGTTTGAATAGATTTGAGTATCTCAGCTCCATTTTGGATTAAATGGGTATTAGGCCTACTGATAATGTAAAGAGAAAAAAAAGTACTCGTTTTTCAAGAGGGACATACACTTTGTAATGGTAATCATATCAAAAGTCATGGAAATAAATTGTGTCATGGATTTCATAATAAAAATGCATATTTTACGGTAATATACTCTACAGATTCATCATCTTATGGTCTAAATTAACTCTTCCAGTAGCCTTTTTGTCACCCCCATCTATTTCCTGATTTAGCATTGGGGATATCCAATGAGAAACAGACCGAACAATATAGCGCAGCATGCTTGAATGGCACCCAAAATACGAGTTCAACATGGACCACTTAATTTTCATCTAAATTGGAGTTAACCTTCAAACGGACAAAGATGGTAAGATATCACTTAAACATTGATGAAAAGATGGAGAAAAACATGCAAAAGATTAATACTATTGGACAGCCTATACATAGGCTATAATAAAATGGGGATATACGTTTTCTGCAGCATATTAATGGCTACGTTTACACAGGCAGACCCAATTCTGATCTCCACCCAATTATTGGCCATTGGTCAAAATACCAATTAGTAGAAAAATATAAAAATTGGGCTGCCTGTTTAAACGCAGCCTTTGTAGCGCATATTCTCACTTTCTCTGTAACCCGTCACGGTTTCATGTTTTTTTTTTTTCAATGATCGCGCTTCTACAAATACCTTCTTGTGATGGGGTTTCGATGTCATGGCATCCATGAACCACGTTAAACTTGATTTTTTTTTTTTTTACATCTATCTCTGTATGGCAGTGGTCGCCAACTGGTAGGTCGCGGTCGACTGGTTGATCTCCAAGACTTTTTTGTAAATCACTGAACATTTCTGTAAAAAACAACAACGATAAAGCCTTTTTTATTGGTTTCGCGCTGTTGGAGGTACGTGTACTTGGTTCAGCAGCAGCCCTAGTTCCGGGAAGGCAAAGTGTTCCCATTTTTATCCATTTCATGTCTGAGGTAGAATTCCGCACAGAGAGCAAGTCAAGTGCAACTATAGGCCTAACGCTGGCCAATCAGATAGCTCAGATCACCTTCTGCACAAGTTCCTCAAGCCATAGACTGTAAATATAAACCTCGAACGCACAGCAAAGCTGATACTGTGATATTTCAAAACGTGTAAAGCCATGATTAGAGAGAGACTCAACGAATACAACAAAGAGCTGCTGTTTTTATGAGTAAGTTCATGTTTAAGTTGTTACTGTCAACTTTGTTCAACACTTGTATGAATCATAAAATGCACTTCAGACTGACCATCAGATCAGTCCATAAAAAAAATATTATTATGCTCACTTGGATGTGTCTCATAAGTAATACAACAAAATATCTAATCCCATTGTGATCATAGACCTACAAATTATTAAATATAATTTCAAAATGGTCTGAGAAGAACAATATGGGCAGGACAATTCTTTGGGGGGGGGGGGGGGGGGTGCATGCCAGCAAAGCCACAACACAGCAATAAAAAAAATACGGACAATTGAGATGTACAAACTATGGTAAAAGGGGATGACGAGTGGATAAGAGGCAATTCATAATTTCGATTCAGACATTAATGAGCGAGCTAAGACAGACGTAGTCAATATAACTATTTTTTCAGCACTTTTGAAATTTATATTCAGAACATGGACCGTTCTTACAGTATTCTCCCTGAACACCAAGTCAGAACCGTAGGATAAATAATGGGGACATATAAGCAGACAATGAAAGCTCTTACAATGTTCGATGAGGACATTTCTCTAAAACAGGCTATAGGCTAGGCTACATGTGCACCACCAAGTCAGAACAGTAGGGGGAAAGTTACCAAATTATTAGGATGAGGCACATGGGCTACTAACAGTTTACTGCACAACATACACTTAGTATGAATTTCTTAGCTACAGTATACACACAGTTGAAGTTGGAAGTTTACATACATTTAGGTTGGAGTTATTAAAACTAATTTTACAACAACAAACTATAGTTTTGGCAAGTCCGTTAGAACATCTACTTTGTGCATGCCACAAGCAATTTTTCCAACAATTGTTTACAGAAAGATTATTTCACTTATAACTCACTGTATCACAATTCCAGTGGGTCAGAGGTTTAGATACACTAAGTTGACTGTGCCTTTAAACAGATTGGAAAATTCCAGAAAATGATGTCATGGCTTTAGAAGCTTCTGATAGGCTAATTCACATAATTTGAGTCAATTGGAGATGTACCTGTGGATGTATTTCAAGGCCTGCCTTCAAACTCAGTGCCTCTTTGCTTGACATCATGGGAAAATCAAAAGAAATCAGCCAAGACTTCAGAAATAAAATCGTAGACCTCCACAAGTCTGGTTCATCCTTGGGAGCAATTTCCAAATGCCTGAAGGTACCACGTTCATCTTTACAAACAATAGTGTGCAAGTATAAACACCATGGAACCACACAGCCATCATACCGCTCAGGAAGGAGACATCAAGTGCAAATCAATCCCAGATCAACAGCAAAGGACCTTGTAAAGATGCTGGAGGAAACAGGTACAAAAGTATCTATAGCCACAGTAAAACAAGTCCTATATCGACATAATCTGAAGGCTGCTCAGCAAGGAAGAAGCCACTGCTCAAAAACCGCCATAAAAAAGCCAGCCTACAGTTTGCAACTGCACATGGGGAAAAAGATCATACTTTTAAGAGAAATGTCCTCTGGTCTGATGAAATAAAAATCTAACTGTTTGGCCATAATGACCATCATTGTGTTTGGAGGATAAAGGGGGAGGATTGCAAGCCGAAGAACACCATCCAAACCGTGAAGCACGGGCTGGCAGCATCATGTTGTGGGGGTGGCAGCATCATGTTGTGGGGGTGCTTTGCTGCAGGAGGGACTGGTGCACTTCACAAAATAGATGGCTTCATGAGGAAGGGAAATTATGTGGATATATTGAAGCAACATCTTCAAGACATTAGTCAGGAAGTTAAAGCTTGGTCGCAAATGGGTCTTCCAAATGGACAATGACCCCAAGCATACTTCCAAAGTTGTGGCAAAATGGGTTAAGGACAACAAAGTCAAGCTATTGGAGTGGCCATCACAAAGCCCCGACCTTAATCCTATAGACAATTTGTGGGCAGAACTGAAAAAGTGTGTGCGAGCAAGGAGGCCTACAAACCTGACTCAGTTACACCAGCTCTGTCAGGAGGAATGGGCTAAAAATCATCAAACTTATTGTGGGAAGCTTGTGGAAGGCTACCCGAAACGTTTGACCCAAGTTAAACAATTTAAAGGCAATGTTACCAAATACTAATTGAGTGTATGTAAACTTCTGACCCACTGTGAATGTGATGAAAGAAATAAAAGCTGAAATAAATAATTCTCTCTTCTATTATTCTGACATTTCACATTCTGAAAAGTAAAGTGGTGATCCTTACTGACCTAAGACAGGGAATTCTTATTAGGATTAAATGCCAGGAATGGTGAAAAACGGAGTTTAAATGTATTTGGCTAAGGTATATGTAAACTTCCGACTTCAACTGTATCTCCCTGGTATACTACATCATTTATGCAGCAGCATACAAGACAATTTTGGAATCACCTTGTTGTGCTGTGCCCACTTGAACAGGAAGGTGGCGCGGGATTGATGGTGCTTTCAATACAGATGAGAATGTTTAAAAAAAACAAGGTTGAATCATGACATCAGTGATCTTCAGGTCGGAGCTCTAGAAAGAGTTGGAATTCTAAGTTGGATGACCGTTCAAAACGTATTTTCCCAGTTGGAGCTCGTTTTTTCCCCCCGAGTTCCCAGGGGTCTTGAACTCACTGAAGTCTGAGATTTCCCAGTTCTGAGTTTCCTTGGAGTTAGCCACCGATTCCTTCCAAACCACTCATTGTTAAATTTGCGATTTCCAACTTGTTGTGTGATGTTTATGTCCAATGGCCGATGAGCACCACTATGTTTTCTCTATAATTTTTCTTCATATGACAAGGATTGAAAAGGATTTGCCAGTAGATTGTCGACGTGATTCGGTGTAGAGGGTCCTCCCGATGACTGCTTGTCTAGCTTGCTAGCTAAGATTTTGAAAGTATGATGTTGACATGATCGGTCCAATCAAAGCTATGGTAGCTTTAGCGTGATTTGACGTCATTTTATCTGTGGCCAATGACTTTGAGCCTTCTTGGATGGTAATTTCTAATGTAACTCGATGGTAGCACCCAAGGTGCTTGAATTTTTGAGCTCTCCCTGTGGATTCTGCGGTGACATAGTGTCCCAATGAGTGACAGAACACTGAGCCAATCACGGCGCAACTAGAGAACATTAGCTCCAAAAATAAAATTATAACAGGAGTTAGTTTTAAAATAATAAAAAATGATTGAGTTAATAAAGCTGCATTGCTTTCTTGAGTAAGGCAGCTCCAAAATGCAAGTGTTTCAGCCTAGCTCAGTGCTTTCTGTGGTGGTGGGGCAGCCAGCGGAAAATACAGAGCGTAGGTAGGGGTTGATAACAGGTGGGGCTCAAAACAGGTGGGGCATTGTCCTGAATGATGGGTCGCCACTGTGTATTGGGCATAAACCTCATTGCTACAGAATTGTTTTTAATTGGTTAATGTTGCTTAGGCTTAGTTTCATGTTTGAAAGAAATCTGAGCGGTAGATCCCGGCTTGCATTTTGACTTAGAAAGGGATCTTGGGGACCGCTGTTATATGGTAAAGACGAAAGAGTGACTTTCACATGCTGCCTACTCTGTGATACAATCATCACTTGTTTAGATGAGCCATGATTCATTTCACTGTTCTCTGATTCAGTTAACAAATCCAACTTACAAACAATGCCGCAGGTTAGAATATACTTTATCTAGATTTAGGTAGCTAAAGAACAAAATAATGTCCACTATAAATTGATCATCAGGATGTAGTGTGGAATAATCTGCTTTTCAGTTTGTAAATGACTCAATTAAGTGGAACATTTCAATTTGTACTCAAGCCATTTGATTGGTTGTTATTTATCTGTGTAAAAAGTAGTGGTTCAGTCAGTGATGAGAGGAATCATTGATATCACCAGTTAATTATTTACAATCAGCATACTTGTAACGAATACGCAGGGAGTCAGGAAGCAGGTGCAGAAGGTGAGGGCATACTGTGGCAACCTTGGACCTCTCGGTGGTGGGGGCCCCTGTCTGATGGGCGAAATAAAGATAGCACTGGAGTAAGAAGTCCCGTCATATTTGTACGGGAGACAATAGGGCATCGCTGACCTGGGCGGACTGCTGGATGAGCTGGGGGACTGGCTCGCTGGGACAAATCGGTGTAGAGGGTCCTCTGCTAGTTGGAGCTGAATCCTCTCGGGTATTGTCGAAGGTAGTGGAGAACATGGAGGACCTCATCTATTACCGTACCCAGTTGAGCTAGCTGGTCATGGTGTTGACGGAGTAGGTGTTCCTATACGTCGACCATCTGGGAGATATCCTTAACTTCTGCTGCTTCCATATTTTCAATATTCTGTATTGTAAACACAAGGAGTCAGGAAGCAGGTGCAGAAGGTGAGTTTAATAATAATAAACATGAAGATAATATAAAACAGGAGAAGCGTACTGAACGTAACCAAAACGAATACTGCCTGATGACAGAGGCTACTGAGGGCTATTTGAAGGGAGAGTAATCAGAGCGGTGATGAAGTCTAGGTGTTTGCCAGGTATGCACAATTTAAATAGATCTCCTATTTAATTAGATATTTGTTTAATCAGGTTTTTATTATTTGGAAACCAATTTTGCTTTAGCCTTTATACACCTATGCCATACACAAACTACACCTATATTTTAATAATATAACTCATGTGAACTCTTTCAGACAATTTTGGAATGTTCTATCTAGAGGAAATGCAAATGTCAAAGGGCACGCAGTTCTGTTTTGAGTAATCAAGTGCTCGAGAACAATGCCATATAGGCTCCGTCTGTTGTGGTACAGAGACGGGTCTTTCTTATTTCCTCTGCGTGTCCCAATAAAAATATCAATAGCAAAACATGCACCTCATTGGCCCACTTATGACTGCGACTGCCATTTCTATGGCAACCACTGCAGAGGGATACATGAGATTCGTAGGTATGTGGTTGTAGTTACTTCCTGCATCTCTTCATTGTTTCATTCTTTTAACCCTTAAATCTGCAAAGATCTCCCGATTCTTTCAGAGGTAACATTGATCATACAAGTGCATTGTCTGTGACAATCTGACCTACACTTGATAGCTGTGCCATGACCTCCATCTCAGAACATCTGCCCTAACTGGTTATATGGTAGTTTGGCTTGCATGTGACATGTGGTTTGGTTGCACCTACCATGTTAAACGTCAGTAGACCTGTAGTGTTTAGATTATTTGAAAGATTCTATTGAATGGATGTGTAAAGAAAGAGAGGTGTGTGGGGGTGGTTGCTCTGGTTTTGTTATTATTATAGCAAACTTCCTGCTTACGAACTAAGCAGCTCCATTCTCACCTTGCTCCATCTGTTTCAGGGGGAGAGTGTGGATGTTTGTGCATTGAGGGCCAGGTTCCATGCCAAGGCTGACATGGCAGGTAGTCGAGACAGCACTTCTCCAAAACCTCCACTGCGAGGATTTGGGAGAGGAGGCCCGAGGTTGGCAGACGTCAGTGTTACAGCAAACGGAGGGGTCCGAAATAAACTCATGCTTATGGTTCCCACACCACCACTTCCTGGATCAAGCTACTCCCCGGACCTTCAGAGGCTACCACCACAACATGTAAGGGCTGAACTGGAGGGCATGTCCACCAGCCCCGAGCCTCATAGTGTCTTCCACCACCTTCCACCATCACACCGACCCCACAGAGCCGCCAAGGAGCTACCCCTACCAGCATCCCCACCGACAAACATAGACCAACAAGGCAGGGTGAGAGTCACTGGGGAGCTTCTGCAGAACATGATGCTGAAGCATAAGGGAGTACACCCTGGCCCTACCAAGCCGACGCCCCCCTCCCTGCCCAGCCAGAGAAATCTTACAGGGGTGACCCCCCTGAGAAGGGCCCTGCCCCCTGAGGCTCCCAGCCCTATAAAACCCAGACGGCCCCCTCACATCAACCTGCAGGCCCATCAGAGAAGCACCAGAGCACCACACCTCGCAGGGCAACCAGGGTTAAGGAAGACTGACGGTAAGCAGCTTGATCTCCAATGAAAAAGCACCCCCTCCATTACAAGTGTAAAAGGGGAAAACTGACTAAACACATGTATGGACTTACTGTAAGCAGCATAGTAGCACAGGAAAGTCATCTGTTCATTTACAACCTATCAAGATCAAGTATGCTGTGCACCTTATCTGGTTACTAAGTTAAAACCTCTACATATCTCTCTCTAAAATATTTTTTCCCCCTAATATTCTGTAAGAAATTAATGACGAAAAGAGGTGCTCAGACTGCCGCTGCAGAACACTGCCCTGTAATAAATCTGTTCATATTTAAATCATTTCAGACCTACTGTAAACCTAAAGTGCAGGTTGTTTCTATTCTACTCAGGTGGCAGTAGTCAGTCTCTCCCAGGGCTAGTCAGTCTCTCTGGCCCCCCAAGACTTCCAACCAAGCCCAGCAGCCTTCCACGGCAGTGTACCCCAGTGTGAGTGTGTTCACTTGAAATGTCAAGTGTCGAGTGTTAAAGTGATAGTAGGAACCAAGATTGGGAAGTCGTTCTTATATTTTGCCGTTTTTTTCCCCGTTACTATGTAGGCAAATGGTTACTGTACAGGAACACTGAAAAAGGTACATTTTCCACTTGATGTATTATTCCCTCTGATTCCTGTTCTCTCGTTAGACATTTCGAGGATGACCAGGGGGAATATGACGACGTAGGCCTTGATGTGAAACCACCTCCCCCGCCCCTAAATCACCCAGGGAGCTGGGACAAGAGTGGTATGACTGAAAATATTTGCTATTTAACCATGAACACATGTCATGAGATTCACTGGCACTTTTGAATTTAGTGCTGAATCAGGATGACTTGAGTTGACATGAATGTATGATTTACGTGAAAGCTTGTATTATGTACACATACTGTATCTCAATCCATCATTCCATAATGCATGTATTTGACATGTTTATCACTTGTTCATGCATGCCATCAATTGACCTTTTCTGCTATTTCACCCACAGACTCCTGGAATGACAATAGTTCTTCACGAGTAGATGAGGTAAGAACATTCTGTGGGAGCCTTCTGTGTTTACCATCAGTGAGCATTAATGCAGAACACTGCTTCTGATTTACTTCTGAAATACTGTTCCTGAAAAACATGCTTTTCATGACATTTACCTTGAATCTATCTTTTTATTCCTGGCTACAGGGGAGCGATGGAAGTGATGTCTATAAGTAAGTGTAGTATAGCAATACAACTACATATTGTATGTTGAGTTCAAATATATTGGGTTTATGCTTGTCTTACAAGTAGACATCGCAATGCCTGTCATAGCACACTTGTAACAACCCATATCACAAGGCTAATGGAAAACATTTGAATAGTCCCATATCTGTTATAATATGTTTATATGGGCGTAAGAGCTGGCCACTGCAAATAGTATTACTGACCACTCATGTCTCTTGTCTTTTGGAATTTCAGAGGCAATGAACAGGAGGTGAAAAACACAAGTTCTGATAAGAAGAAACAGAAAGAGTTGAGGTGGCAGCAAGAGCAGGAGAAGAGAAATCAAAAGAAAAGACTGGAAAGGGACAACAAATACAGAAAGAAATTTAAGGTGACGCACTACATTTCCACGCGCTAACCACTCACAAGTCCAGATATCCCCCCAAACAGTGACCTGTCTGTCATAACTCACTTGCTACATATGAATATCGAAACACGTTTCAGAGTTTGGGATATTCTCTTTATGTTATTATGAGTATTTTTGCTTAATATGGAAATACAGTAATGTATTACAGTAATGTAACAGAGATCTCATTCATCTCTGAAGGTTAGAAACACCACTTTTACAACCCTCTGTATGTATTTACTTTTACCCTTCCACAGCTGGGTACTGGGGACATAGATGTCCTTCACATGGGCAGGGTTCGACACGACTGGCAGGGGGGCAAGCATGATCTAAGTGTTCGTCAGGGAAACAGAGTGGAGATCATACGGGTTAAGAACAACCCCGATGGCAGGTGGCTAGCCCGCACACAGACTGGCACCTGTGAGTAAAACACTATTTAATTCCATAGAACTAAACAGCCCATATTTGTTCCATATTTTATACTAGTTCGATATGTGCTGTGACAACGTTGAAAACCACCCATGTTGTGTACCTAAAGCTACCAAAAGCCAGTAATGAAGTGTTGCTTTGCAGATGGTTACATCATTAGCACGTGTGTGGATGTGGATTATGAGGAAGTGAAACGTAAACTCAAACTGTCCAGAGCGCCTGACCCCTCACTGCCACCACCACCACCTCCTGTCCGTTCTGAAGACAATGACATCTATTATGATGTTGACTCCTCGGGAAACATGAACAGGTTGCTCTCCCACACACAAATATGCAAATGCACCCCCCCCCCCCCCCCCCCCACACACACACACACACACAGAGATGACTATGATGATGTGCAAGGAACATCCAATAACTTCCTCCCTCCACCTCTTGTAAATTAGGTATTTGGCATTTGAATTTAATAGAAAAAAGATGTACTTTTCAGATACACAGGAGGGTTAGTCAATGCCTTTCTCAGTCTGTGGTTTTTCTGAGTGTGGTGTTGCTTTGATAGCTTGCCACATTTGGCCTGTATGTTTACCTAAAACATGAAAATGGAAGTTTGTATACAGTTTAGCTTGTATGTCTGTTGCATAGAGCATGCATTGCACTGAATATAAGTAAAGTAGTTGCTAATGGCTACAAAGAAGAAATAAGAGATAAAGTTGGCTACTGAAATAGGACAAAAACAACTTTTTGTGATCACACAAAAGGATGTGTGTCTTTATGTTCCAGTCTAGATCCAGTAATGAGAGAGATGCTGGAGAAAGACGAAAAGGAATTTAGAAAAAAGTTTAAGGTACATATTTAGCTCTTCTTGCAAATCTTCCAAGAAAAATGTTGAAAATTGGCGTTTGACGCAATTCATGTGCACGCCCTGAAAAGCTCGATCACTCACTATTAGCCTACTCAACGATGTCATGTCATATGACATTACCAAGTCATATAAAAAAAAGTAAACATAACTTTTATTTTGTTCTGTCAGTTTGAGGGACCGATTTTGGTGTTACACAGCATGATGGTTGACCTGAACGCAAGCATCAAGAAGACAGGAGGGACGGCTCTAGCTGTGGTTCAAGGAGAGATCCTGGAGGTCATTCAAGTCACCAGTGACAAAAAAGCCCTGTGTCGTAACAAGCAGGGGAAATGTATGTGAATACATCACCTTCTAGTGACAAGTCTGTAAAAGTCAGTTTTATATCTGATTAGGCTACTGGGCTATGTATGGTCGTAGTACAGCCAACGATACTGGTAACTAACTAAAAGGTTTCCTCTTTTGTCTGTAGTGCAGCCTAATAATCAATAAGAGATTCTAGATACATTTTTCTAGCATGTGTCATTATTCTAATTGTTGCCTCATTTTCTTTCTCTCACAGATGGATATGTGCCCAGGGTTCTTCTACAGGCGTAGGTTTCTTATATATTTATTCAACACAATTATTGGTCGATTATGAATCCAGAATCCCTGGTATTCAGTCACTGGTATCCTGTTTTGCTGTTGACAACTGTGTCATAATATTCTGGTTAATACTGTTTTCAATATTCCTTTTCAGGGAAGGGGATGATGTTTATGACGATGTCGATCATATCACCGGTATGTTATTTTTTATTTTTTTTTACATTTTACTCTGGTTTCTTGAAAGGGTGCTACGCAGGAAGAATTACTGTAAATCAAGCTAGTGGCGAGACTACGACGTCATTGTCCTGGCCGGCCCGAATTCCTAGACATGTTTTGTATACTCAGTGAATATGCTTAGTAGAAAAAGCGCAAAACGATTTAACCCCTTTCCTGACCGCCTTACAGATATTTATGACAACGACAATGTCTATAATGACACAATCCACTGAAGCCCTGTTCTTTTCCTGACCAATGTGAATCACCAATACTGGACAAACAGTAATGCTCGTCTTCCATGGAAACACACACTCACTCCCTAAGAATTAAAAGAACAATCGGGGCATGAATGTTGTTTGCGGCAATTTGCAAACTATACTCTATGCTTTGTTCATGGCTGGGATTCTTGAGATTATTTTTTGAAAAATAAATACTTTTTTGTGAATATTTTTGTGTGTTATCATGTGTTATTACTAGAGGCGAAAGAAACACCCCTATTTAGGAGAGGTGCTGACTAGCGGAATAGAACACCTGAGAAATTAAAGGAGAGCCGCACTCAGAAGCACACTCAGGAGCTCAGATGCAATATTTTAATAACCTATCCAACGTTTTGACAGACACGCTGTCTTCATCAGGGTATAATGACAATCACTGCGGGGTGACTCGTTTATATAGTGTCAAAGGGCACACACAGGTGTCTGTAATCATGGCCGGGTGTGGCCTGATATCATTGGTTAATTCTCATATATTAAAATGGCATACAAAAAAAACATAAATGGATAGCATACGATCATAGATACAATTTTAAACCTACAAACATTTACAATAGCAAAATCACAATAATGGCTTCAGATCAAAGTCTACGTTGAGACCGAAGGTAGTAAGGGTCTTTCAATTAAAGATACGGGTAGCCTCGTTTGAACAATAAATCCCTCTCCTAGGGAGGGTGACATGTTCGATACCAATACAACGTAGGGACGAACTCGAGTGGTTAGATTCCAAAAAGTGGACCGCAACTGGGTAAGTCGAGTTTTTGCACTTAATGGTGCTTCGATGCCCCGAGATTCGTACTTTTAATTCGCGCTTTGTTTTACCCACATCATTTTTTACCACAAGGACACGTTATAAGACAAATAACTGCCTTAATGGAGCACGTGATAACACCTTTGATTGGGATCTGTTTCCCTGTTTGGGGGTGATTGAAGGATCTACATTTATAACTGCCATTACATTGAGCACAGCCATTACACTTGTAGTTGTCATCCAGTAAGGGCGCAAGAATACGACCAAGGGAGGGTCCGAAAACACATTACCGATACTGTCATCGGATCTTAGAATGTGCCAATGTTTGTGAACGATTCCCTTAATTTGTTCAGAGCACTTTGAATAGCGGATAGTTAGAACGCAAGACTGCTTCTTTTTGCGAGACTGACCTTGAAAAGACCATGTCTTGTTTTTAAATTTCTCAATGGCAGTATTAATCTAACCAATTTTGTATCCCCTCTCCTTGAATTTTCTTTGCGACTCAGCCATATTTCTGTCGAGATCTGAATTATTTTGATTCGACAGAATTGGCTGTAGGGCAAACTGTTTTTCAAAGGAAGTGGGTGACAACTATCAGCCCTCAACAAACTGTTACGATCAGTAGGTTTCCTGTAAAGATCAGCGTAGAGAACATTATCCTCACACAAGATCTGAAGATCAAGGAAACTGATTTGACGTGTGTCAGATTGCATAGTAAATCTCAGATGCTCAGAACAGGAGTTAAGAAAAGCATAGAACGCCTGGAGCTGTTTTGCATCATCGCTCCATAGAACAAAAATATCATCAATATACCGTTTCCACTTAATAATGTTAGGCAAGTAAATATTTTTTGAGAGGATTGAAAATGGACTGTTTCTCCATGTAACCCACATACAAATTAGCTTAGTTAGGAGCTATGTGGGATCCCATAGCAGTACCCTTCGTCTGAATAAAGAAATCACTTAGAAACATGAAGTAGTTGTGTGAGTACTATTTCAGCCAATGTTATAATGCATGCACTGGAAGGTAGTTCATTAGGGTCACGTTGCAGAAGAAAATGTTCCATAGCTTCAATACCGCCCTCATATGGAATATTTGTGTATTACGGCTCAACATCAAAGTAACTAACAAAGTATTATCAGGGAGAGGATCAAGAGATTCAATAATAGAGGTCATACTGCTGGTGTCCTTTACAAAGGAGGGGAGCTGTTCTGTGAGTGGTCTAATAAAAAAATCAATAAAAGTCGATAGAGGGACCATTACTGCATCAATGCCCGCTACAATAGGGCGCCCTGGAGGTTTTGTAACATTCTTGTGTATTTTCGGCAAAGTATAGAAAGTGGCAATTTTAGGGTGTTGAATAGCCAAAAAGTTGTGTTATTTTTTGGTTATCTGACCAGAACTTAAATACCCATCTAGGACAGTAAAGATCGTGTTCTGAAATTGGGCAGTAGGGTCACTTCTGAGTTTCTTGTAAAAGGTGTTGTCAGGCAGTTGTCTGACACCCATTTACATGAACTGTCCTATCCATGAGTACAACCGACCCACCCTTATCAGCAGGACGAATAAGGACTGACGTATTGGATTGTAAATCAAGCAAAGCTTGTTTTTCATCCTGAGGTAAATTCTGGAAAGATATGTACACCTGTTTGTTCTTAAGGAGATGAACAACATCTTTTTCAACGAGTCTGCAATACGTCTCAATAGAGTGATTGTGATTGGCTGGAGGTACAAAATAACTCTTACTTCTAAAAGGAGTCGGAGTATGTGCAGGTGAGCAACCTACACGTTCAGTAGAAACATCACGATTAGGGGAGCTAAAGTATTCCCTTAAACGGATGTTTCTAAAAAATAAAAAAAAACTTAAACATGTCTACTTTAACATCGAAATCGTTGCACTGAGTTGTAGGCACAAAAGATAACCCTTTATTAAGCAGGGAGACATGGGCAGGGCTCAATATCTTGCTTGATAAATTGAAGACACTCAGTCCCGTGGGTTCTGCCTCTGGTGGTCGTTTCTTCTTACCCCGTCGGATGCGGCATCTCGTCGGTGTGCCTGCCCACGACCACCTCCGCCCTTCCGTCGGCCCAGTCTCTCGTTGGATAAAAAACTGGCACTGGAAGCGGATGATGCGCTGGTTGTAGAGTGTTGTTTACCCATGACTGCGTGGCCATGCACAACTCCGACTCAATCATCAAGTTTGCAGACGACACCAGAGTGGTAGGCTTGATAGCCTACAGGGAGGTGGTGAGGGCCCTTGGAGTGTGGTGTCAGGAAAATAACCTCTCACTCAATGTCAGCAAAACAAAAGAGATGATTGTGGACTACAGGAAACAGCAAAGGGAGCACCCCCTATCCACATCAACGGGACAGCAGTGGAGAAGGTGGAAAGTTTTAAGTTCCTCGGTGTACATATCACTGATAAATTGAAAAGGTCCACGCACACAGACAGTGTGGTGAAGAAGGCACAACAGCGACTCTTCGTCCTCAGGAGGCTGAAAAAATGTGGCTTGTCACCGAAAACCCTCATTAACTTTTACAGGTGCACAATCAAGAGCATCCTGGCGGGCTGTATCACCGCCTGGTACGGTAACTGCACCGCCCACAACCACAAGGGCTCTCCAGAGGGTGATGCGGTCTGCACAACGCATCACTGGGGGCAAACTACCTGCCCTCCAGGACACCTAAAACAGCCGATGTCACAGGAAGGCAAAAAAGATCAAGGACAATAACCACCCGAGCCACTGCTTGTTCACCCCGCTTCCATCCAGAAGGTAAGGTCAGTACAGGTGCATCAAAGCTTAGACAGTGAGATTGAAATACAGCTTCTATCTCAAGGCCTTCAGATTGTTAAACAGCCATCACTAGCACAGAGAGGCGGCTGCCTACCTACAGACTTGATATCATTGGCCACTTTAATAATGCCACTTTAAGAATGTTTTCATATCTTGCATTACTTATCTCATATGTATATGCTGTATCCTACACTGTATCCTACACTATCTATTGCATCTTAGCTGCTCTGTCACTGTTCATCCATATATTTTAGATTTAAATATTCTTATCCCATTCCTTTACTAGATTGTGTGTATTAGGTTTTGCTGTGGAATTGTTAGATATCACCTGTTAGATATTGCTGCACTGTCGGGTCTAGAAGCATAAGCATTTTGCTACACTCGCAACAACATTTGCTAACCATGTGTATGGGACCAATACAATTGTATTTTACTCAATCAATCATACAATTGGTTGGCAATAAAGCATTTATACTCATTTATAAGCACTCATGGAAATGACCAAGTGAAATATTTTCCTTAGCTTGACTACTACCCCTTTTCACAAAGTAAATATTTGAATTTGTGTTCTATTATTGCTGCCTGGCTGAAAATCACTGCAGCACCTCCTGTTCAAATACAATATTAGTCCAGGCTTTGCGGGATCCTTTGGATGTCAGGACACGCATATTGCAATATCCAAATTAACTCTGAAACTACTATATTAATTAGGGGATAGGTCGAAACACATTAAACATTCATGGCCATTTAGCTAGCTAGCTTTCTGTTGCTAGCTAACTGTTGCCAGCTAATTTGTCCTGGGATATAAACATTGGGTCATTATCTTACCTGAAATGCACAAGGTCATTTTTTTCTGGATCTTTGTAGAATTTGGACCCTTTTTGGGTCACACAAAATCGTGTGTTCTCTACTCGACAATTAATCCACAGATAAAAGAGGAAACCTAGTTAGTTTCTAGTAATCTCTCCTCCTTCAGCCTTCTTCTTTTTCTGTGGACTTCATATGGCGTTTGGCAACCAACTTTGAGGTCCATTACCACCACCAACTTGACTGAAGTGTGGACCTCAGTTCACCTTTCAATCCTCCTGCTAAAAACCAATGGGAGAGGTAAGACTTGCAATGCGTCACGAACAAAAATAGAACCAAGTTCAATTTTAGAACCACGTTCTGTTTTAGTGCCTGGAATAGCAGACGCACGTTGACGCATGCGAGCTGTTTGGATGAAATTATAATTTTTTGTTTCGTTTTTTTGCCTGTTTTTCATGTTATTTTGGCATTATTATGTGTCATATTAGTTTGAAAACAATGTTTAAAAAATGTGAGTTAATAAAGCTGCATACAAACAACTTTTTTGCTTTCTTGAGTAAGGAAGCTCCAAAATTCAGGTGTTTCAGCCTACCTCAGTGCTTTCTGTGGTGGTGGGGCAGCCAGCGGAAAATACAGAGCGTAGGTGGTTGATAATGTTCTCTAGTTGCGCCGTGATTGGCTCAGTGTTCTGTCACTCATGGGGAATCTATGTCACCGCAAAATCTACAGGGAGAGTAAGAAAGTTCAAGCCCCTTGGGTGCTGCCATAGATTTACATTAAAAGTGCCCATCCAAGAAGGCTCAAGACCATTGGCCACAGATAAAATGGCGTCAAATCACGTTATATCTACCATAGCTTTGATTGGGCTGATCATGTCAACATCATACTTTCAAATTCTTAGCTAGCATGGTACAAAAGCAGTCATCATCATGAATGAAGTCGACAATCTACTGGCAAATCCTTTTCAGTCCTTGTCATATGAAGAGAAATGACAGATAAAACGTATCAATGTTCATCTGCCATTGGACATAAACATTACACAACAAGTTGGAAATCTCTAATTCAACAATGACTGTTTTGGAAAGAATCAGTGGCTAACTGCAAGTGTTGCAAAGCAATCACTAGCCTGCTATTCGGTGGAGAGAGTGTGTGGTCCAAGTCTGGGTTTAAGGATCTCTTTTCCAAGTGGGGGCGGCAGGGTAGCCTAGTGGTTGGAAGGTTGCAAGTTCAAACCCCCGAGCTGACAAGGTACAAAACTGTCGTTCTGCCCCTGAACAGGCAGTTAACCCACTGTTCCTAGGCTGTCATTGAAAATAAGATTTTGTTCTTAACTGGCTTGCCTAGTTAAATAAAGGTAAAATTTTAAAAAATAAAACGTTTTAAAAGGATAAACATTCAAATGCAACGCCATGGGCCAGAAAAGGTTGAATATATTGGCCATGCTGTCAATCCAGCATGACTTCTGCCTCATTCAAAACAACTGGAAACTTATAAACTAGGAAATCTCAGACTTCAGGGAGTTCAAGACAACTGGGAATTCGGGAAAAAACTAGCTCCAACTGGGAAAATACGTTTGGAACTGTCATCCAACTCGGAATTCCAAGTCTGGAACTGGGGCCTCTTTCTAGAGCTCCGACTTGTCCCAGTTGTCTTGAAAGCACTATAAATCCTGTGAATGCTAGACTTTGATGACAAAGTTTCATGACAAAATTTTCCAATGAGAAGGACCGCCGCTCCACCTTCCTGTTCAAGTAAGCTCAGCACAAAAGGTGAGTCCAAAAAATGCATTGTACGCTGGAGATATGTATACTGTAGCTAATTAAATAATACTAAGTGTATGTTGTGTAGTAAGCTGTTAGTAGCCCATGTGCCTGACCCTAATAATTTGGTCCTTTTCACACTAATAACTTAGCCTACTGTTCTAACTTAGTGGTGCACATGTAGCCTATAGCCTGTTTGAGAGAAATGTCATCATTGAATATTGTAAGAGCTTTCGTTGTCTGCTTATATGCCCCCTTAGGGTACAGGCAGAATACTGTAAGAATGCCCATGTTCTGAATTCTGTCCTGCACATTTCAAAAGTGAACGATGGTGCCAACAGACATGGCAGCTCTGCTTCTAGCTCCTAAGCAACTTTGCACTATTTAGTTTTTTTGTGTGTTATTTCTTACAAGCATTTCACTACACCCGCAATAACATATGCTAAATATGTGTATGTGACCAATACATTTGACTTGACTTGAAGTGCTGAACAAATAGTTATATTGACTAAGTCAGCTTTAGCTTGCTCATTTATGTCTTAATAGAAATTACGGATTGCCTCTTATCTGCTCATCGTTCCCTTATGCCATAGTTTGTACATCTCAATTGTCAGTAGAAACCACTTTGTTTAAGTAAGCCATATCAGCTATGTTTTTTTGAAAAGGCAGTAAATGAGACCGAATGAACAGTTTCGCTGCCAGACGAGGCTCCGCTGATAGCCAGGTGTAACAGTGGTAAGGATTCACTCAATGGTGCTGAAAAGTAAGCTCTGCTGTTTGGACAGCTTTGTAGGCCCTAAACAGTTTGCGGGCACCGTTTGTCACCATTATAGTGCAATTCATGTACAGTGCCTTGCGAAAGTATTCGGCCCCCTTGAACTTTGCGACCTTTTGCCACATTTCAGGCTTCAAACATAAAGATATAAAACTGTATTTTTTTGTGAAGAATCAACAACAAGTGGGACACAACCATGAAGTGGAACGACATTTATTGGATATTTCAAACTTTTTTAACAAATCAAAAACTGAAAAATTGTGCGTGCAAAATTATTCAGCCCCCTTAAGTTAATACTTTGTAGCGCCACCTTTTGCTGCGATTACAGCTGTAAGTCGCTTGGGGTATGTCTCTATCAGTTTTGCACATCGAGAGACTGAAATTTTTTCCCATTCCTCCTTGCAAAACAGCTCGAGCTCAGTGAGGTTGGATGGAGAGCATTTGTGAACAGCAGTTTTCAGTTCTTTCCACAGATTCTCGATTGGATTCAGGTCTGGACTTTGACTTGGCCATTCTAACACCTGGATATGTTTATTTTTGAACCATTCCATTGTAGATTTTGCTTTATGTTTTGGATCATTGTCTTGTTGGAAGACAAATCTCTGTCCCAGTCTCAGGTCTTTTGCAGACTCCATCAGGTTTTCTTCCAGAATGGTCCTGTATTTGGCTCCATCCATCTTCCCATCAATTTTAACCATCTTCCCTGTCCCTGCTGAAGAAAAGCAGGCCCAAACCACGATGCTGACACCACCATATTTGACAGTGGGGATGGTGTGTTCAGCTGTGTTGCTTTTACGCCTAACATAACGTTTTGCATTGTTGCCAAAAAGTTCAATTTTGGTTTCATCTGACCAGAGCAGATGTCACTATTATCACTACTCTGGACGGTTCTGACCTAGACTACGTGGACAACTACAAATACCTAGGTGTCTGGCTAGACTGTAAACTCCCAGACTCATATCAAACATCTCCAATCCAAAATCAAATCTAGAATCGGCTTTCTATTTCGCAACAAGGCCTCCTTCACTCACGCCGCCAAACTTACATTAGTAAAACTTACTATCCTACCGATCCCCGACTTCGGCGATGTCATCTACAAAATAGCTTCCAATAGACTACATCCAATTTGCTGAGTAGAGTATCACAGTGCCATCCGTTTTGTTACCAAAGCGCCTTATACCACCCAACACTGCGACCTGTATGCTCTAGTCGGCTGGCCCTCGCTAAATATTCGTCGCCAGACCCACTGGCTCCAGGTCATCTATAAGTCTTTGCTAGGTAAAGCTCTGCCTTATCTCAGCTCACTGGTCATGATAACAACACCCACCCGCAGCACGCGCTCCAGCAGATATATCTCACTGATCATCCCCAAAGCCAACACTTCCTTTGGCCGCCTTTCCTTCCAGTTCTCTGCTGCCAGTGACTGGAACGAATTGCAAAAATCGCTGAAGCTGGAGATTTCCCTCACTAACTTTAAACATCAACTATCTGAGCAGCTAACCGATCGCTGCAGCTGTAGATAGTCCATCTGTAAATAGCCCACCCAATCTACCTTCCTCATCCCCATATTGTTTTTATTTACTTTGCTGCTCTTTTGCACACCAGTATCACTACTTACACACCATCATCTGCTCATCTATCACTCCAGTGTTAATCTGCTAAATTGTAATTACTTTGCTACTATGGCCTATTTATTGCCTCACCTCCTCATGCCATTTGCACAAACTGTATATAGACTTTTTTTTTTCTATTGTGTTATTGACTGTACGCTTGTTTATTCCATGTGTAACTCTGTGTTGTTTTTTCTGTTGCACTGCTTTGCTTTATCTTGGCCAGGTCGCAGTTGTAAATGAGAACTTGTTCTCAACTAGCTTACCTGGTTAAATAAAGGTGAACAAAAAAATAGTACTGTATTTCACTCAACGTTGTGACTCGTGTAAACCTTCATCCTGAAAAAGATTACATCTGTCACGTGCATTTACAGATCGTTACTTTGACGCTTTCAACACGGGCGGGATCAATTTGATTAACATTTGAAGTGAACAAAGCTGTGTGCTCCTGAATTTTAGACCACGACTGCTGTGTTTAGAGGTACATAATGCAAGAGTCTTTGCAGTCGCTTGTGAATGTGCTCAAGTCCTACAGAGGAAGAGAGAAAGTGTTCACTCCCAAGTTGTTCACCCCAACACACTCCTCCCACATCAGCACAATGGACAATGAGAGCAGGTAAATAGAGAGAGATAATTGAAGACGTGAAGATCCTCTATCCAGACTTGTGGCCTGAAGAGCTGGACATTCAGTTTGGAGACAATGCAGTGAGACACCTGTGCGAGGTGTTCAGAGTAGATGGGATGGAGAGTGTTTGGGGATTCCAAAGCTACAAAGCTAAATGCAGGTCTCCTTGTCACCTCTGAAGGCAGTAGAAACCATTGCGATATCCACCAGTAAATGCAAGTGTAAATTCAGCAGCATAAATGACATCCTGACAGGCAAGCGAAATGCGCTCGCAGTCAGCCACCTATCCAATCTGCTTTTCCTCAAACGCAGCAGTCCACCAATGCAGCTGTTCAGCCCATCGCCATATGTGAAGGCATGGCTAAGTAAAGGAAGGAGACACGCCAACACAACTGACTGCCCTGCCGCTGCCAAAGAAGACACATACAGTTGAAGTCAGTTTACATACACCTTAGCCAAATTTAAACTCAGTTTTTCACAATTCCTGACATTTAATCCTAGTAAAAATTCCCTGTCTTAGATCAGTTAGGATCACCACTTTATTTTAAGAATGTGAAATGTCCGAATAATAACAGAGAGAATTATTTCTTTCAGCTTTTATTTCTTTCATCACATTCCCAGTGAGTCAGAAGTTTACATACACTCAATTAGTATTAGGTAGCATTGCCTTTAAATTGTTTAACTTGGGTCAAACGTTTCAGGTAGCCTTCCACAAGCTTCCCACAATAAGTTGGGTGAATTTTGGCCCATTCCTCCTTATAGAGCTGGTGTAACTGAGTCAGGTTTGTAGGCCTCCTTGCTCGCACACGCTTTTTCAGTTCTGCCCACAAATTGTCTATAGGATTGAGGTCAGGGCTTTGTGATGGCCACTCCAATAGCTTGACTTTGTTGTCCTTAAGCCATTTTGCCACAACTTTGGAAGTATGCTTGGAGTCATTGTCCAGTTGGAAGACCCATTTGCTTCAATATATCCACATAATTGTCCTTCCTCATGAAGCCATCTATTTTGTGAAGTGCACCAGTCCCTCCTGCAGCAAAGCACCCCCACAACATGATGCTGCCACCCCCGTGCTTCACGGTTGGGATGGGGTTATTCGGCTTGCAAGCCTCCCCTTTTTCCTCCAAACATAATGATGGTCATCATGGCCAAACAGTTCTATTTTTGTTTCATCAGACCAGAGGACATTTCTCCAAAAAGTAGGATCTTTGTCCCTATGTGCAGTTGCAAACCATAATCTGGCTTTTTTATGGCGGTTTTGGAGCAGTGGCTTCTTCCTTGCTGAGTGGCCTT
This sequence comes from Oncorhynchus mykiss, assembly GCF_057628025.1. Classification (NCBI taxonomy): domain Eukaryota; kingdom Metazoa; phylum Chordata; class Actinopteri; order Salmoniformes; family Salmonidae; genus Oncorhynchus; species Oncorhynchus mykiss. Next base: position 60,244,322 of record NC_143026.1, read on the forward strand.
TCAGGTTATATTGATATAGGACTCGTTTTACTGTGGATATAGATACTTTTGTACCTGTTTCCTCCAGCATCTTCACAAGGTCCTTTGCTGTTGTTCTGGGATTGATTTGCACTTTTCGCAGCAAAGTACATTCATCTCTAGGAGACAGAACATGTCTCCTTCCTGAGCGGTATGACGGCTGCGTGGTCCCATGATGTTTATACTTGCATTCTATTGTTTGTACAGATGAACGTGGTACCTTCAGGGGTTTGGAAATTGCTCCCAAGGATGAACCAGAATTGTGGAGGTGTACAATTGAAATACATCCACAGGTACAACTCCAATTGACTCAAATTATGTAAATCATGTAAATTAGCCTATCAGAAGCATCTAAAGCCATGACTTCATTATCTGGAATTTTCCAAGTTGTTTAAAGGCACAGTCAACTTAATGTATGTTAACTTCTGACCTAGTGGCATTGTGATAAAGTGAATTGTAAGTGAAATAATCTGTCTGTAAACAATTGTTGGAAAAATGACTTGTCATGTACAAAGTAGATGTCCTAACCGACTTGCCAAAACTATAGTTTCTTAACAAGAAATTTTGGGAGTGGTTGAAAAACAAGTGTTAATGACTCCAACCTAAGTGTATGTAAACTTCCGACTTCAACTGAACATAGCACAAGACAATGTGGAGCTTTTTTTGTTGATATGGTGAATAAGGCAAAATAGTGTGATAATAGTTCGTTTTTTATCTAAAAGATTTGAAAATGATCTGCTAATAGGTCTACGTTTTAATCAATCGTTTGTTTGTCGTCAGGATTGGAGAGAGGCGGAGGACAGCCTCCTTTACTCACCGGTCCTCGCAGACGTTTCAGCACCATGGCCACCTCCTCCAAAGACGCAGGTTAAAATGCTTGGTACATCAGCACTTGGACAGCGACTTGTTTAACGCTATCAATGTTATGTCAGTACTGGCACGCAGGATTCTTCCGTTAACTTGGCATAATCTGTTTATAAAGGTTGTAGACACTCGTGTACAGTGGTTCTGATATGCTCATGTTTGTAGGCCTACGAAAATGGATGGTAAACATTTTGTCACGTCTGCCACTAGTACATCACGAATGCATTGTCATTCACATTGCAAAGCATAACATACCCATATCGTGCCAGTGTCAACATTGGAAAAACACTAGTTTACTGTACATTACAGTGAACTTTGAGCTAACATAATTCAAGTTTAACACAGTCAACATGGATGGTGAACATTTTCTCACATCTGCCAGTATCAGATCACTAATCCATAGTCATTAACATTGCAAAGCATGACATGCCACTATTAGGCCAGGTAAAAGATATGAAAAATACTATTTTACTGTATATAACAACTTTTAGCCAACATAATCCAATTTTAACACAATAAAAATGGATAGTAAACATTTTCTAGTTTACAAAGATGAGTAAGATAATATTGAATAAAATATAGCATGGCAATTAACAACCCTCCTAAAGCAGTGATGGAAAAGAGCCAGTGGGACCTGAAGCACATTCGTCTTCCAATGCAATCCAATGCAATCCAAGTCAGGTCGTCAAATGTATGTCCTGCTAGAGCTGTCCCGGTCAACTGTAAGGGCTGTTATTGTGAAGTGGAAACGTCTAGGAGCAGCAACGTCTAGGAGCAGCAACAACTCAGCCGCAAAGGTGTGGGCCTCACAAGCGCACAGAGCGGAACCGCCAAGTAATGAAGCGCGTAACATGTAAAAAATAATCTGTCCTCAGTTGCAACACTCATTATCAAACTCCAAACTGATTCTGGAAGCAATGTCAGCACAAGAACTGTTATGAAATGTGTTTCCATGGCCGAGCAGCCGCACACAAGCCTAAGACCACCATGTACAATGCTGAGTGTCGGCTGGAGTGCTGTAAAGCTCGCCCCCATGGACTCTGGAGCAGTGGAAACAAGCTTCACAAATCTGGCAGTCCGACGGATGGATTAGGGTTTTGTGGATGCCAGGAAAACGCTATCTGCCCCAATGCATGGTGCCAACTGTAAAGTTTGGCGGAGGAGGAATAATGGTCTGGGGCTGTTTTTCATTGTTCGGGCTAGGCCCTTTAGTTCCAGTGAAGTGAAATCTTAACGCTACATCATACAATGACATTCTAGACAATTCTGTGCTTCCAACTTTGTGGCAACAGTTTGGAGAAGGCTCTTTCCTGTTTCAGCATGAAAATGCCCCATGCACAAAGTGAGGTCCATACAGTTGTGGAACAACTTGACTGGCCTGCACAGAGCCCTGTCTTCAACCCCATCAAATCCTTCCCAGAAGAGTGGAGGCTGTTATAGCAGCAACATGGGGACCAACTGGGGCGGCAGGGTAGCCTAGTGGTTAGAGCATTGGGCTAGTAACCGGAAGGTTGCAAATTCAAATCCCCGAGCTGACAAGGTACAAATCTGTCGTTCTGCCCCTGAACAGGCAGTTAACCCACTGTTCCTAGGCCGTCATTTAAAATAAGAATGTGTTCTTAACTGACTTGCCTGGTTAAATAAAGGTAAAATAAATAAATAAAAAACTCCATATTAATGCCGATGATTTTGGAATGAGATGTTCGAGGAGCAGGTGTCCACATACTTTTGGTCATGTAGTGTACCAGGAAACACACACTGCTCTTCTGAGAGAACACAAGGACTCAACAAGACACGTAGAGTATGTATTGTATTTTGCATATAAGGTACGTAGATGAAACCACACTGTGATGTATTTCTAAATTAAGCAATTTATTTGGTTAATTTTAAGATTTATTCGTTTTTTGTTCTTTCAAAACAATAACAAACCTACTTTTAGTTGACTTAACTGTGTTTCAAGTTTTTATATTGTAATTACCATGCCAGGCTATTTTGGTTGATAGCGTATGCTGATTTGTGTTACCTTTAGGGCTGCAATCCCGTTAATGGGATCTATATGACAACAGCCAGTGAAAGTGCAGGGTGCCAAATTCAAAACAACAGAAATCTCATAATTAAAATTCCTCAAGCATACAAGTATCTTATACCATTTTATAGGTAATCTTGTTTTTAATCCCACCAAAGTGTCCGATTTCAAATAGGCTTTACAGCGAAAGCACCACAAATGATTATGTTAGGTCAGAGCCAAGCCACAGAAAACACAGCCATTTTTCCAGCCAAAGAGAGGAGTCACAAAAAGCACAAATAGAGATAAAATGAATCACTAACCTTTGATGATCTTCATCAGATGACACTCATAGGACTTCATGTTACACAATACATGTATGTTTTGTTCGGTAAACATTTCAGTATACATTGAGTGCGTTATGTTCAGTAGTTCCAAAAACATCCGGTGAATTTGCAGAGAGCCACATCAATTTACAGAAATACTCATCATAAATGTTGATGAAAATACAAGTGTTATACATGGAATTAAAGATATACTTCTCCTTAATGCAACCCCTGTGTCAGATTTCAAAAAAGCATTATGGAAAAAGCAAACCATGCTATAATCTGAGAACAGCGCTCAGAGAACAAATACATATATCCGCCATGTTAGAGTCAACAGAAGTCAGAAATACTGTAACATTATAAATATTCACTTACCTTTGATGATCTTCATCAGAATGCACTCCCAGGAATCCCAGGTCCACAATATATGTTTCATTTGTTCGGTAATAGCTACTTTTGTTAGTGCGTTTGGTAAACAAATCAAAACTCACGAAGCGCGTTCACTAGTTGCAGACGAAATGTCAAAATGTTCCGTTACAGACCGTAGAAACCTGTCAAACGATGTATGGAATCAATCTTTAGGATGTTTTTAACATAAAGCTTCAATAAATATTCCAACCGGAGAATTCCGGTTGGAATAGGGAGATACCCCTCTTGTGAAATGCGCGTGACCAGTGCGTGACTGCTGCCAGACCTCTGACTCAATCCACTCTCATTCAGCCCCACTTCACGGTAGAAGCCTCAAACAAGTTTCTAAAGACAGTCTAGTGGAAGCCTTAGGAAGTGCAAGATGACCAATATCCCACTGTAACTTCAATAGGGACTGAGTTGAAAATCGACCAACCTCAGATTTCCCACCAGGAGTTGTATTTTTTTCTCAGGTTTTTGCCTGCCATATGAGTCCTGTTATACTCACAGACATCATTCAAACAGTTTTAGAAACGTCAGAGTGTTTTCTATACAATACTAATAATAATATGCATATATTAGCAACTGGGACTGAGGAGCAGGCAGTTTACTCTGGGCACCTCTGGCACCTTTTCATCCAAGCTATTCAATACTGCCCCATGCAGTCATATTAAGTAAGAAAAAATACGTTTTTGAAATGTGTTTTTATGGCACACATAGGGACCAAAGATACCAGTAAAACAACATGCAAAGGCAACAGGGTATCGGAACTTCGTTGTCGATCAAATGCATCCCTTCATGGTATATTCTTGCTGGAACCATTAATTATGAATCCTACCCTAGCCTTGTGGTATAAAGTAATATCCAGCGGAACAAACCCATCGGCATATAGATACATTGCTGCAATAAAGGGACGCACCTGATTGGCAATGACGTTCAGATATTATGTGGCATTCAAACGTTTATCTACCAGTATCAATGGGCATCATGTCTGAAACTAAAACACCCTACAACATCAAACTGCCACGCAATAAGTATCCCAGCTTTCACCAGGTCAGTCTATTTCATGGAATTGGAGGTCTACCAGATAAAGGTGCCACTCATTTATTCCTTTTTTTTTAACTCCAGCCACACAGGGTGCAATTGGAGAAATAGAAACAGCGCCAACAAAATGTTTTATTATCTTACTTAAAAGTTCACTGTAATATAGAATAACCAATTATATTAACCAATATTTTAAGTTGGCATCGTATGGTTTGAAATGGTCATTACATGGATGAATTTTCTACTAAAAAAACATCAAGCTTACTTCGATCTTGCTGTGAAGGTGTGTGTGTGTGTGTGTGTGCTTTGACAATTTAACATTTCATAAACAGCACCACCCTTAGGCTACTGCAGCCTCTGCAGCCTAATTTTACCCGCGATATCAAAGTTATTTTTAGTCACGAAAAGGAAATAAAATGTTTGGTAGAATTTGGAATATGGAAGATTTAATAGGTGCGCTTCAAACTGTTTTCTTTGAATGATTTGTAGCTATCGTCTCTGTCTCTGCATGACAGTGCATCCTACACTGTTCCCCCTACCAGAAAACACGCGGTACCGTAAAGTGGTGTGTATTCGCGCAATAAATTCAGGCGGAAACTGAAGAGCGGATGAGTTGTGTAGACCGCGTTTTGCGAGTGTCGGCTTGACAGCAGTGAAACAACGACATCGTTTTATGTATCATAAACACGATATGAGCGTCCAGCAAATATACTTATCAAAATTCTGTTACATTTGTAGCTATTACTATTAGCTGACTTGCATTGCTGACTTCTCTGTTTTGGTGCTGAGTTCCCAAACAAGTAAACTTCATCCGTGACAGTTAAATTCAAGCAGTTGTCAGTCCTCGGATCCAGAATTTAACCGGGTGAGCATCTGGATCATGTCAGATTTATGTTGGTAATGCCAATATTGTCCTCAATGTCTCGTAATTGTCAAACCAGCAGGGAGATAGCTTATTTAGTGACGCGTCTTGACTGTAAATTAGCCGAGTAGCCGAAGGTAGCTAAATTAGATAGCTAGCAAATTAGCGGGTGATCCAAACTGCAATGACAATCCAGCTACTGTAATTTCTCTAGCAGCACTGCCAGCATATAATGTATTTTCTCTGTAATTATTTTCAGAAGATTGGAGTCTTGTATTTTTTTGTAAGTGAGTAGCTCACCATGATCATAATCACTTATGCAATTTTTATATTGGTAATAGCTCTTTTACTGGTCATTTTGTTACAGATGGATCAAATGTTATTAATAGCCTAATACAAATAAACCATACCATATTGTCATAGGCTGAATGCACAAAGGGTACTTTCTATATTGGTGACACGCATGACAATGACATGTACTTTGAGCCTGAGGCAATAGCACTGCTATCTTGATGGACATAGGTCAATGAAGAGACTAAAAAAAGAGTGGTTGCTCTCATTATTCCCCTGCACAAGAAGTGGTGAATGCAAAAACGGTCTACTTTCACAGTGAAAAAATACAAAATACCAACTTCCGACAGATACCCCTATAAATTGCATAAACACCCTACTAGGCATTGAAAGGGGCTTGTATGTGCTGCCTATGATCCGTGCTCTTATCCACAAAATGGAGGCAGGTAATTGCTCTGCTGGAAACCAGGAGAAACAAACCGTTTCCTCACCTTCAGCTCAACAGGAGAACACTGCTTGTGGTGGACCTGCTGTAGATGAGCCAGACAGCCAAAGCCAGTTCTCTAGAGCTGCTTCTTACCCTGAATCAGAAGACCTGGACTCCTTTAACCTAATAGAGCCCCCTCCTCTGGACTGGAGGTCAGACGACTCTAGTGAAGCAGGTTCAGTGGAAGAGATGGACGACCCTAGCTTCCCTCCCTCCTTGGTCCCTGTGGACAGTTTAGAGGACGGATTAAGTGAGTCCCTACCTCCCTTGTACACCAGTGACACTGCAGCTTCTTCTCTGGTAGTTAGCCAGGAGGAGCTAATCGACTATGCTCCTGAGGATAACACCCCAACCAAACAGGTTCTGGATCCTAGCAAAGAGGGAGGAGAGGTGGGGGATGCGATGGAGGAGAAGGTTGAGATCAGGAGAACAGGTGACAAAGACCACACGCGGATCCACCACCTGCTAAACCGACTCCAGGTCATTGGAGAAAGCCCTCTCCCCAGGGACTCAACCTCTGACCCTACACCACCACCATCAGAATTCTCTGAGCCCTCTGAATTTGAGCCTCCATGCCAATCTCTGTTGATGGACATCAGCCCATTGCTACCAGACCCAGAGCATAAACCGAAACAGGCCTCGGAGATGCTTTTCTCAGAGAGTAACCAGAGAGACCTATTAGGGCTGTTGGAGTGTACAGAGATAGGGGCTGCCCAGCCCAGTTCCTCTGACATCAAGGTTCCTCCTTACATGGCCCGGAGAGGGGAGATGGACGCGGTGGTGTCGGTCTCCTACAACCAGGAGGATGGCGAAAGGTTCTGGGAACACTTTGGGAACGGCTGGCGGCTGCGCCACAGGGATGACTCCGTGGAGTCTTTCCCGGAGGACGAGGTCCCAGAGCCCGTATGGATGAAGTTAGGGGAGGAGGCTCCAGAGGTAGACTCTGCAGAGAACAGTCAGCGGGTAAGTTTGACATGCTAAAATATGGTTATCAATGATGAATGGTGGTGTTATTAGTGTATATTACTTTGCTGATGATTGGTTCAAATGAGCTGTGTCTTTCACTTTGTTCAGTAATCACTAACCTCTTAATTTACAGGGCTCAGAGGACCGCCCAGCCTATAAAGACGGTAATCTTAATTTAGGCTGTATGTAAAACTTCTATGCTTCTCTCATTAGACTCTCTTAAATAATAATAGTAATGCATTTCTGTCAGTGCCTGGCCCCTGTGATCCAAATGACCTCCTGGATGGGGTCATATTTGGGGCCAAGTACCTGGGCTCCACCCAGCTCAAGTCTGACAAGAACCCCTCCACCAACGCTCGAATGAAACAGGCCCAGGAGGCTGTGGACAGGATCAAAGTGAGTTTTCATTTTACATTGTAGTCATTTAGCAGACGCTGTTATCCAGAGCGACGTACAGTAAGTGCATTAATCTTAAGGTAGCTAGGTAAGAAAAATCACATATCACAGTGGTTTGCGGACCGCTGGGGTAAGAGTACGCTGTGACAGAACCATTTGCGGGTTATATTTCTTGCTATGGGGTGTTGCTATGATCATAGTAAGTAAACATTTTCCTCAATAAAGCAAAGTCAATGATAGTATGAAAAGATAAATGCAAGTGTTAGTGCAGGAAAGGCAAGTGCAATGGTAAGGTGTTTGTTCTTCTTTGGGGGGGACTGTGAGATTATTTAAGATTCTGTTTGAAGAGGTAGGTTTTCACACGTTACTGGGAGTGTACTGACATTAGAGGGAAGCTGGTTCCTTCCTTAGGATGCCAGGACAGAGAAGAGCTTCGACTGGGATGAGTGTGAAACTGGCCTCATAAGGATGGGAGGGCCAATAGACCAGAGGTGGCAGAATGGCTCAGACCATTCTGCTAAGAATGGGTGATCTGTTTTAAAAAGTATCATCAAAAGGTTTGCTCTTGTCTTCCTCCAGGCCCCAGAAGGGGAGTCTCAGCCTATGACCGAGGTGGATCTCTTCATCTCCACTCAGCGCATCAAAATCCTCAGCGCAGACACACAGGTAGGCAACTGCTGCCACTGACACAATCAGCCGAGCATGACGTGGTTTGGATGGATGACAAAGTAGTTGAAGGTCATTCCTTGAATAGCAGTGTCTCTAATTTGAGTCAAACTCGTCCTGTTACAGTTGAATAGTAAAGAGAATCAAAGTGGGTCAGTTTGTCAGCTTGCTCCCTTCTGCATGGCTGACTGCGTCTAGATATATAGTGGGTGCTGTTAGGCTGTGTTCAGAGGCAGCCCAATTCTAGTATTTTTTTTCTACTAATTGGTATTTTGACCAATTACATCAGATATTTTCATATCAGATCTTTTTCAGAGCTGATCTAATTGGACAAAATACCAATTAGTGAAAGAAATATCAGAATTGGGCTGCCTGTGTAAATGCAGCCTTAGACTAACCTAGCCCTCTTCGTTGTTAGACCTAGTGAGAATGGGTACATCATGGATTTTTTCACATTCTTTTACCAAAAATCATTGCCTCGGTAACATTAACGTGTTAGTTAACTTACATGAAGGTGTTAGTGAACAGTTAGTACATGTTTCCTCCACACATTCATCCCTTCTGTTCCACCTACAGGAGGCCATGATGGACCATCCTCTCCAGATGATCTCCTACATCGCAGACATCGGCAGCATCGTGGTTCTGATGGCCCGCAAGAAGCCGGCCGGGGGGCGTAAGGGCCAGGAGGGGAACCCTGCTGGGGTCAACTCCCCCGGGCCACAGAAAAAGTGCTGCATGCTCTGCCATGTGTTCAACTCTGACGAGGTGAGTCATTCAATCAGAAACCATACAGCATTTGTATGTCCAATTGGTTTTCTGTGGGGATTTTTTTGTTTAAAAATAATCAGATTAGGTTGCACTGGTTAGAAGAAGAAAAACTAATATTTATATATATGTTTTATTCCCAGTGCCAGTCTTTTTCTACAGTACTTGAGCCATCAGTACTTGCCATGCAACTAGGTAACGGAGCTTTGTTGAACACAAAAACAAACAGGCTGGCACCCAGGTTACTTTTCCATGCCAGGAGTTGTTAAACAAGAGGAAATTAGCAGTTCCTTAGTGTTATGGTTAGGTTAGAGTTTGGGATAGATTATGGTTAGGTTTAATATTAGGATTGAGGTAAACCAATGGGTCATATCTTGATGGTTAGCCACAGCCTATTTTGACAACTTGAAACGCTCTGTAAGATTGTGAGGAGGAACAGGATTGCCATATTGTTATATGACAAGGATTATCGTACTCTTACCTGCCAGGCTGGGACACGTTTGAACATGCCCACTGACTCACTGTGTCTCTCCTGCATGCAGGCCCAGGTGATCGCTCAGGCGATTGGCCAGGCCTTCGGTGTGGCCTACCAGCAGTTCCTCCATGCCAACGACATCAAGGCCAGTGAGCTGAGGCCCAGCGAGTACAGTGACTACCTGGGGACACAGGAGCACTATAACGGAGACCTGGTACACTTCTCGGATTCAGATAACATCAGAGAGGTACAGAAACCCGTCAGTATTTCAGCACCATGTTGTTATTACCAGACAGCGTTTCCATTTGAGTGTCGGCCTATAAACGCAGTATTCCTCCTACCTTTAGCCTAGATAAGCATTTGTTTTTACTCTTGATCTAATTGACTCATGTTCGCGTATCGAACGCAGTCAGTGGCGATTTAACCATCAACCAGGAGCCTATGAAATCTGTTTTATGTTAACATTTGGTTGTGCATGGAGTTAAATGTTGGCCTTCATAAACTAAATAGATATTTGCTGGTTGTACACTATGCAACAAACACTTCCTATCTCACTCAAGACAGTATTGAAACAGATCCATACATTTCATGATGTGTCTTAAGTGGAATGTACATCAACGTTGTGTTCAGTTGGGGAAAAAACATTTTGAAATGGAGTGAGTTAATACCTGAACTTTTCCAATAAGAACATTGTTTTTTTTGTTTGCAATTGCAAAACGTTTTGCTACAGCGTTTCCCTACTGAACACCAGCCATGAAATCCCCCCTTTCTCTTAAACCATCTCCATACTGTCTGTGTCCAGGTGTCCATCTCCAAGGCTCCCAGGGAGATAGTGGGGGTGGCTGTGGTGGAGTCGGGCTGGGGCTCCATCCTGCCCACGGTGATGGTGGCCAACCTGCTCCACGGTGGTCCTGCAGAACGCTGCGGGGCCCTCAGCATAGGAGACCGCATCATGTCAGTCAATGGCACTAGCCTGGTGGGCCTCCCCATAGCCACCTGCCAGAGTATAATACGGGTAAGAGGGGGACTGTGTCTGTGCCTGTTTCATTCTTTCCTGTGAGCTGTCTTGGCTGTGTCTATTGTATAGTTCCTAGAATGTACACTAGATGGTGCTGTATTGCTGAAGTCATAGAGACGGATGCGTGTGATATGTGGAGAGGAAGAAGAATTGGTGGTTTGTTTGCTTTCCAGCTATTATTTCGGCATGAGTTTGGACCTGGTGGCAGGTTGTTGCATTTTGTCACCTAATGTTGTTATGTTAAATGTATTCCATGCACACACAATACTCCTCTCATTCTGTGAATGTCATTCATTATCTAAGAAGCACAGAATGCATAGGGATAGTGAACAGTTAGTGAACAGGTACTTTAAGGTGACAGAGACATTTATCTTTGCAGACATTTACTATACGTTGGCAGACATCTTTCTAGTATTTGTATTATGTATTTTCCACTTTTGTTTTTGTGAAAGGATTTAAAAAACCAAGCAGAGGTGAAGCTCAGTATCGTTCACTGCCCTCCCGTCACCATGGCAATTATCAAGCGACCGGACCCAAAATTTCAGTTGGGCTTCAGTGTAGAGGACGGGATTGTAAGTGACAGTTGCTTTATTATTTTACTCTACGAACTTGTATGAATACAACTGCCAGACAGAATCCCCCAACAGGATCCAACATTCATGTTTTATTTATGTTTTTATTATTATTATTATTATTATTATTATTTTGCTAAGGCCCAGTCCAATCAATAGTGAGTAGTATTAATTTGAGGTTCTTTTCATTTATCACAGTGAACATGGTCTGGAATAAAGATAAAAGTGAATCTTCAATTAACAGCATTTTAGACTGAATAGTAGATGTGCGGCATCCACTTTAGGAACTCTATAGTAGTCAAGCTAAAATTGTCAATTGTCCACTTTCACTCTCTCACTTATCTTTTAATCTGTATTTTCTATCTTTCTCATCCTACTGTTGCCTTGAGCAGATCTGCAGTTTGATGCGTGGTGGGATCGCAGAGAAAGGGGGCATCCGGGTCGGACACCGCATCATTGAAATCAATGGGCAGAGTGTGGTAGCCACTCCTCACGAGAAGATCATCCACATTTTGACTGACGCAGTCGGGGAGGTGAGAGAGGAATTCAACACCAACTCCGATCAGAAGCACTAGATTTCACACTGACTTTCATTTCATAAATCTAACTTTCTCTGTATTGACAGAACATGACTCAATAAGTAAATGAATTGGTCAAAGAAATATTAGCATTGTCATTCATGGCTGTGTTCGTCTTTCTGAACAGATTCACTTGAAGACCATGCCAGCCTCTACATATCGCCTTCTAACGGGACAAGAAACTCCAGTATTTCTCTGAGAGAACGTAGGAGAGAATGCTGCCTGTGCTCTCAGAAGCAAACAAGGAAGAATACCATTTGGAAGCTATACACATGCACACACGCAGCCTCAAATTGGACTATGCAATTGGACTGTATCACCTGGCTATTGATACACCACTGAACATAATTTTTTTTTGTTTTTTTACCTTTATTTAACTAGGCATGTCAGTTAAGAACAAATTCTTATTTTCAATATTGGCCTAGGAACTGCCTGTTCAGGGGCAGAACGACAGATTTGTACTTTGTCAGCTCGGGGATATGAACTTGCAACCTTTCGGGTACTAGTCCAACGCTCTAACCACTAGGCTACCCCTACATAATGGGGTTATCCACCAACAGAATATTTTATGATGTATGTTAGAATATCAGGATGATACAGCAAATGTTTTCAAAGATAGAATTGTTAATACATCTCTTGTTTATATTTATGAAATGTTAAAGCAGATAACCTCACTTTTCCTACTGACGATCTCAGTTATCTTACTAACATACTAATTATCTTTCTGAACAGGAAAAGCATGAGTACCTGCAATTAATTACTTCCACCGCCATTCTTTAGTTGCCGATGTGCCTCAGCTCAGTGGAACTTGAATTCATGGAGAGGAGCCTAATTTAAGAAAGCTGGTCCGTATGTCTCGTCATTACGTGCTTCCCACCTCTAGACAATGTAATTGAGTAACATGCACATCAACAAGCGACTACTACATCAGTATTACATTGTTATTATGTATCTCCGAACAGTGTACTATTAATATGCTGAAAGATTTTACGTTGTGCATGCCATTCCCTATTGTTCCCATTTCAGTGCCTGGAAGAATTCAGAAGTTAGTTCTGTATTTTCAGAAATGAAGGTAACTGCCTTTAGTGTTAGAGATATACACTGAGTGTACAAAACCTTAAGGACACCTGCTCTTTCCATGACATAGATGAGTCCAGGTGAAAGCTATGATCCCTTATTGATGTCACTTGTTAAATCCATTTCAAATCAGTGTAGAAAGATGAAGGGGAGGAAACAGGTTAAATAAGGATTTTTAAGCCTCGAGACTATTGAGACATGGATTGCATATGTGTGCCATTCAGAGGGTGAATGGGCAAGAAAAAAGAGTTAAGGGGCTTTTGAACAGGGAAACGCTCAACAGCTTTTCCATGCGTATCAAGAATGGTCCTCCACGAAAGGACGCCCAGCCAATTTGACACCTTGTAGTCCATGCCTGACAAATTGCGGCTGTTCTGAGGGCAAACGGTGCTGCAACTCAATATTAGGAAGGTGCTCTTAATGTTTTTTACACTTAGTGTATATTTTTAATGACTGCAGTTGTGTACATAATTTCTGTGATGGGGATATGGCCCGGACACATTAGCCACCACAGGTGAGTACCAGGGTCATGTATTAAGGGCACACAATAGCGAATGTTTCAAAACGTTGTGCAACGGAATAAAATTGTCTTGATAATTATTTAATCACTCCAATATTGAAATTAGTTGTATACTGCAGTGCCACTAATTATTTTGCGAACACAAATCCTGTTGAATGTTGTGTGCATGCAATATATCATGCAGAATGTTTTCTATTTTTTAAAGGAAGGCATCTTCAAAAAAAACTAAGAAATGTGTAGGTACTTGTTATATGTTACATATTTTAGCCAATCAACATCGTCCAGGGGGCAGATGTTTTAATCTCCAATTACAACACCTGAAATGGAGAGTTTGAATTAACGAGTTACTTAAATTACTTATTTGGGACAGCTTCACTGATAAATAGGAATATTGTCATTGATTCAAAAAGGTGAGAATATTACTTTTTAGTCCAGCATGCCTCTCGGCTACATTAGCTAATTTAATCAGTAATACTGCGTAGGCTGTTTTTTTTTCCCTCACACACGTTAGCATCACTGGGACGAGAGGACTGTAGGTGCATGTTAAAATGTTTAATTGTATCGCTATGATAACATGTCATGTATTCTAATGTATCATATTAAGTATTTGTTTTCATAGTTTTATTGTATAACCATTTTAAATTGAGCTCCATAGTTGTATGGCTTGTGTAACAATTTTGCTGACTTGTTTGAACACTGGTATTATGATTTTTTAAATGTAATCTAGTTCCAGTTTGATTCATGAATACCTTAATTTTATTGATAATTAATGAAAATGTTAGGTTTGCGTTTCTTGAGTGATAGTTGTATAGCGTTTCCTGGTATGGCATTTTCTTACTTTCTCTTAGATTTTTACATTTTAGTCAATTTAACAGACCCTCCAGAGTGACTTACAGTAGTGAATGCATACATTTTGGTACTTTTTTCATACTGGTTCCCCATGGGAATTGAACCCACAACCCTGCAACCACCATGTTCTACCAATTGAGCCACACTGGACCATCCTTCTCAGGGTTTTACCCCCAAATTGTGTGAAATGTTGCCACTACTCTCAAAATATGTGGTCATACTTATTGTCATGAAACATAGTAATGTCCCTTTAATGTATTTTATGGTGCACTATTAATGTTTTATTTGAGCCCAGGTCAGTTGATATGCTCAATGGGGGGAGACCAGTTAGGGCTTGAGTAGGCCTATTTGTAATCCTCCCACGACATTCAATGTCCCATCTGGGTTCTCAACTGAATTGTGTTCAATAGCCATTTCAGTGGCTGACATTTAGCCTCACCCGTTTGATCTGATTGTTGTGAAGAGAGATTTAGAGAATTGAATATTGTGATGTAGTATTAAATAATTTGCACATTATGGTAATGAGCATGTTATAAAGACTTACTGGGGATAAAGTGTATAGCTAGTTGAACAAAGATGAATACACAAACAATGGCTTGGCACTAGGGATGGCCTATGAAATTTCCTAAATTGAATTTGCAAGTGAAATCAGTTGTGTGTTCACCAATTAATTAATTTAGGTGAAACAATGCTGTTTATGAACAAATGATAGGTTGCGGAAGGATTTGTTGAGCAAAAGTTCATATAGAAGTCTCATAATCACATAAGCCAATTGGGATAATGAGGATTGCAGTATCAACATGAGCAGTCCTGAGAGGACTCCTTGTGACAGGATGGCTTAGGACTGTCACCTTCGTGCTTTGTCATTCGTGCGATTGTGTGTTTTTGTTCATATTTCTCCTCTCCCATATTAGATAACCTTACTCTCAAAGTTTTCCAACTGTAGCTACACTAAACCCATATGTAATGTACAAAGGTGTGTCGTGGAAATTCTACACAGGGTCACTAGAAGTCGATCTTAAATTAATAATTGTTTATTAACAGTTAACTGGAGAGGTTCCATCAAACTGGATGCACCATAGTACACATCTGTCAGGAGCTCTCTCGGGGCAGTCCCGTCAGATCTCTTATATACAGGTTACAGACATGTTACATTGGCATAGTTCATAGGGTTGATTCCAGCAAGTCTCTGGCATAGTCTCCTATCTTAACTTATAGAACATATTCTGGGTGTTTTGCCAGGTGGTCCTAAGGAGGATGTCATGTCGCCACCCCCTCATATCTTTACCAAGCACAGGCAGGAACCAAAGATTATTTATGACACTAAGACAAGATGAACATTTTCAAGACAGTCTCTTCACAAGTTAAAATGTTCCATCACAGGTGTATTAAAAGAGCCTGTTTATTTTCTGGATTAAGCTGGTGTGATCTACAGGTGTCGTCTGCTGCCTGTAGGGAAGTAGGACTTATAGGACACTATGCTCCCGCCTGCACCTGAATTATCCATGTACTTTGGCATTAAGTGGAAATAAGTTATCAGTTGAAATAACAAATATCCCTATTTTTCTGCCTGTTTGACATTTCCAAGTGGAGTTGCTAGCACTGCTGTTGTGTAATTTTTTTGGGGTCAGAACACAGGTAAGTAACTCTGCTCTCCCTCATGTTTTGTTCCTATAGTGCTGCACAATGGGTTGGTAGCACCTTGCAGCACAACATGGGGATTGGGACTCTGCTATTGCTCCTACTCTGGAAGAACATCACTTGAGAATTGAACAAAACAGGTTTTGTGGTGTACTTGGCTCTACATCCCATAAACAGACAACTTGGATATAAAGAATCAACATTTCTCTTTATACAAATTATATAATGTATTCTGTTTCTGATTCTAACGTTTCTACTGAACATGTCCCCTTTTATCATGAATGAAATTGATATCCATGCTGTAGCCTAATGAACGAATGAATCCTTTATGGCCATTAGGCTATACTAGCCACTAGCCACTGTGTGTATGATGATGATGTCTTCCCTTTCCCTTACTCCAGATCCCCTGTTCCTCATCCTCATTTCAGTGCGTCGCTCTCATCCTCCCTACAAACCGAGCCAATGTGAATGCTCATCATTCAGTGTTCTCTTGTGTTGACAGTGCTGCTCCAGTGTAAGCTGCCTACCACCTCTGCCGTAACACACAGGTTAAACACTCCCTCCGCCCTCTGAAATTTCCAGCCAATCACATAAGCTAGGTAAGAGTGATGCTGGGTGCCACGCACACTTTCCCCAGCCTGTTAGGTTCTTCGTCTTCATCTGGCTTATTATGGACCTTTGTCATGTAGTGGTTCAATCACACAGTCGTAATATTGTATGTATTTCAGGTTAATCTTAGTGTTTGCATTTGAGTCCATGGTTCACGTCAGTGAGAGTGTTTAGACTCTGGTTTCAAGCCAATCCTTGTCCTCCTAGGCAAACTGGTTGCCCCCCCACATTACAATGCTCTGACTGACATTTCTGGGACTAGGCCAATCCCTCTGTGCTGAAAGGAAAGTGATTATTACACACATCCAAATATAGGACAGGAACTGGGCAATAGTTCAACATGTTGACATGTTTTGCATGTCTCAGGACAATCCCTCAGCTAACAAATATACAGTGCATTCGGGAAGTACTCAGACCGCTTCACTTTCCCCACATTTTGTTACGTTACAGCCTTTTTCTAAAATTGATCAAATATTTTTTCCCCCGCATCAATCTAATACACAATACCACATAATGACAAAGCAAAAACTGTTGAATTTTTTTTGGACATATATAAACAAACAAAACTAAAATAGCTTATTTACCTAAGTATTCAGACCTTTTGCTTTGAGACTCGAAATTGAGCTCAGGTGCATCCTGTTTCCATTGATCATCCTTGAGACAACTACACCTTGGAGTCCACCTGTGATAAATTCAATTAATTGGACATGATTTGGAAAGGCACACACCTGTCTATATTAGGTCCCACAGTTGACAGTGCATGTCAGAGCATAAATCAAGCCATGAGGCTGAAGAAATTGTCCATTGAGCTCAGACAGGATTGTGTCGAGGCACCGATCTGTGGTAGGGTACCAAAAAATGTCTGAAGCATTGAAGGTCCCCAAGAAGGTCCCCCCGGGTGGCCTTCATCATTTTTAAATGTAAGAAGTTTGGAACCACAAAGACTCTTCCTAGAGCTGGCCGCCTGGCCAAACTGAGAAAATAAATTGTGGGAGGGCCTTGGTCAGGGAGGTGACCAAGAACCCGATGGTCACTCTGACAGAGTTCCTCTGTGGAGATGAGAGAACCTTCCAGAAGGACAACCATCGCTGCAGCACTACACCAATCAGGCCTTTATTGTAGAGTGGCCAGACAGAAGCCACTCCTCAGTAAAAGGCACATAACAGGCCGCTTGGAGTTTGCCAAAAAGCACCTAAAGGACTCTCAGACCATGAGAAACCTGATTGATTCTCTGGTCTGATGAAACCAAGATTGAACTCCTTGGCCAGAATGCCAAGCGTCACGTCTGGAGGAAACCTGGCACCATCTCTACGGCGAAGCAAGGTGATGGCAACATCATGCTGTGGGGATGTTTTTCAGTCACCAAAAGTATGTATTCTATTCACATAATATAGTATTTCAGCCACTCTGGTGGCTTCACATCCCTTTTTGGGCGAGCTTGTGGCTCTGAGAGCATTCTCTCTCCTTCCCCCTCTTTTTGTGCGTTGTCTGTGGTCTCCTCAGCCTGTGTGGCTGGTAGAGCTCTGACTTGTGTTTTGTTCTTCCGTACCTCAGCTGAGCCTGGGTCAACCACATAGGCGCGTGGGGCATCCGCTTTCCTCAGCATTATTGCTGGTGTCTGAGTTTGTAATCAGTTCGTCAGTCAACTCTAAGTGCTGTTATTGGGAAGTGGAAACTTCAGATTGACAGTTTTTAAGGAAGCCAACAATGCTGGTCCCCCCCCAACTTTCTTTGTTGTAAACAAAAAGTTCACATTGTCAGAGAGAGCTGCTTACACACATAGTTTATGTGTGTAAGCTAGGTCTACTGTAGAACTCATACTATATCATCATACTGCCCCTGTAACAGTATAACTTTAGTCCGTCCCCTCGCCCATACCCGGGCTCAAACCAGGGACCCTCTGCACACAGACAACAGTCACCCACGAAGCATCGTTACCCATTGCTCCACAAAAGCCGCAGCCCTTGCAGAGCAAGGGGGAACCACTACTTCAAGGTCTCAGAGCAAGTGACGTCACCGATTGAAACTCTATTAGCGCGCACCACCGCTAACTAGCTAGCCATTTCACATCGGTTACACCCCCGAGTAGGGTACAGCCTTTACTCCCATGTAATTATCCTAACTTTGGCGGCATTCTATGCAACTTACTGACCCTTTTTTGACGTTTCAATAAACTTTTTCTGCAGCCTCATGTGTCGTTATTAACATACTTGACTGTCACAAAAAGTTATTCTCCCACTAATTTGTTACCCAACCTGCTAACACTGACAGTAGTTGGCTGGCTAGCTAGAGAAGTTTCTCTATCAAATTCGCTTGTTTTAGATATGTTGTATAACTACTTCCAGTCTTTGCTGCCCACGAACGGTCTAGGTATTTTAAAAAGTTGATTCTTGTCGGCTTGCCTATATGTCCTTTCAACTTGCTGGAGAGCAGCTGGGGAGATGAAACTACCAAATGGCCCCAAGTAGCCTATGGCGATATCTATACTTACTACCTACACCTAGCCAATTTATTGAAAGCTAACCAATGTAACTTTTACTAGCCTAGCCAGCTACTGTAAATTTGCTTGCTCAGAAGGGGCTGATGTTTCATTAGCCATCGTTGTCAGTGAATAAGAATTTTGAATCATGATATGTCTCATTTCATGTAACTAGCTGCGGCCTTAAAGAAACATTCAAACATATACTTTGCACAGAAACCCACATAAAAGCATGTAGATCCAAATATGTTTGTGCGTGTCAAGTACGCTAGAATGGAGGTTTAACAACTAGCCGCAGGCTTTAAAAACATTCAAACATTTACTTTGCATAGAAACCCACAAATGCATGTAGATACAAGTGTGTCATGTATGTTAGAATGCATATTAGCCAACACAGCATATCCAACACACATAGCATACATTGCAATACAATCTTCTCTAAAAACATCTGGGCAAAATGTATCCATTGTGCCCTGCAATCAGATAACCAGAACTTGATTTCTAAACTAATTTGTCAGTATTACAGGTTTGCCTAGACAAATACAGCCGTAGATTCTTCAACTAACCTGGTATTGGTGATACACTCTTCTTTATCTGTTCTGGAAAACAAATATTATAAATGTTAGTGTCCAGTTGCAGGTGGTTCTACAAACACCAGAGAAAACTCAAAGATAGTAAGTACATCCTTTTGTACCGCGCAAGCTGCCGCACATCTAGAATTTTCCAGCATTTTTGCCAGAACTAGTAATTTCTCTGCGACACAGCTGTGTCCATGTGTAGAAGTAGATGACAGTGCGTCACACAGTGCTACCAAAACAAAGATCTACACACATCTCACTTGATAGAAAACACTAATTTACTATCTTTGAGTTCTCTCTGGTGATTGTAGAAAAGTGTCATAGTAGGCTATTACCACTTTAAGAATAATTAATACTTTGGGCCTTGCCAATGGATTAATATTCAAATTCTTATTACATTCTAAAATATGTGAGAATAATGTGGACTTGCCTGACAAAATAAATTGGATGCAAGCATGGCGGTTTTTCTAGACTGTGGCTGACGCAGACACACATAATAAAGCCATACATAGTGGTAGGATTAATTTCACCATGACAGTTTTTATAATGAGAAAGCGACCAAAAAACAGGTTCCTTTTTTAATAGAGGGATTTGTATGGAAAGCCAAGTTGAACAGAGTAAGTAGCGCAATACCCTTCAGTTGAAACGCCGGGAAAAAAAACGGGGAAAAAATGAAATCATAGAATTCAGTGGTGACCCGTCATTCAGGGCAGTTGGGGCAGAGGCCCACCTGTTTAGCCTGTTTTGCATGTTATTCTGGCATTACGTGTCACATATGTGACCGACCGGCTATATTGAGTCTTATGTAGCAAAATTTGAAATTGTGTTTTTTACATTGGATAAAAGTAGACTCTGAGCTAGAAAATTGTATATCATACACTACAGTTGAGGAACAATGGGAAAGTAATTCTGCTTTGAAAGATGATAAACATTAACAAGGGACATTTTCTCAAAAGTGAGGTTATAAGTTTTGGTACCTACTTGAGAGCTCTTCTTTGTCTACACCCATTCAGTACCTTTCAGACCCTCTTAAGCTTTAGCCCCAGCCATCTCTTCAAGGATTCACATGTGAGGCCATGTACTAAACAACCAAAGATTTCAAGACTAAATGCTTGCTTATATTATGCGTGTGTTCGTAAATTTAATCTGGAGTGCCAGAGTGTGCTCTGGCCATTCGTAAATTCAGAGCGTTTCGCTCTCGGAGTGTTCAGAAAGCACACTGGAAGCTCTGGCTGAGGAGTAGGGTCGATCCAAGCGTTCTGAATTAGCTACTTCCAGACATACAGTTGAAGTCGGAAGTTTACATACACCTTAGCCAAATACATTTAAACTCAGTTTTTCACAATTCCTGACATTTAATCCTAGTAAGAATTCCCTATCAGTTAGGATCACCACTTTATTTTAAGAATGTGAAATGTCAGAATAATAGTAGAAAGAATGATTTATTTCAGCTTGTATTTCTTTCATCACATTCCCAGTGGGTCAGAAGTTTACATACACTCAATTAGTATTTGGTAGCATTGCCTTTACATTTTTTAACTTGGGTCAAATGTTTCGGGTAGCCTTCCACAATCTTCCCACAATAAGTTAGGGGAATTTTGGCCCATTCCTCCTGACAGAGCTGGTGTAACTGAGTCATGTTTGTAAAGGCCTCCTTGCTCACACACGCTTTTTCAGTTCTGCCCACAAATGTTCTATAGGATTGAGGTCAGGGCTTTGTGATGGCCACTCCAATACCTTGACTTTGTTGTCCTTAACCCATTTTGCCACAACTTTGGAAGTATGCTTGGGGTCATTGTCAATTTGGAAGAACCATTTGCGACCAAGCTTTAACTTCCTGACTGATGTCTTGAGATGTTGCTTCAATATATCCACATAATTGTCCTTCCTCTTGATGCCTTCTATTTTGTTAAGTGCACCAGACCCTCCTGCAGCAAAGCACCCCCACAACATGATGCTGCCACCCCCGTGCTTCACGGTTGGGATGGTGTCGTTCGGCCTGCAAGCCTCCCCCTTTTTCCTCCAAACATAACGATGGTCATTATGGCCAAACAGTTATATTTTTGTTTCATCAGACCAGAGGACATTTCTTCAAAAAGTATGATCTTTGTCCCCATGTGCAGTTGCAAACCGTAGTCTGGCTTTTTTTATGGCAGCTTTGGAGCAGTGGCTTCTTCCTTGCTGAGCGGTCTTTCAGGTTATGTCGATATAGGACTCGTTTTACTGTGGATGTAGATACTTTGTACCTGTTTCCTCCAGCATCTTCACAGGGTCTTTTGCTGTTGTTCTAGGATTGATTTGCACTTTTCACACCTAAGTACGTTCATCTCTAGGAGACAGAACGCGTATCCTTCCTGAATGGTATGACGGCTGCGTGGTCCCATGGTGTTTATACTTGCGTACTATTGTTTGTACAGATGAATGTGGTACCTTCAGGCTTTTGGAAATTGCTCCCAAGGATGAACCAGAATTGTAGAGGCCTACAATTATTTTTCTGAGGTCTTGGCTGATTTCTTTTGATTTTCCCATGATGTCAAGCAAAGAGGCACAGAGTTTGAAGGTAGGCCTTGAAATACATCCACAGGTACACCTCCAATTGACTCAAATGATGTTAATTAGCCTGTCAGAAGCTTCTGAAGCCATGACATACTTTTCTGGAATTTTCCAAGCTGTTTAAAGGCACAGTCAACTTAGTGTATGCAACTGACCCACTGGAATTGTGATACAATGAAATAATCTGTCTGTAAACAATTGTTGGAAAAATTACTTGCACAAAGTAGATGTCCTTACCGACTTGTCAAAACTGTAGTTAACAAGACATTTGTGGAGTGGTTGAAAAACGAGTTTAATGACTCCAACATAAGTGTATGTAAACTTCCTACTTCAACTGTAAATGAGAGAACAGCTCACTCTGACCATTTTACTGGTTAAGCTGTTTTTATGTTATCCAGAGCTTTGGTGACTGCAACTGTGCTGATGGCAACAATTGTAATTACTCTTTTTTGTCAATGTTTACTGACACCGGCTATATTCAACTAGTGTGTAGCATTCGTAAATGTGTCAGTTATTCTGCGGTCTGGCACACTCAGATGAGAGCGCTCTGAAATTGGAGTAGATAGCCAGAGCGAATTTACCAGCTATGTCGATCGACAGTTGTCACAGGGACATTATACACATTCTATTGAAATAGGTACTTGCATAGTGGAGTCTTTTGTTTAGACATGTAACGTTAGCTAGCTAAACAATTAACCATAATCCCAACTCATAACATTACTACCCTGCATGAATCTGCAGGTAGCTAACCAACCAGGTTCAATGTTAGCTAGCTGACTTTAGGCTATAACTAGCAATGCAAATGGCTCAGAGATACAAATAATATCTCTACACAGATCATACATGTAACGTTAGCTAACTAGCCAGCCAGCTAACATTAGCTAGCTAGCTAGCTGACAGTACACTTGAAATGAAAACGACTTTCTGACAAAATTAGAAACTTGTAATATCTGAAAATGTAGCTAGCTAGACTCTCTTACCAGTATACATGGATGGGCGCTTCTCCCTCTCTGTCACAGATGTCATGGTTGCCCTTAGTTTCGAAGATGTAATCCAGAGACAGATGTTTTATACAACAGTGTTTATACATTGTGTTCTCTTTTCGACTCTGTCTGCATTTCTGCAATCAAACGGAATAATTTTCTCCATCTCTTTAACTATCATACTCTAATTCCACTGATTTCAAAACTCAGTCCTCCAGAAAGTGGAGAGCAGTACTACTATGCAGTCCTACTATGTGATATCTTTCAAAAAAGCTGTGTTAGAAAGGATTACCTACACATACTGACCAGCTCATATTAGACAGAAGCGTGTTACATTGCAGACCAATCCGAACTCATCTCTCGGCGTGTCCAGGCCACTCATTATTTCAACCAATCATGGCTAGGGGGAAGGTTCCTCGCTTTTTCCGTGGCTAAGGCAACTAGGCTCATAAATTAACAATTGTATTCGTATTTACAGATGGCATATAAGTTTGTTATTAAGGCACATGAAGTTCATGTTCCAGAAGGTATTTCTGCCAGAAAACCAAAATGCAGGGGTTACAGCATAGCTCAATGCTTTCTGTGGTGGTGGGGCAGCCAGTGGATAATACGGAGCTTAGGGGTTGGTAATGTTCTCTAGTTGTGCCTTAATTGACTCAGTTCTCTGTCACTCATGGGGACACTACTTCACCGCAAAATCTGCGGTGAGAGTTCAAAAATTCAAGCCCCTTGGGTGCTGCCACAGAGTTACATTAGAAGTGTCATCCAAGAAGGCTCAAGGTCATTGACCACAGAGAAAATGACTTCAAATCACGTTATATCTACAGTAGCTTTAATTGGACTGTCAACATCATACTTTCAAAATCTTAGCTAGCAAGCTTGCAGTCATCATGAAACAAGTCGACAATCTACTGGCAAATACTTTTAAATCCTTGTCATAGGAGGAGAAATAATGAATAGAAATTATAGATAAAACGTATCGGTGCTCATCGGCCATTGAACATAAACATTACACAAGTTGGAAATCGCAAATTCAACTATGAGTGGTTTGGAAGGAATCGGTGGCTAACTACAAGCGTTGCAAAGCAGTCACTAGCCTGCTATTCAGTTGAGTGGATGTGTGGTCCCAAGTCTGTATTTAAAGGTCTCTTTTCCAAGCTTAAAAGGATAAACATTCAACATTGGCCATGCTGTCAATCCAACATGACTTCTGCGTGTTCAAAACAGCTGGAAACTCAGGACTGGGAAATCTAACCAGTGAGTTCAAGACAACTGGGAACTCAGAAAAAAACAAGTTCCGACTGGGAAAATACGTTTTGAATGGCCATCCAATTCAGAATTGCAGTCGGGAACTCTGGCCTCTTTCTAGAGCTCCGACCTGAAGATCACTGACGTCATCATGATTCAACCTTGTTTTTTCCCGAGTTCCCAGTTGTCTTGAAAGCACCATAAATCCATAGAATGCCAAACTTTGATGACAAAGTTTAATGACACAATTTGCCCACGAAGGACTGCCGCTCCACCTTTCTGTTCAAGTGAGCACCGCACAACAAGGTGAGTCCAAAAATGTATTGTATGCTGCTGCATGAATTATGTAATATTCCAGGGAGATATGTATACTGTCGCTAAGAAAGTAAATACTAAGTGTATGTTGTGTAGTAAGCTGTTAGTAGCCCATGTGCCTCACCCTAATAATTTGGTCCCTTTATCCCTCTTAATTTTGCCTACTATTCTGACTTGGTGGCGCACATGCTGTTAAGCTGCATGTTTTATAGAAATGTAATCATTGAATATTGTAAGAGCTTTCATTGTCTGCCTATATCCCCCCTTATTTATCCTACGGTTCTGACTTGGTGTACAGGGAGAATACTGTAAGAACGGCCCATGTTCTGAATTCCATCGTTGTACATTTCAAACTTGCTGAACACGTGTATATCCTAGCTCACTCATTAATGTCTTCATCGAAATTACTTATTGCCTCTTATCCACTCTTCTTCCCCTTTTGCCATAGTTTGTACATCTCAATTGTCAATAGAAACCACATTTGTTTAAACAAGTCAGCCATATCAGCTATGTTTTTTTTTAAAGGCAGTAAATGAGGCTGAATGAACTGTTTCACTGCCAGACAAGGCTCCGCTAATAACCAGGTGTAGCAGTGGTAAGGTTTTGGGACTGCTGTTGGGACAGCTTTATGTAGGCCCTAACAGTTTGTGTGCACCGTTTGTCACCATTATAGTGCAATAAATGTATTGTTTAGTGTTGTGTTGTGGCTTTGCTGGCATGCATCAAAAAATATATATTTTTAGTTTGCCCCACCTAGAATTACATGCTAAAATCACCACTGATTATAATGTCGAAATATGTTAGTTACTAAATATCAGTGGTGTAAAGTACTTAAGTAAAAATACTTAAATAATTTTGGGGGATATCTGTACTTTTAATTCACTACACTCCTAAAGAAAATGTCAATTTTACTCCATACATTTTCCCTGACACCCAATAGTAGTCGTTACATTTTGAATGCTTAGCTGGACAGAACATGGTCCAATTCGCACACTTATCAAGAGAACATCCCTGGTCATCCCTACTGCCTCTGATCTGGCGGACTCACTAAACACAAATGCTTTGTTTTTAAATGATGTCTGAATGTTGGCGTGTGACCCTGGCTGCTTGTACATTTTTATTAAGACCTTTTTTGGAAGTACATACTGATATTAACGGGAGTAAATGAAGACAGTTGCTCATTGAAGACAGTTGCTCATTGACATTATAACGCTTGCAGAGTCGTCTAATGGAAGTTTGAATCGTAGCTTCCTGGGCATCCTTTACCCCTCTGCTCTGCTCATGCAAGATATCTGGCAGCCTTTTTTTAATAGCCAGTCGTTATATTCTCTGACTAGACCTCTTCTACATACACCTACGTACTTTTACGATGTAGCCAACCAACAATTTTTTGTTTCTCATCATGACAGATCGTCAGCAACTTAATTTGCATGAGCAATGTGTTTGTTTGTGCACCTTCTCTCAACTACAATGTTGCCATCGGGTCTAAAAGTGGCAACAGTGAAAAACGACCAATCAGCGCTCGAGAATCTGAATGGAGCATGGCTTTGAAATCTAAACTCACTGACCCCCATTTTATGGTGGTGTGTCATTTTGTAACCTATTCTATGCTCAGTATAGTTATAGAAATATGGTATACTACTTTATTCAATAGTAAGGCAATTTAGAAGTAACTAGCTACACAGGAACAAGTCAATATTTTGTGAAGAGGTCACCTCCAAATGCATCAGTCCTCAAACTTAATGCTCTCTATTTTCCCCAGCTTGATAGAGGAGCGCAAATGCAGCTCTCTGCCCAACTCCCCCGCCAAATGTGTGTCTTTGACCAAGAAGAAACAGTTTTTCATCAACCAGGCCATATGCAACTCTGACCTCACACCCAGAGCCAAAGGCAAGAAGAACCAAAGGCGGCAAGAGAACAGTAAGTTCTCACTCTGCTGCAGATGTTGGGTTGCTACAGATATAATTTGTGCTGAACAAGCATCTTCTCAATACCCACTAGCTTGATTGCAGCATGTCTGAACACATCCATTAGTCATAGTCATTAGCCACACAGCATTTTATCAACATCATTTAACGATGCCTATTCTTTTCCTCTGTCCAAAAATAAAAAGGTTGCTACCTTGCCAATCGTCTTGATAGAAATGAGTGCTCCAAAGATGAGGCAGAGGTATGCAGTGACTGCCCTCCCTTCAAACTTCACTGTGGTCTGCACCAATGGCAACTACGTGGATGTAGGCTTCTACTGGTCCCAACATCTTTCAAAAGCCTTGCTTGTTGCAAGTGAATGTTTTACCACTACTACCCCTAACTACATTTCTTCCCGAAATGCCCCTAACTTGAAAGGGTAAGATGTAGCTCATTGTTGTCTCTCTCTCCCAGCAATGGAATGACTTCATGAACCGCTCTGGATAGGAGCAGGAGAAGCTGCAAGCCCTTCTGGAAGAGGCCAAGAGGAACAACTGCAACAAGCTCCTCAAGGACCAGAGAGAGGGTGAGAGCCCAGGGTCAATGCCTGCCACACCACAACATACACTCCCCTAACAAGCTTGTAGTGTTAAGCTGTTGAAAGTTCATTACCTGTGTCACAGCCGGCCGTGACTGGGAGTCCGGGTTAGGGGAGGGTTTGGCCGGGGGGATTTCCTTTGCTCATCATGCACTAGCGACACCTTGTGGTGGGCCAGGCGCTTGCAAGCTAACTTCTGTTGTCCGTTTCCGCCGACACATTGGTGCGGCTGGCTTCCGGGTTAAGCGAGCAGTGTGTCAAGAAGCAGTGCTGCTTGGCGGGTCATGTTTCGGAGGACCCATGGCTCTTGACCGTTGCCTATCCCGAGTCTGTTGGGGAGTTGCAGCGACGAGACAAGATCGTAACTGTCAATTGGGTATCACGAAATTAACTTTTTAAAGAAAGTTAATTACCAAGCCTATGTTTTGGTTTGAGGTGTTTTAACCAAATATAGGGACACTGTTAGTCATGCTAGTGACACGTGTCATCATCGACACATACTAACCAGATTTCCATCAAACCATTTCATGCAGATGAATTACCTGACTCATAAAAAAAACAATGACAGGGCTGATGGAAACAGGAAATGTCGATTCAAATTCATAAATGTTGACACTGTTCATTCGACATGGAGTCCATAAAATGAATCGAGAAATGGTGGTGGAAATGCCTTGATGCGCAAATATTGATATAATAACCATCATATCGATGTAAATGTAAAGTTATGCGATGATAGGCTGTTACGTTGTAGGCCTACCAACACAACGTGGAAAAGCATGAAATGTTTATAGGCTGGTGAAATAAGTTATTATTATCAGGTATCAAGGTAAGACCCAAGTGCAGATTGTGTGAAGTAACAATGTTTATTGTAACAACAGGGACAGGCAAATGACAGGTCAAGGCAGGCAGGGGTCGATAATCCAGAGTAGGAGCAAAGGTCACGGACGGCAGGCAAAGCGTCAGGCATAGTTCAGTAATCCAGAAGTGGAGCAAAGGTACAGAACGGCAGTCAGGGTCAGGCATGGGTCAAAAAACAGGAGGACGAGAAAAAGAGAGGCTGGGAAAAGATAGGAGCTGACAGGACAAACATTGGTAAGCTTGACAAACAAGACAAACTGGCAACAGACGGAGAACACAGGTATAAATACACAGAGGATAAGTGGGGAAGATGGGCAACACCTGAAGGGGGTGGAGACAACCACAAGTGAATCAGGGCGTGACAATTATGAACTTCACATGGTGGTTAAGTGCACGGTGATAATGCAAATTTACAATAGGCTAAATATCAAGTATAGGCTATTGAATGCTGGTGACATGATGATCAGTGCTTGGCTGCCAATTATCAAATAAAATGATCTTGCTCCTATCCATATGTCAACAAATAAGCCTAACCTGCCCACTTTAACAGCAAACTCTTGTCTAGAGAGCATGTGCCAAAACCAGAATGGGCAAGTTTTCAATTTATCGCAACCATTTTTGTGACAAAATCATCAGTAGAGTTAGAAACCCATTTAACTATTGTTTTATTTGTTACATGGGATCTTAATGCACATTTATTTTTATGTTTACGTGCACTACGTCATCAGCACATCCTTTTATCCTCAACATGTCAGTTTGATGGAAACATACCTCTCGTGAGAAAATCCCTGTATTGTTTTTAATACAGATTTTAGAAGATTCACATGAAAATTTGTCACCAATTGGATGGAAACCTAGCCATAGACACTTTTACTTCCCTCGCTCACATTGGTTTAGGGTACACTTGAGGTACTTGGAAGAGAACATTCTCAGTTTCTTTGGTGCTCAACCTCACTCTGTTTACGCCACCAACCTTGGAAGCAGGTACTTTTTCCCTCTGAAGATTTTCCGAGGTGAAAATGTAGACGTCCATCTTGGCGAAAGACTGGACTTGCATAGATACTGTGGGAAATGACCCAATTAACTCATTTCCAGACAAATGAGATGGAAGGATGTTATTGATTTATTAATTTAGCTTTGAGAGGCTACTGCTGACTTTCATGTGTTCGAGTAATTCTGGAATGTAATTTCTCTTTGCTTATTTGAGCTGTTCTTGTCATAAAATGGACTTGGTCTTTTACCAAATATGGCTGTCTTCTGTATATCACCCCTACCTTGTCACAACACAACTGTAACGGTTTTCTTTGGGTGAAGTAGAGTCGGACCAAAATGCAGCGTGGTTGTTATTCATGTTTTTTAAGGAAGAAACTGAACATGAACAAACTAACAAAACAATAAACGTGAGACAACCTAACAGCCTATCTGGTGACAACAAAACACAGAGACAGGAACAATCACCCACAAAACCCAACACCAAACAGGCTACCTAAATATGGTTCCCAATCAGAGACAATGTCTAACACCTGCCTCTGATTGAGAACCATATCAGGCCAAACATAGAAATAGACAAACCAGACAAACAACAGAATGCCCACCCAGCTCACATCCTGACCAACACTAAAACAAGGAAAACACACACGAACGATGGTCAGAACGTGACAACAACTGATTGGCTCAAATGCATTAAGGAGGAAGGAAAGAAATTCCACAAATGAACTTTTAACAAGGCACACCTGTTAATTGAAATGTATTCCAGATGACTATCTCATGAAGCTGGTTGAGAGTATACCAAGAGTGTGCAAAGCTGTCAAGGCAAAGAGTGGCTACTTTAAAGGATCTCAAATATAAAATATATTTTGATTTGTTTAACACTTTTTTTGGTTACTACATGATTCCATATGTTATTTCATAGTTGTTATGTCTTCACTATTATTCTATAATGTAGAAAATAGTAAAAATAAAGAAAAACCCAGTAATGAGCAGGTGTCCAAACTTTTGATTGGTACTGTATTACACTACTGTTTAAAGATTGGGGTCACTTAGAAATGTCCTTATTTTTGAAAGCAAAGCAAATTTTGCCCATTAAAATAACATGAAATTGATAAGAAATGCAGTGTAGACATTTAATGTTGTAAACGACTATTGCAGCTGGAAATGGCTGATTTAATGGAATATCTACATAGGTGTACAGAGGCCCATTATCAGCAACCATCACTCCTGTGTTCCAATGGCATGTTGTGTTAATCCAAATGTATCATTTTAAAAGGCTAATTGATCATTAGAAAACCCTTTTGCAATTGTTAGCACAGCTGAAAACTGTTGTTCTGATTTAAAGAAGCAATAAAACTGTCCTTCTTTAGACTAGTTGAGTATCTGGAGTATCAACATTTGTGGGTTTGATTACAGGCTCAAATGGCCAGAAACAAAGAACTTTATTTTGGAACTCGGTAGTCTATTCTTTTTGTGAGAAATGAAGGCTATTCCATGCGAGAAATGTCCAAAAAACGGAATATCTCGTACAACGCTGTGTACTACTCCCTTCACAGAACAGCGCAAACTGGCTCTAACTAGAATAGAAAGAGGAGTGGGAGGCCCCGGTACACAACCGAGCAAGAGGACAAGTACATTAGTGTGTCTAGTTCTAGAAACAGAAGCCTCACAAGTCCTCAACTGCTAGCTTCCTTAAATAGTACCAGCAAAACACCAATCTCAACGTCAACAGTGAAGAGGCGACTCCGGGATGCTGGCCTTCTAGGCAGAGATCCTCTGTCCAGTGTCTGTTCTTTTGCCCATCTTAATATTTTATTTTTATTGGCCAGTCTGAGGAATGGCTTTTTCTTTGCAACTCTGCCTAGAAGGCAAGCATCCCGGAGTCGCCTCTTGGCTGCTGACGTTGAGACTGGTGTTTTGCGGGTACAATTTAATTAAGCTGCCAGCTGAGGACTTGTGAGGCATCTTTTTCTCAAACTAGACACTAATGTACTTGCCCTCTTGCTCAGTTGTGCACCGGGCCTCCCACTCCTCTTTCTATTTTGGTTAGAGCCAGTTTGTGTCACACCCTGATCTGTTTCACCGGTCTTTGTGATTGTCTCCACCCCCTTCAGGTGTCGCCCATCTTCCCCTGTGTATTTATACATGCGTTCTCTGTTTGTCTGTTGCCAGTTCATCTTGTTTGTCAAGCAAACCAGTGTTTGTGTCAGCTTCTGCTTTAACCCAGTCTCTTTTCTCGTCCTCCTAGTTTTTGACCCTTGCCTGTCCTGACCCTATACCCCGCCTTACCACTCTGCCTGACTCTGAGCCTGCCTGCCATCCTGCACCTTTGCCCCACCTCTGGATTGCCGAACTCTGCCTGACCTGAGCCTGTCTACCATCCTGTACCTTTGCCCTTGTTGCTGTAATAAACATTGGTACTTCGACACGGTCTGCATCTGGGTCTTACCTTGATACCTGATAGTCTGTGCTAGTCTGTGCTGTTCTGTGAAGGGAGTAGTACACAGCGTTGTACAAGATCTTCAGTTTCTTGGCAATTTCTCAAAAGGAATAGCCTTCATTTCTCAGAACAAGAATAGACTGACGAGTTTCAAAAGAAAGTTATTTGTTTCTGGCCATTTTGATCCTGTAATCGAACCCACAAATGCTGATGCTCCAGATACTCAACTAGTCTAAAGAAGGCCAGTGTTATTGCTTCTTTAATCAGAACAACAGTTTCAGCTGTGCTACCATAATTGCAAAAGGGTTTTCTAATGATCAATTAGCCTTTTAAAATGATCAACTTGGATTAGCTAACACAACGTGCCATTGGAACACATGAGTGATGGTTGCTGATAATGTGCCTCTGTACGCCTATGTAGATATTCCATTAAAAATCTGCCGTTTCCAGCTACAATAGTCATTTACAACATTAACAATGTCTACACTGTATTTCGGATCAATTTAGTGTTATTTTAATGGACAAAAAAATGTGCTTTTCTTTCAAAAACAAGGACATTTCTAAGTGACCCCAAACTTTTGAACAGTTGTGTATATATCTTAAGTAAAGACAGTACATGTTTAGGAAAAGAATCAACATTCGTAATATAGTGGTGTAGCTTGTAAATGTAAACTTTTCTCCTATTTCTAAGCAATTGGCTGTGTAATCCTTACTGGAAAAGAGTGCTGATAGCCATGTCTGAATAGACAATTGCAATAAATGTTAATTCAAGTGTTCAATGACTCTTAAATGAGGTGATTATTTAATCATTGATTCAAGCAGTATTTCAGGAACAACTTAAAATATAATTTAGCATTTGTAATATGAAATGGACAGAGGGTAGTAAGACAGAGCAGTATGATGGAGCAGAGAGACTCCCTACCATAAGTCATGAGTTTCAGTGATTGGCAGGGATTCAGTATAGAAAACATGATTGAAGGACACTTAAAACGTCATTTCAAAAAGTAATTAAAATAGTTGATTACATAACAGGAAATGTAGAATGTAATTCTGCTTCAAATGTGAGGAAAAGCCCACAAGAATGCAATACCTCTGGCAAAACATTACTTTTCTGTGAGTTGGGTACCACAATGTGAAAGTCTGAACATGTTTAACCAATTACAAACCTGAACTAAACAAAAAAAAAGTGTATGTGCAATTGGTCAATAGATCTTGCATCCAAAGATGATTTTATGAAATATCTGCTGCAACTTCTAAAGTGGGCTTTTACCGTGTATCTTTGATTGTGTCAAAGTTTCAGAAAATTGGGAAAGAAAGCACAAACTCAGGATGTATGTTTAACTTAATGTTCATTTATTTTTGTACTTAAACCATACTACGTTTTATACGTTGGTTAGTTAGAGGCTAGACTACCTGTGTGGCTCCTGTAGACTGAGGAAGGGATGGAGTTGGGTCGGAGCAAGGGTCTTTGATGCTGCCACTCCTTTTTGACTTTCTGCTGTGCGTAGCAGCCAATCAGACCGAATATTGATGATCAAATGTTACGCTGCTGTGGCAGTACTGTTGATATTTAAACTAGCTAGCTAGCTAAACACACTTGATGGTTCAGGACAACAATGATACAACTTTATACAAAAAATGTCTTATTTTACCGCCACCCAAACGGGCATTTTGCAAGTCGGAGGGCAAATGGGTATGTGCTCGGCACAGGTTGACTCCTGTCTGTGCATATGCCTGGTGCACAGTCACGCCCGTTAGTTGGGCAATTGCTGGCAGTATTCCCTCCTGTTAGCAGTGTGAACATAAATCACACATTTAGCATGGTGCATGGTAAATGACACAATGTTTTGTTAGTGATCATTTCAGTTGTTTTGCTAACGCTGTCAAGAGTTCTGCTACAGTAAATTGCTTGCAAGACAGTGTATTCTATTTTGAGAGTTGCCATGATTCATGAATCTATCCACTAGATGGCAGCATGATGTTAGTAATGCATGATGTTGGTAAAGCTGTAAATATGTCACTTTTTGGGGGACCCGACAAAATTCACGTAGGAATTTGAGTTATAAGTCTGACATTCTCATTAAAAGCAAGTCAAAGAGGGGATATATCTGTTTTATGTGTGCTATTTCTGTGTGTGCTATTTCTATGCTTGCTGTTTTAAAGTTTAGTTTTTGCATCTTTTTATTTTTGGTTTTGTACACCAGCTTCAAACAGCTGAAAATACAATATTTTTGGTTTTGGAAAAGAATTTCACAGCAGTTTAGATATTACAATATTTCTCTACACTGTACTTGCTTGTTTTGTCACATAAACCGAAACTAGGCAAACTATTAGAATTTTTGTAACCAGGAAACAGAGATTTCTGCATAGTTCACGTTAATGTCTTAGAATTATTTTTTTTAAACAATCTTTCATGTGTTAGAAGAACCTTAAGTTTTCCTCAGTAAACTTCAATAAATTATTTTAGTTTATTTGTTAACTGACACAAAATGTCTTATAGGTAAATTGTTGATACTGATAAGAATGAAATGATGCTTCAATTCAAATACTTCTGCTGAAAGTTGACTTAAAACAGCAATCAGCAGTTAGAACAATAACAAAGCATACACCGCGCCCCTGTTTCAGTTAAACGTTGAGGGATGAGGCTGCAGAAATGTAACCACTCTCAAATTCATAGACCGAGCCATGGATTCATGGAATGACCATCCATTATATCAAATATATCGTTTTAACCATGTTTTGAGGCTATTTGGGGTTTGTTTACATTTACTTTGTTTACAAACATGGAGTAAAACAAGCTTTATTTTGGGTTTTGATGGGGTACGAAAGATGAACTATATCCTTCAAGAATTAATGGGTACATAATTAATACATAAGTAAAACAAATAGATGTAGCAACTGCCCCTTTAAGTCCTGTCTCACTTCAGCATTGTTAAAACTGACATTTGACTATATTTGACTATAAAATATAGTAGGCCTTCACTAGTGAAACAGACCTGCAAACCAAAGATTTTTACAAATGTATACAATTTGTGCCAAAGGTCTACATTCTTCATTATATCACCTTCAATGGCAAGAAAAAAACATATATGGAACCGAACCTGATTTAAAAGTATAAATGACATCAACACATTACGCTGCTTAAATCAGAAATGCAATTCTGCTCAAGTATCACATTTGTTTAAATGAGTAGCCAAATCTTATCAGGATTGCAGTCTGGGCAAGAATAGGCGACCTCAACTAATTCTTGCTATGGTCAGTAGTTTGACCATTATTGTACTGTTATTGACTCTTTAATTAATTAAAGGAGAGTAGTAGTAATTTGATACATTAATTAATGATACAATCATTTAAATGTATGTATTAGAGCTCAAGCAGTTATCTTCGGTTTAGTAATTGGTATTTATAATTACAAATAGTGTAGCTGTATTGTAGCTAACCTTTGCTGGGTGATTGAAATGCATAACCCCTTTATAGGACAAGTAGTCTAACTCTGAAGAAACGCTAGATTTATCTTATTAATTGTTATGCATTAATAATAGTTAATATAATAATCATTATTAATGATATTATAATAAAGAAATAATTGACGTTTATTTCCCAAGAAAATTCACATGGTAAATTTGGTAAGGAATAAGTTAAATGTCTAAGCGATAATTAAGAGGCGTGGACTTAACTCTTCATTCGGTCTGTTTACTTCTTGTGCTATATATTAAGCATACAGTAGACACCACCCACCTACCCGCTGTAGGGTTAAAATGATCACCATCTAAGGGAACGTCGCCAAAAGCTCTTCATGGGTTAGGTAGTCATCATTATAATTTCAAGGGACAATCTGCCAAGTTTCCAACCATGACTACGCCGAGGTGTGCTTAAGCAGAAAATTGTTAACGCATTCCTCGAATTATAGAACGCGCACACGTTTCAACATCTCTTAGTTATTTCAACAACATGAAACGTATAAAGTCGGTTTATAATGCAATTATTTCCCTCACATTGACAGCACATATATATTACACTTGCCGACATTCCCTTTGTATTGGGGTAGGTTGGCCCCCTCTGATTCAGAGGTTAGGAATTTGCATCCGATTGCTGTTTGTCAACCAATGATTTGACTCTACGACCGTGAGCACGCCTTGGATTAGGCAAAGATACAATGTAACCTCTGAATCAAAGCCATACGTTGATATCGAATAATATGTATACAACGGAATAGAAATATCACAATCAATTGATATCAGTTTACTACTATATATGAAATGTACAATCAATAACCACCAGAACACCGTAGATTCTGGGGAAATCAGGAATATTTGTTCCGAGTGCAAAAACAAAACGGAAGCTGATTTGGTAAGTTTTTTTTTCTCTCTCTCTCTTATTGTGGCTCACATATTCGATTTGATTTGGATTTATACAAATAAGCGCCAGTCTTATTCTGTCTGTTTAAAAAAATATATATCATGTCTGATTTAACTTGACTAATCGGATACAGTCTAATGTATTCGTATACGTATGCTGCCATGTGTGCAGTACATTCCCTTTTCGATATGTGGCGACGTGCCAAGTAATTAAATGATCGTTATGATATAAAAGCTTCAGTTATTATTATGGAATCCATCTGTGATCAATATGTTTCTGTGAAGCCTTTTCAACTGCAGTTATCCAGAGTTTGGGTTCATTTTGCATTTGCAAATAATTATTTAATATACTTTCTAATATGGCAAATGTGCTATTTAACCTTTATTTAACTAGGCAAGTCAGTTAAGAACAAATTCTTATTTACAACGTCGGCCTACATCGGCCAAACCTTCCCCTAACCCAGACAACGCTGGACCAATTGTGTGCTGCCCTATGGGACTCCCGATCACGGACGGTTGTGATACAGCCCGGGATTGACCCCGGGTATGTAGTGACGCCTCTAGCACTGCAATGCAGTGCCTTAGACCGCGCGCCACTCAGTTTGGCGAATGGGGAAGTTGGAAACAGATATGGTAGCTGTATTTACAACTGGCCTGAAGCCAAGTTAAATAGAAAACAAAAAAACTTTCATGAAAGTTATGAATATAAAAACCAACGGGCCTATTATATTTATCAGGTAAATTACATGATATAGCATAGAATCAATTGGATTTGATTTGATTTGATTTGATTTGAATCAATTGGGCCTTTTCAGCACTGCTGGCCTGTTTTTGAATTGAATTGACTTTTTGTAGACCCATAAAAGTTGCAGCATTTACATTTAGATGAATGGTGAGGGGGAAACACTACACTCTTAGGGAAAATGTGCTATTTAGAACCTACAAGGTTTCTTCCGCTGTCCCCATCGGAGAACCCTTTGAATAACAATTTGTGGTTCCAGGTAGAACCCTTTTGGTTCCAAGCAGAAAGAAACCATTTCAGCTCCATGTAGAACCCTTTCCACAGAGGGTTCTACATGAAACCCAAAGTGTTCTACCTGGAACCAGGTGGAGACAGCTGAAAACCCCCTTTGGAACTCCTTTTTCTAAGAGTTTTAATACACAAGCAGTCTTACCCCAATATTCATTTGCACAAGCCATCCCTGCTTCGTACATTTCTAATGCATGTGTATCAACTATAGTGCATAATGTATATATGTGTGGTATATTCATGTATATGTCTATATTTGTTTAGACAGCCCAACTTGTATGTTGAGATGGCAAATTTGAACAAGTAGAGCAAAGCCAGGGGATAGGAAGTGTCTTACGCAAGTGCTCCAAAAAAAAGGGTGTTTGGGTCTAGCAGTATGGAAGGAAATGAAGTCTGCAACAATCAAATGTCATCTCTTTGACTGTTACTACATCATGACATAAGGTGCCTGTGTCTATGGTTCCAATTTGGTAATACATTGATTCTGGCCCGTGAAGGTTGTGAGAAAGACTCATCACAAGTCTCTTTTAAGTGTGTGACAAAAATGTCCCTTGGGTGAGCTGTAAGCATGGCATTCATGATTTCATTGGAGATGACTAACCAGGGTTAAACTCTGGACGAACTTGCTAAGACTTTCAATCATTGTGTGTATACAGAGGCTGACGTACATTATACTCTTGGGAAAAAAGAGTCCAGAAAACACACACACACAAACACACATGCAATGTTGTTGTTTGTTTGATTTATTTTATTCATGTTAGCCTGACAAATAACAATCAAAACAGTATTTTATCTCACTATCATACCCAGCCAAGGTAGTATCTCTACTTGAAATCTGTGTGGACAGCATGCCAAATTATGAAACCATAGTTGCTCACTTTGTACCTTTCCATATTTATAGCCTACTGTAACGCAGCATCCCATACATATTCCTTTTCCAATGGCGGGCTATTCTCCATATTAGCTTGCAATGAGTCCTCGTTAAGAAAAGGGGGATTTGCTCAGTGATTGGACCTCTTTTGGATTAGAAATGTATGGTGGGCGATCAAGCTCAGATCTTAAAGGCCCAATGTCTTTGCATAATGAAGGCAGTCTAATGAATAACATGCCTTGTCAAGGCGTAATTTCTGTTACAGTTGGACATGTTGTGGCCAAGAAATTGTTTAGAATGTGTTCAGAGCGCAAACTGGGCTCACTAAGGAAGCGCTTTTGTAGTTCCATCAAAGTGAAAACTGTAACTGAGATAGTGAACCGGAAAACAAACAAGTACTTTTGGTTGGACATGTAACATCTATCATATGATTTGTACATGGTGGTAGTCTAGAGATAATGTCATTTTTCTAGGAAGCCGGGGAGTCAGCTGATTTTTTTTTTCCTTTTGTGGAAAATATTCCTGGTCCCTCCCTTTTTATTTCTTGTTTTCTTTTGTGTGAAAAAAACTATTGGAGATCTTCATACTCTTGTTTAATGGAATTATACTTAGTTATGTTTTACAGAATATGTCAGATATTCTATAAAAAACGAGATTCTGCACATTGTGTCTTGAATCCTCAATATAAATTCAGTGTTATAACAGAATTATTCACTATTTCCACTAACACGACACTAATCCTGTTGTTGCATCTGGAATTCAATCAGCAGTCATTTTATTTTAAAAAAATTAAAAAGTAATCAAACAAGGGCAATTTGTAGAACAGTGACAGCATCTTCATCCTTGTCGATACATTACAGTAGCTAAAACCAATTTGAACTGAGCTATCGTGTTTCTAAGCTATGAGCTTAACATCCGTCCAATAGTTCTCTGCTATAGCCTTGTGTGAATGTCTCCTTTTCCTAGGTGCAGTGAAAATACAGACTCACCTAACAGCTTCGTTGTTTATGAACACACTGGCAACATATGAAGAAGACAAATGTTTGCTGTTGAAATGTATGTTTTTATAGACACGTTTATATCTCAATGTAGCTCAGTTTATATCAGCTATAGTTATGATAGAAATGACATGGGTGAAATATAGTTACTATCCAATCTTACATCTACAGTGTAATTGCTTTCAAGTGACTTCATGTCACAAAGGATGACCGTCCTCTAAATACACATTTAGTTTGGCCGTATTACATACATCTTGTGATATTTGCCAGACATATTCATAACAGACAAGTAAGCAATTTGAATAAGTCTATAGTATCAGTGAACAGTAACCACAAAGGTCAATGAATTGAGAATTTGTTTTAAAAGGAGGATAAATCTTCAACTGTCAAATACTGTATGTTTGAACTGAGTGCTTTATTTGTAGTGACCATACTTTTGTACTGTCATCGTCCTGTTGTTGCTCAGATATATTTGTTGCAATAAAATGTCAATTGACATCTGTTGTCTTCTATAATTGTAATATCGTATGTCGTTTTCTATTACTGCTGCTCAGTGACCACACAAACCCAAAATGCCTCTTTACTCCACTACTGTAGTTTCCCTGCCTTTTAAGGGGGAAGTGTAGTGAGTTGGCTCGTTTTTCAGCTGTTCCTTTGCCAAAACCCACATATCAAAGTGTCCTTCTGGCACACAAGCCGTTTCTGTGTTTCTCCTGACAAAAAAAAGGAAAAGAAAATCACTACTTCACTCTTTGGGTTCAAGCCATGGGGGAATCCCGGAAGACTGATAGTGACGTAATGTAGGTGGAATGAAGCTTGGGTAAGAATCTTTCTGTGGGAAGAGCCATGTTATTTGTCCACCTATAACATTGATATACATTTTGCGTGGACAACTGCCAGTGCAATCATCCAGGACTATCCTTACAGGTATCTGCCTTGAGACCAACATAGAGCTTCGCACGTGTCCATCTAGGAGTTTATTTGCATGTGTGATGAATGAGCAAGTTGGCAACTTGCCCCCAGAATAAAATCAAGACAAGCTACTGGATAACTATAGTTTCCCAACTGGGCTCCCGAGTCGGTTGCATGTTTTGCATACACAGGCACACAGCATGTGTCATGTAGCCCACATGTACGTGTCATTTTTTTCACCAGACT
This sequence comes from Oncorhynchus mykiss, assembly GCF_057628025.1. Taxonomy (NCBI): domain Eukaryota; kingdom Metazoa; phylum Chordata; class Actinopteri; order Salmoniformes; family Salmonidae; genus Oncorhynchus; species Oncorhynchus mykiss. Next base: position 60,284,123 of record NC_143026.1, read on the forward strand.
AGATTAGGAATCCATGCCAAAGATCTGTTTCCTGCCTATCGCTCCTCACTTACCCAGACAATGGCTGGATTGTACAAGATTAAATTGAATCAAATTTGATTGGCCGTGTACACATTGTGTACTGTTATCGCAGGTGCAGCGAAATGCTTAAGTTTCTAGCTCCAATAGTGCAGAATACCTAACAATACACACAAATCCCAAAAATACAAAGAAATATCAGAACAAGCAATGTCAGGTGTGTGTGTGTGTGTGTGTGTGTGTGTGTGTGTGTGTGTGTGTGTGTGTGTGTGTGTGTGTGTGTGAGAATGTAAATATATACTGAATATGAAAGGTATGTACAGCAGTTATATAGGATGACTGGAATACAGTATATGCATATAAAGTGGGTAAAACAGTATGTAAACATGATTAAAGGTACCAGTGTTAAATGACTATGTACAGTACATAGGGGAGCAGTCTCTTACGGTGCAGGGTAGAGTACTGGGTGGTAGCTTGCTAGTAACAATGAGTAAGTTCAAGACAGGGTGTTGGGCAGAAGTGGTGACTATGGCCTCCCTGCAATTGTATGAATCAACTAGTTAATCCAGTTTGGGGCATTTGTGTTTCAATGTAGATACACTTCATACGCATATTAAGTACCTCCTCTTCAGCTCAGTCCTTAGGGAGAATTATTTTCCTGTGTCACTTAAAGAGTGAACATGGAAATGAGTCTCACTGCGTCTTATCTAGGAAATGCATTTCTAGGGCTGTTTCTGAACTCTCCGGGAAATAATATAAATAATGGTGCTTTTTAAAGGAATTAATAGCATCAGACATTATCAATGTTATATGCAAACAGGGAACCATGATAATGGCTAATGGGCAGTGAAAGGCCAATATCCACAAGAGAGAGCTAACTGTATCGACAGGCAGAATTTCCTTTCAGAGGTCATATAACATCTATGTGTGTGTCATTCATCCTATACAAGAGTAGTCTTACAGTTGCAACAGCTGTGCAAGGTTTAGTTGTTTGTTACGTGGGAGATCTGATATACTAAGATCACCATTGATTCAGAAGCCAGAGTGCTGGTGTCAGAACCTAGAGAACTGAGCACTAGCAAAACTGTAATGGCCATTGCTGGTGCTGCAGTAGAGAGAACCTTTCAAACTGAATTAGTTACTTTATTAAAGTTGTTGATGACTTTCCAATTACAGCAACCTTATTCTCTGATTTTTAGCTTTTATATTGGAAGTACTTGGCTGGTTTACTCTTCTGCATGTTCAACGTGGTCAATCTGGAACGTATAGTCTCAATTGGTGCTGTTGCGATGACCGTATTAAAAATGACCGTATTGAAAATGAATCGCACACATATCATTTAGTATATGTAAAGACAAGATTAAATCAAGAATAGTCTGATGAGTGACTATTGTGAATAATGCCCAGCATAAGAAACTGCCTTATTTTTGTTGCAACTTTTCCTCCATCATAGTCGCACACCTTATGTAGCCTAGCCCATAGGCCTATATGTTTTGATAAGATTTGTATCACAACTAAAGTGGCCAAATAACTTCATAAAATGAAGCACATTATGCCGCTTTACAAGGGGTGTAAAGCCTAGCTGGCATACATAAGCAGTGCGTGAGATTCAAGTTTGGGGGAGATCATTTTCACCATAAAAATGTACCTTTATGATAAAAGCATTACATGCATAACCGCATTTGTGGTCACTTTTGAGAATGGTGTTTTCCTGCTAATGGAACATTCACGCTTATAGCCTACTGCCATGTGTGCATTACTGCGCTGATAATGTGAAGAAATAACATAATAGTTTATCAACAACCTCTCCCTCCATTCTCATCGACGGGGCTGCAGTGGAGCAGGTTGAGAGCTTCAAGTTTCTTGGTGTCCACATCACCTACAAACTAACATGGTCCATGTACACCAAGAAGAGGGCACGACAAAACCTATCCCCCCTCAGGAGACTGAAAAGATTTGGCATGGGTCCTCGGATCCTCAAAAGGTTTTACAGCTGCACCATCAAGAGCATCCTGACTGGTTGCATCACTGCCTGGTATGGCAACTGCTTGGTCTCCGACCGCAATGCACTACAGAGGGTAGTGCGAACTGCCCAGTACATCACTGGGGCCAAGCTTCCTGCCATCCAGGACCTCTATACCAGGCGGTGTCAGAGGAAGGCCCTAAGAATTGTCAAATACTCCAGCCACCCGAGTCATAGACTGTTCTCTCTGCTACCGCACAGCAAGCGGTACCAGAGCACCAAGTCAAGCCATAAAACTCCTGAACACCTAGTTAAATGGCTACCCAGACGATTTGCATTGCCCCACCTCTCTTACACCGCTGACCGCTGCTACTCTCTCTGCATAGTCACTTTAATATCTCTACCTTCATGTACATGAACTCAGCAAAAAAAGAAACGGCCCTATTTCAGGACCCTGTCTTTCAAAGATAATTCGTAAAAATCCAGATAACTTCACACATCTTCATTGTAAAGGGTTTAAACATGGTTTCCCATGTTTGTTCAATGAACCATAAATAATTAATGATCATGCACCTGTGGAACTGTCGTTAGTGTCTTAACAGCTTACAGACGGTAGGCAATTAAGGTTACAGTTATGAAGACTTAGGACACTAAAGAGGCCTTTCTACTGACTCTGAAAAACACCAGAAGAAAGATGCCCAGGGTCCCTGCTCATCTGCGTGAACGTGCCTTAGGCAAGGAGGCATGAGGACTGCAGATGTGGCCAGGGCATTAAATTGCAATGTCCGTACTGTGAGACGCCTAAGACGGCGCTACAGACCGGACGGACAGCTGATTGATCATCTGCACAGGATCGGTACAGCCGAACATCACACCTACGGGACAGGTACAGGATGGCAACAACAACTGCCCGAGTTACACCAGGAACGCACAATCCCTCCATCAGTGCTCAGACTGTCCGCAATAGGCTGAGAGAGGCTGGACTGAGGGCTTGTAGGCCTGTTGTAAGGCAAGTCCTCACCAGACAACACTGGTAACGTTGCCTATGGGCACAAACCCACCATCGCTGGACCAGACAGGACTGGCAAAAAGTGCTCTTCATTTACGAATCTCGATTATGTCTCACCAAGTGTGATGGTCGGATTTGCGTTTATCGTTGAAAGAATGAGCGTTACACCGAGACCTGTACTCTGGAGCAGGATCGATTTGGAGGTGGAGGGTCTGTCATTGTCTGAGGCGGTGTGTCACAGCATCATCAGACTGAGCTTGTTGTCATTGCAGGCAATATCAATGCTGTGCGTTACAGGTGAAGACATACTCCTTCCTCATGTGGTACCCTTCCTGTAGGCTCATCCTGACATGACCCTCCAGCATGACAATTCCACCAGCCATACTGCTTGTTCTGTGCATGATTTCCTGCAGGACAGGAATGTCAGTGTTCTGCCATGGCCAGAGAAGAGCCCGGATCTCAATCCCATTGAGCACGTCTGGGACCTGTTGGATCGGAGGGTGAGGGTTAGGGCCATTGGTGGAAGAGTGGGGTAACATCTCACAGCAAGAACTGGCAAATCTGGTGCAGTCCATGAGGAGGAGATACACTGCAGTACTTAATGCAGCTGGTGGCACACCAGATACTTACTGACTGTTACTTTTGATTTTAATCCCCCCCCCCCTTTGTTCACGGACACATTATTCCATTTCTGTTAGTCACATGCCTGTGGAACTTGTTCAGTTTATGTCTCAGTTTTTGAGTCTTGTTATGGTCATTCAAATATTTACATGTTAGGTTTACTGAAAATAAACGCAGGTGACAGTGAGAGGACGTTTCTTTTTTTGCTGAGTTTATTACCTCAACGAACCGGTGCCCCGCACATTGACTCTGTACCGGTACCCCCATGTATATAGTCTTGTTATTGTTATTTTACTGCTGCTCTTTAATTACTTGTTACTTTTATTTCTTGTTCTTATCTGTATTTTTTTTAACTGCATTGTTGTTTAGGGGCTCGAAAGTAAAAATCTAAATCTATAGCCCAACGTTTGTAGAACTAAAGTTGCATAACTCTAAATTAAGCATATAGGAATACCTATTTCTTTGTTAACCATTTATTCGACTTTTTAAAAATGCAGATGTTCTTAAAGGTCTGCATCTGTGTGGAATCCAGGAGATGCTAAATGTGTTAATGTAAGTTACCATGACACCGACAGTTATTTGTTTGACAATCACCGGCTGACAAAATGTTGTGATCACCACAGCCCTAGTCTCAACTGAAATCCTGACTGCGCCAATCGTATGTTGACTTCCACGTCACACTATTTCCCCCCCATGGCTCAATGGAGAGTACAATGCTGCTCTTGATAGCAGGGTTGTTGCTAGCCTTGTTGCTAGCCTAGTGTTAGCCTATCATTCAGAGATGAGCACAGGCAATAGTCAATCAATCCATCCATCCTTCATGTATTTTCAGTCCCAGTGATTGACCATGCTTTTGCTCTGAAAAATGAATAAAAACTGGTTTGCAGTTTCATTCCATCAGGACAATATTGAAGTGAATAGTCAGTAGGTTACTACCTGTGTCAGCATTTTCAAAATGGCTGAATTTGTGTGTTTGATTGAAAACTCCCCCAAAATTCCTCTAAACTTTAATAATAAGGAGATCATTGGATTACGATTATTCTGAAATTTGACCAACATAATTTAATGGCTGGCTTTGCTAATCAGATTTGAGATTTGAGCCCCATGCTGAATGTATTGTGGAAGAGGTTGGTGGAAAGTGCGGGTGACACTTCCTGAATGATCTTGTTGTTAGTGTAATGGGCTCAATAGAAGCAGTGTTATTCTCTCCAGAGGTAATACCTGGAGGAATGTGACAGAATACCACATACCAGTAATCAAGACCAGCACTATTGACCAGGTTTTAGAAATGGACCTTGTGTTTTATGGTGGTTATCTGGTCTGCAAAAGGCCTCCACCTTTATTCTAAGCAAAAAAGGAGATGTCAAGATGTGGTCTGTAGTCTCAGAATATGTTGGAGAGATCCCTACACACTTCCAAACTCAACTAGTGCTTTTCTGTCCAATACCAGCTTGCCGGTTAAATATACACTGCAAATTACAAATGTTAACAATGCACAATTTTAGTGCTCTGTACTGTCTCATGCGTTCTTTAGGAGACTATAGTTGAATATTAGAGCACGCTTTATGTGAGGTGGCAGAGACCCTTTATCACGTTGGAATTAGACCCTTAGCGCTTTCCTTATCTCTTTGTCCTGTTTGTTCAGACCTCACAATCTTCCACCCTCACCCCTCCCTCAGTCTCTGTGCCAGTAGGTAACCAGAGGATTAACCCAATAGCTCTCATCATTCGTCCCTTATCCTTCTTTTAAACCGGCTGTCTACCCGGTTGGCTTCGTGGCAGTTCCCCCCCCTCATCCTGTTTCATCTAGCCTCTAACAATAACCCTATGGTCAGATCACTTATGGGTGTCCATTGCTGTAGTTTGAAGCCAAAATACATTTCAATAGGTTGCAATGATACTGTGATTGACTCAAGGTTGTGGTTCACATTGTGTGTTGTGTAGAGCAGTATACTGAAGTTACTCAGTTTGCCCTAGCCATTCACCACCTGTGACGCAAAATAACTTGTTTGCACCAGAAGGCTGACCACGCCTACATCCATTTTGCATAACAAAGATGAATGATAATGGCATTATTATGCAATCACACGAATCATTGACATAGTCCCAAAGTTATTTATATAATGGTGGTGAATGTGATGCAGCGCTTCAACGTTCCCTATTGACAATCAGAATGATGAATGAATGATCTAACATACAGTCCTCACTCTATCTTGCCATGTCTGTGGGAAATCAAAGATGTTGGCCACCAAAAAAGGCATTTGAAGCAGAGAAACCACTAACACCTCCCACAATTCAATGTATTTTAATCAGGAACAGCAAAGACCTTGAAAGCAGTTTGCTGTTCTACTATGGTGTGTCTCTGTAATGGAATATTTCCAAATATAAGGAAGCACATTTTGTGCAAAATTTTAGAGAACCACTCAGTCGTGAAGCAGTCAGTTTTGAATTGGACTTAACCACTGGCTTATGAAACTGTATTGTGAAACATTGGGGGCTGCAAATTGGCGTAAGATAAATAATTATGGTCAATGCATTTGACTGTTGATGATTTTAACATGTATGTTTAGAATGTAATAGCAACACAGTTTTGGTCTGTAACCCCTAGTCTAGTTTAATGGTTGCAATAAACAGACAAGATACTTGTTACCATAGTGCTATAGAACTTGATACAATATGATACGCTATATGGCCAAAAGTATGGCCGAGCAGTCGCACACAAGCCTAAGATCACCATGCGCAATGCCATGCGTCGGTTGGAGTGGTGTAAAGGTCACCGCCATTGGACTCTGGAGCAGTGGAAACGCGTTCTCTAGAGTGATGAATCACGCTTCACCATCTGGCAGTCCGACGGACTAATCTGGGTTTGTCAGATACAGAACACTACCTGCCCCAATGCTTAGTGCCAACTGTAGAGTTTGGTGGAAGAGGAATAATGGTTTGAGCTTGGCCCCTTAGTTCCAGTGAAGGTAAATCTGAAACGGTTTGTCGAGATCGTTGTGGAAGAACTTGACTGGCCTGCACAGAGCCCTGACCTCAACCCCATCAAACCCCTTTTGGATAAATTGGAACGCTGACTGCAAGCCAGGCCTAATCCCCCAACATTAGCACCTGACTTCACTAATGCTCGTGGCTGAATGGAAGCAAGTCCCCGCAGCAATGTTCCAACATCTAGTGAAAAGCCTTCGCAGAAGAGTGGAGCCTGTTATAGTAGAAAAAGGAGGACCAACTCCTTATTAATGCCCATGATTTTGGCATGAGATGTTCGACGAGCATGTCTACATACTTTTGGCCATGTATTGTATGATGTTCTATTGTTACTCTTTTGGATCCAACAACTGCAGTGACACAGTTGCCCTCTGTGCCAGAAAATAATGTTGCGTGAATCGATATTGAATGTCTCTCACCTCTGCTAATACAACTGTTCATCTGGTGTTTATTTCTTGTCTCCTGACACACAAGCCCATAGAAGGGACAAAGAGGTTTGCCAGTGCTGTTTTAGTCACTTTATTATCCCATTCATACTAAGACGTTTTTCTGCCAACTTTACCATACCGCCAACTTTCTTTTCTGCCCTTTCCTTATATCTGAAAGGTATTGCCGGGATCAAAGCCAAAACTTTTTGATTTCTGCTTAACGACCTAGTAATCATTTCGGTAAACAAGTGGAGGTGGTATAGCTCATCTATTCGTTTGCTCATCTATCACTGATCAGAAACATTTAGCATGCAATAATGTAGCCCAAATCAAGTGTAGGCCTACTATTTTGCCCGATCGCGTATAGGCAACTCCAAAAGCCAACGGAGGTCGTGAAATATGAACACAAGACAGCTTTTGAAAATATAATTCCTATTATTTTCAGTCGGGAAAAATATTATTTGTATTTTATTCTGTTATATTCCATTATGTTCTTACTACAAGACATGTGTGTTGACTGTGATCGGGGTAGGTGTGTCTTGTCTGTTTTAATGAACAAAATAATGAACTATTGATTTAATCAGTTTGGGTGTAGAAGAGTTCAAATCAAACCATGCCATTTCATTATTTTGAAAATACAGTTTATTAGTCTTATGTTTCTTAGGACCGGCCTAAACAAATGAATAATGGATGGTGTATATTCAATGGATTTATTAAAATAGACGCCCACCCACATCTGCACACCACTACTACCACTCCTCCCCGGCATCCCAGCATGGTCATGGGAGGTATAAAATGAGTATGCAGGCAAGAAAGTGGTATAAAATGGGCCTGTTTGTAAGGGAGTCACATAAGCATTGGTCAAAAAAACATTTACAGGCAAAATACAGTGAATCCAATATGAAAGCAGCATATTGTTTTAATGAGTAAGAGAAGCACATTCATCGTGAACACTATCATGACTGGAGTCATAGGCCTGTGGTCCAAAGCAGTGCAGTACAGGGCATTGGCCAGGGTGTCATTCCAGAGGCAACCTAGTCTGTTCAACACCTGCTTGGAGAATCTGTCTTCATATCCCTGTCAGTGTGTGCTCTTGTTTCTAGAGCAACATGTGTAAAGCTTATCTTTGTTCTGACCTAGATGTGACCTAGGCCTTGTTCAATCAAAATGTAGACCATAGAAGCAACTACAGTGCCTTCAGAAAGTATTCACACCCCCCTTGACTTTTTCCACATTTGATGGTTACCAGGAAGACAGTGAATATGTCCGAGTTACAGTTTTTGACTTAAATCTACTTGAAAATCTATGGAAAGACCTGAAAATGATTGTCTAGCAATGATCAATGACCAATTTAACAGAATCATTTTGAAAAATAAAAATATGGGCAAATGTTGCACAATCCAGGTGTGAAAAGCTCTTACACAGAAAGACTCTTTCGCTGCCAAAGGGGATTCTAACATGTATTGACTCAGGGGTGTGAATACTTATGTAAATGAGACATTTCTGTATTTACTTTTCAATAAATGTAAAGCAATTTATAAAAACATATTTTCACTTTGTCATTATGGGGTATTGGTTGTAGATGGGCGAGAAAAAAAATCATATTGAATCCATTTTGAATTCAGGCTGTAACAAAACTAAATGTGGAGTAAGTCAAGGGGTATGAATACTTTCTGAAGGCACTGTAGGAGCCAAATCTGGTATGTCTCACTATGAATTGCTGTCCATGTGAGTCATTTGAGTAAAGTACAAATAGATCTTAGTCATCCTAGAAAATACTGAGTAATGTTTATTGGACAAATTACGTACTGGTCATGCAAATCGGGGCTGTATCATGGATTTCCCCCTTATATTTGAATTTCTGACCAAAAATATGTCCTACCATGAATAGGGTGCATTTTATGTCCTTCAGCCATTGTGTGTGTAAATGTTGGTAAAACACTCAATTATAGTGTAAAAGCTGATGAGCATAACCCGTTGAGCCTGTTACCCATAGAGAGATAGGCTAGTTTACATTTTTTGTTAAGCTTGTATTCAATTTCCCTTCCTCCATTCATCCCTGTCACAAGGAGAGTTATGGGTGATTTAAGAGAAAATTGTCAACCCTAATACAGTCAGACCCTGTCGTTTTAAAAGAAACTGAGTGGCTGCGGATCCAACTTCTCTAGACCCCTCTTCCCGACAGCTAAAGGTCAGAAGCTTCTGCGCATGTGCAGGATTCTTTACTTTGCACACCGTCTCTACTCGTTCGGCTACCCAGAGAACAGACTACTCTGGCGAATGGTGCTCATTTAAGAAAGCTGAATCAATGTCTGAAAGATCACATAATGACCGTATTCAACATAACAGAACCGAATATAATAGCATAGTATAACGTTACTTTAAAACAAAAATACCACATCTTTAATGATACGATTTTATAATGATTGTTCGACTGGTGGCCAATACTCAACAGAGCGCACCACTAGGCAAAATAAACTTGGTTATGCCCCCCTTCAAAATGTTGAAGCAGTGGCTGGTGCTTTGTCTCACATGTGTTTGTCTCTTTCCCACAGGCCCTGGTAAATCCCTTCCGGTGAAGTCCACATAGAGAGATCTTCAGCCACTAGTTCTTAAGTACAGCACTCACATGGACTCTGCTAAGTGGTGAGACTTCACTGACCTTCCCTGCACTGAGAAACGGCACAAGAGTCTTCCGGCTCGGGAGCTGTGGACAGTGTCCGAGTGTATGTCTCGCACCCTTCCCACTCTTCAAGAACCTACCCGTCAAAAGAGCTCTGCAGCCGCTGAGTTAGTTGGTCAGGCCTTCTATCCAGCCCCTCAGCATCAGGACTTAGAGAGGTGGCAGCCCACACCGGCCCCTGTGACTGGAGCTGTTCAGGGGGAGGGGAAGGAGACCACTGACTGGTGCATCACTTTCCCTTGAGATGAAGCTTCAAGCCGTGATGGAGAATCTTCACAGGCAGCAGAGGGCCAAGTTGCTGATGGAACTGGAGCAGCAACAGCTGCAGCAGGGTGGCGCTCTGCAGGGTCATGGATGTACCTCCGCCCGCATTGGGGACGAGCTGATGGGAAGCCCTGCCCCCGAGACGGAGCACGCCCAGATGGCGGCGCTGGCAGCCATGAGAGCAGTGGCGGCAGGGCTGCAGAGGGCCTCAGACAGCCCCACTTCAGAGCGCAGCATTAAGGGACAGGAGGAGGATGACGAGGATGAGGAAGGAGAGGAGCAGTACAAGGATATGATGGACTCTGTGGAAGAGGAGCAGATGTGAGTAGGACTGCCTCATTCTTCTACCCTGTTGTCTTCATTTCACCTTGAATGTCTGACTTGCTTTGCTCTGGTGCTCTGGTGCTTTGCTCTGGTCTAGGGTTTTGTCTGGTCTTTGTTCACTTGTAATGGGTGAGCGTTTCATACACATTTCCTCAATCTTTACCATTTAGCCTATATAATGCAACACCTTTTTAAAGTTTCAATGGTGTGTTAGCTAGCTTTCCATTGAATGTGATCATTGCCCTTACTGGTTACACAAGTGCACCAGTATACAGGTATGTTTCAGGTATATGCCATTTTGTGTACGGATGTTGTAACATGGCTTTTCTCTCGGCTGCAGAAAGCAGAAGTGGGATGAGGAGGACTTTGAGGGGGAGATGGAGGAGGACTACGAGGACGAGCTAGTCAACGAGGGCCTAACTACAGGCCGAGAGGCGGTGGCCCCGGGGAAGGGCATCCTGCTGCTGCCTCACCGCCAGCTGCACCCCCACTCCCAGCTGCTGAAGCCGGCCCGGCCCAGCACCGACCCAGACCAGGAGCCCCGAGCGGCCATCCTCCCCCCACACGGATCCCAGAGCCAGCTGGGTGGCCTGGACCATGGGGACTGGACCTACGAAGAGCAGTTCAGACAGGTAGGACTCGGGGGGGGGGGGGGGGGACGTTGGGCCAGTAACCGAAAGGTTGGTGTTTTAAATCAACCAGACGACTAAGTGAAAAATCTGTAGCACGTCACTTAACCCATGTTGCTTTGTTTACATACCCTACATTACTCATCCCATATGTATATACTGTACTCGATACCATCTACTGCATCTTGCCTATGCCGTTCTGTACCATCACTCATTCATATATCTTTATGTACATATTCTTTATCCCTTTACACTTGTGTGTATAAGGTAGTAGTTTTGGAATTGTTAGGTCAGATTACTCGTTGGTTACTACTGCATTGTCGGAACTAGAAGCACAAGCATTTCGCTACACTCGCATTAACATCTGCTAACCACGTGTATGTGACAAATACATTTGATTTGATATACTCTGGATAGAGAGTCTGCTAAATGACAAAAATGTAAATGTTATAGTACACTCAGTAGTAGTATGATATCATCATACACAGCTGGGCTCTTCCATTTGCACCCTCCCTCCATTGAGGTATGCTCACATTGGAAAGAGTCTTGTCAAATTTCAATTCTGTTGATGTAAGCAGGAAGACGCCTAGTTGTGTATGAGGATGTCATATTGCGGAGTCTACCTTTAACCTTCCTTTGCAGTCTCGTGTTTACTGTAAAGGATTTTGGGTATGAGCAGCTGTAGTTGAGCACAGTAGTACATTTAGCCGCTGTAAACGCTGCCACAGGGTATATTAGAAATGCAAGTTTGCTACACAGATTGTCATTATTTGATCAGACTTCGGAAGTTATGTAATAATGACACAAAAATGGTGGTAATGTATAGGGGATTTTGTGTATTTGGTCATATTACAGTGTAACTAGATCTTTTTTTAACCATAATTATACGTCTTATGAGTTTATCTAAAAGGATATGTGCCTTTTTAATGTGAGTTACTTAAATTGTTGCTTTCAACAAATGTTTGACAGTGTTATAAGACCCACTGCGACATGTGATGCATTTTCATGTTGTAGTACATGTTATCAGGAAATGTCAGTAGCTAGGTTTCCATCCATTTGGCGAGGGACTACCCTGTGTGTATATTCACGTTTTTTTCCACCAGTGGTGGATTTCCACCAAATTGACTTGTTGCAGATAGAAATCAGCGCGTGATGACCTAGTCCTGAAAAATGTCCCTTTTCCCTTAAGTTTTTATGTACCGAATAAAAAATCGGAAGTTTCCATCGCATTTTCAACTCTACAGTTCTGTCACAAATAGCAAATGTGCCTACTCTGGTCTCAGCACGTGCGATCTAGCCGGCGGTTTGCGGATACAGTCTACATGGTGAGACTATTATGGATAAGAGAGAATATTTGTGTTTGTTAAAAGGCTGTCAAGCATCGATCGTCATGTCACCAGAATAAGACCCTTGATATTTATTGGAAAGGAGCGCTGTGTAATACTTGCACATAAAGGCATTTCCACCGCCATTTCTCGCATAACACATTTTGCAGACACACACAAAAAAAAATCCCACCGCGTCAAACAAACAAATGATCTGTCGGCATTTAGAAAATTGTATCGAAACTTCCTGTTTCCATCACAGCTGTCGGGATTTTATTCTATACTGTATGACTTAATTCGCATAAAAACTGTGGATGGAAACATGGTTAGTGTTGCTGAAATGATCCTAGTTATATCATGGTTACCTCAGAAAGGATGAACATTGTTGACAGTTAATAATTAAGATTGCCAGGATGTTTTTTTTTCTTTGCCTATCCCCCCCCCCCCCCCCCCCCCCCCCCCCGTTAAATGTGTTTTTCTTGTGATGGTATTGTGATGGTCTGTGCCTCTCCCTGGGGAGGAAGGGGTTAAGACTGTAGAGTTTATTTTGGGTAGGTGGGTGGAGGCAGTTGGAATGTGCCTGAGGGAGCGTGATAATCTGTCCACTCTGGACCCAGACTCTCTCAGAATGCTGCATGTCTCTATCAGTCTGTGCCAGTTGGAACCATTCCAATCTGATATGTGGGCCCTACTTACAAACTAGACATGCAGGTGAGCGTATTATGGATGTCCATGTTACATGAAAGCCAGTGTTATAGCTGCCTTTAGTCAAACCTGGTCATGGAACATAGGAGTGTCCATCCTCTTGGCTGAAGAAAGGTCTGACTAAATCAGCCTCAATGGGGTCTGGGCGGAGGTCTGATAAAATATGTGGTCATTAATGAATCAACATTTCTAGGCAGGTTGCCAGTAGCCTCTGATAGACTATATCTGCCAGAGGCAGATGAATTAAAAAAATTATTCATTGGGTGGATATCAAATTATACCAGCGGTGGATAATGTTTGCCAGTTAAACTGATTTGCCCCTGGTATAGTGCCATTTGAGCTGTGTTATGTTAGTGAGACCCATCCCCACCCCCTGGCATCTATACATACACCTATCCTCAGATATTTGTATATGACAACACTTGTTTTACTACTACCCAGCCCTCTTATTCCATTCGGAGTTGTTCACTCCCTCAAACACGAGGGAGAATCTTTAACTTTTTGTTTCTCCACCAACCTGTAGGCCTACATGTATCTGTTACTATTTGACATCTGATAAGGCATAGGTCATCATAACCGTCCATTATCACAATCACATGAGGTGAGAATCTGGTGCTTTTGGGGCTACTTCCACAGTGAAAATGTACCTGTGTTATGTCCAAAATGGCACCCTGTTCACTGTACTACTTTTGCCCGGGAAGTAGTGCACTATGTAGGGAATAGGGTGCCATTTCAGAAGCAGCCTTGGTGCTCATTCACCAGAGGCAGGTCTCTACACGGACCTTTTTTTTTTTTACAAGGAGCACGTGTGCGCCTAAGTTGGAAAATGTAGGCGCACGCAGAGGAATTTAGGAGCACAATGAAAAATATTAGAAAATATTAAAGCTAGAATCTTAGATTTTTCTAGGCGCACTTTTGCTCCTAAATTAAGTCTAGGTCGCACAGCAAAATATTTAGCATAAAATGGATGCACTGTAGAACCATGAGAGGGTAAACTCCATGTTTTTACCTTCCTGTTCAGAACTGACTTAACCCTGCAGCTAGTGTGTAGACATACATATTAACCTCTTCTATTTGTTCAAACACCTTGAAACATGTTTTAATTATGATGACAGCATGAAGTGTATTCAGACCTCTATAACAAACATGTCCAATTCAAAGATCATTGCAAGCACTTTTTAAATAGAGAGAAGTAACAATATTAACGGTTAACTTAACGATTTCCAGACGAAACCACTATCAGGGATTTTTGTAAATTTTTGGGACCTTTTAGGATAACAATTACCACGTTCCTTAAAGTTGACTAATCACAACAGTCATTGTGTTGAAGGGGAATCTGCTGCTTGTCCACAAACAAGGCGGAGAGTGCCTCAGAAATAATTGTGTTGACCTCCCGACTGTCCATTGTCTAACCCTTCTCCCATTACACTATCATTCTCAGGCTAGAAAACTCCAGAAGCAAATAAAACCTTTGTGCCCGCTCTTGTCTCTCTCCTTCTGTATTTTTGAAGACACACAGCAGGGAAGACGGAACACAGATGGACAGTAAAGAGGGTATCTCTTTAAAAATTCATTCCACTCCCTATTATCAGGGAGTTGGCATTAAATATTGATTTGCATGCACACACATGGAATGGGGGAAGGGCAGTGACCACAGGAAATGAAGGGCGAATTGGAGCCAATACAGAGTGCCACTTATTGGGATTGCTCGCCAGCACGATTCTGCTGATACAACTCCTATACCGATGGCATTCCTTAATGTTCGCCTCTGAAATGTGTTAACAGTTTCTTCCTGACTGTTTAGTCAGCGCTCAAATGACAAAATACATGTAGCCTATAGCTTTGCCAGCCTACTTGTTAGTGTCAAAAGCAACTGCCATGCAGTTTTGTGTTTTAGCTTATCTCAGTACTTTTTCAAACCGTTATTTATTTTGTATGACTTGGTGTTTACCAGCTGCTGTTTATTTATTGTAACAAATAAAAATAAATATTCTAAAATAAATATGAACTGTCTAAAAAAAACAATTTCACTATATCCTGGGGTTTAGCTTTTAATATAATTTAACAGACTTCTACATTTAGGCCTAACTCCTAAAAACATGATATTGATCAGCCAATGACTCTGAATATTAGTGAAACATCCTTGTAATACACACAGTCTTGCTCAAATGTGACTTTTTGCATTTTGCCTTTGGTGTGAACCACTGTGAAACAGTTTGCCTCTCTGAAACCATTTAGCCTATACATATTTGCTCATACAAATGTAGTCCATTGGCCTGATTTATAAATAAATGAAATCAAATCTTGGAGCAAAGTCAGTGAAGTATTGCGTCCAGTTCGCACAGCATTTACTTGTGACCCAACCATTTTGTATAGTGCACAACAGACCATTGGAGGAGCATATGCTGAAGACAGTTGGACAACTGAATTTTTCTACAGATCTGCCTTAAAGTGCCCTGGTGAACCTTTGGGTGTGCGGCAGGCTCCGTTTAACACAAAGAAGGAACAGGGTTAATGGAACTTGGCATCCCACAAAAAAACAATGGAAGGAAAACAAAATAAACCGCGACATGGGAAGCCCTATTAAAGTCTTCTTGAATCAAGGAGAAATTCAGGGTTGTAACTAAAGGGTGTGGGAGGGAGAGAGCAGGGAGGAGCTACAGTTTGAACAACAGCCAAGCAGTACAAGTGTAGTGAATACTGGCCTTTGGCTATGAAGTAGAGTGTTGGAAAGTGTCCAGCTTCTAGTTGCTGTGCAGCTGATGTCAGAACTGGAAATTGGCAGGCGCTGAATATGGCGTCAAAGGGGGGTAGCTAGTAGCAGGAATGTAAACAAAGATTGCATAAAGGCCAGCACTTTTTTGCGTGTTCCCATTTTAGTGCTTGAACTTTTTTGTATTTGGTTTGAAAGGGAAACCTAGTCAGTTGTCCAACTGAAATGTGTCTTCCGCATTTAACCCGACCCCTCTGATTCTGAAAAGTCTAGTCTTGTATTTCTTCATAACTTGATTTGATTTAGGCATAACCGTGAGTTGTCTGCTAATACATTGTCAGGGAGTGGACTGAGATTACACAACTTGCATTTCCTTTATTGGCTTAAAGCAATTAAAAAACTAAAAGGGTTGACATTGCTGGACTTCTCAAGCCATACATCTGTCTTTGTGGATGCCTTGTGTCTTTTGTAGTGTCTAATCTATACATTTCTATACAAGGCTTAAACTCTGTCTCCATTTGCTTCTCCCCACCTTACTGTATGAAAGCCTAGAATGTGACCTTGAGCAATAATACAAAGATATGTATTAGTGTTTCACACTGCCTCGCATTTTTGAATCCACCTTATTTGAAATAGATTGGTGTGATAGGAAAAGGTCAATAGGGTAAAATATGAATTTACAATTTAATCCGTAAAGACCCATTATGAGCGTGACATTCATACAAAGCACGATGTGTGAGATTAGCAAGCCCACACCTTGTTTGGATCCCATTTACATCTGGAAGATGTTTAGGATTCAAGTCAAAACAGTGGACAGTGTCATGACTCCCCCTGATCTTTATATGACAATGGTGGGTCTTTGTCAGCTGTTTTGTCTTGGTAGGAGGTGGGCTTGTCAAGTCCAGGCTGAGTTGCACACCTACCACCTCTATGGTTCCTCTCTTTGTCCTTTAACTCAATCTCCACAACATGGGGGAGGACAGCTGACAAGGAGAGGACAAATCAAGGGTCAGCAGAGGTTAAACGTTCACCCACACAACCTATTGATCTGGATGGTCTGGTCACGCGACCAGGACATCTCCTTCCCTAAAGAGCCCCATGGAAAGGACTGCTGAGGGGGAAGGACCTGGGCTGTCGTCAACCATTACCTTGATAGCCCAAGCCATCAATCATTCTGATTGACACTTGAGGCGCCTTACCCCAGCCCTCTGTTGCACAAACAACTGGAGCCTTTCTCTCCAGACATAACGTCTTCTGTTCCCTCCAGATTGTCTGCTGGTCCTGTTAGGTGACGCAGGCTCTGGTTTGTTTCGTGACACTGGCTTGAACCCTGAGTTTTGCTACTATCTCTGTCTCCATCTCTCTAACGTTTAGAGACAACATTATCACTTAATCTCCACTGGCGCTGAATAAATGCTTCCAGCTTGCGCATGAATAGTCATTAGATGTTTATCTCGTTGCTAAGTAGAAATTTTGGGCCTTTTTGGGGTTAATTACGCTTATCAGTCTCTAACGTGGTAATGTAGTGTGGAAAGGTTCTAATCTATATAAAGGACCTCTTTGTTTTGTTAGGTGATGTTGTCGTTCTTAGAACCTGTTCTTGTTCGTGCCAATAAAACATTTCCCCACCCACTCACATTGCTGCCATGTGAAACTGCAGCTTGCTCACAGTTCTGCCCTACCTTCTTTGTCATTTATAAATATGATACTATTCATTAGACTTTATACAATGGGTGGGTCTAATCTTGGACGCTGATTGGTTAAAACCGCATTCCAGCCGGTGTCTAATCCAGAAATTACCTCCAGCTAAAACTGACGTTGAAATGCCTTTTTACTCTGTTCCATCTCACTGCGCAATCCACTGTCTCTTCAGCCCAGCCAGACAATTTATAAACTTTATCTCCACTTAAAAAGCATCTATACATTATTTCCCATTTCTTTTAGACTAGAAATTGGTTTTCAATAGCGGAGATTTGTTTAAACCTTGCTGTCTGTCTGACATTTACAACATTGTTTCAATAATGAAATTCGATCTACAGCTGTCCCATAATAATGTACGTGTAGGGGTCGGGAGACGAGACAGACAGGCAGGCAGCATTTCTCAGCCAGTTGAAATCATGAATCGGCGTAATTTGTATGGATATAAACAAAGAAATGTCAATATGAAACAGGTCAAATGAAACTAAATGCAGCTGTCTTTTCAGCTTCAGTTTGAGGTGATTGTGATAGCTGTGTTGTTGGCTAGCTTCTCTGATGAGAGAGTACATTTTCTATGCCAGGTGAAATCGCGCATCATTAGCTCATTCTTATGAATGTATCCAAATAAATGTCACTAGAAAACAGCTTTAACAAATGCAAATGCAGCTATTTTGCTGTTATTTTGAATGCGCTTTTTGACGTGACTGTACGTTAGCCGTAGTTGGCTAGCTAGCAAGCAAGGGATAAGAACATTGCCAGCCAGTATGACAATAGAACATTTAGAAGAAACGATTGGGTCGCATCCATAGATGCAGGACAGAAAGTCTTCACAACTGGGTCGTGTTTTTGGCAACCAAACCAATAGAATGAATGACCAGATGGCTTGGGTAGCAACCTCAGACTTGTGTCAGGACTATATCTCGTGGAATGATGAAATGGTGTGAATAAATTAATCTAAATAAGGTGTTTCATAAAAATATGTGAATCATTATTTGAATAGGTTGGTAAGCTGTTGTTTGGAGGATATATTGGCACGGTTTGCCAGGCCTCAACTTCGTCTCGGGCCTAACGACACCCATGCCAATATATCCTCCAAACATCGGCTTCTCTGGCATTATCATTTAAGTGTAGTAAGGTTAGGCCTTTAATACATCATCCATGCAGTTAGCCATGTAGAGGCTCTCACAAGCTACCAACTATTCTACATTCATTATCAACGTCTGTACTGGCTGTGTGTAAGAACAGCTGGGGTTAATGGGAATGGGATACATGTATCATTTGAATATTGTTCATTCTATTTTCATGTCATGTATGGTCAAGTGGTGTTCACTCTCTTTTCACTTCAAATGTAAATATATACAATGAAAGACATGATTATTACTTTGCCATAGGCCCTATTTAGGATTACTTTCATCATTTAAATGTAGTTATTTTATTGACTACACTAATTGGCAGAATTCAAACATATTACATGAGCTATCACCGTTACTCTTAATCCACACAAATCAATTCCTTGGACGTTATTTTGACAGTCCTCTCAACTCTCTTCAGTTCTTAGAAAATGCAGCAATACTCACTATGAGAAACAGCTTTTGTTTTTGCTTCTGAGTATTTCAGTTTCAGTTTTAAGTTCTATTATGTACAGGATACACATGGTATACACCGTTCAACGAAATGCTTACTTCCCTGCGTCTTAGTCCTTTGATTGTGCCCCAACCCTCTGTTCATAAGGTGAATCTTGGATTTAAAGATTGGGAATTCAGTCAGGATTAAGATGTGTTGGAGCATGTTTGGCAGTGGATTCTGTCTCTGTAGGTATAGTGCTCAGAAAGGCTGAGTTTGTTCTCTGGTTTTAAAAGAGTAAATGCCTGATCATGCATAGGTTTCTGTATTTGTTTGGGTGTAGAAAGAGGAGAGAGAGAGAGACTGGAAAGTCAAATAGACTAGTTTCGGTCTCATTCAAATACAGAGTGGAACTTCTCTAGCTATTCATTCATTGACCATCCGCAAGTGTGAAATCTTTCTTACTGTGTTATGTCTTCGCACGACACTAGAAAGAGGTACAGACTGGGGATGATTTTGGAAGACGTTAATCTTTATTTACATACTACTTTGGTATATTCTGCAAGTCACTTTACCCTGTAGGTATTAGCTCCTTATTTTCACTTCAAAAATAAACTACAGTATGCTTTGCTGTTTCCTTCTTCTTGAGCTTAGATTATGGGAAAGGGGGATACCAGTTCTACAACTGAATGCATTTAACTGAAATTTGTCTTCCGCATTTAACCCAACCCCTCTGATGCAGAGAGGTGCGGGGGGGCTGCCTTAAATCGACATCCATGTCATCGGCGCCCGGGGCGCAGTTGTATTTGGGGGTTAACTGCCTTGCTCAGAGGCAGAACGACAGATTTGTACCATGTCGGCTCGAGGATTCGATCCAGTGACCTTTCGTTTATGCTCCTGCCCGCCAGGCTACCATGTAGTCTTAATTTCCTGTTCTTGCAGCCAAGTAAAACTTTGACTTGACTTGTACAAATTATTTTCCTCTTGAGTGGAAATATTCTCTAGAAGGCACAAAATATACACAATTATGATATTTTTTTTCTTAGGGAAAAATAAAGGTAAGCTCTTAGTTGTGTAACGTAATATAGTAGGCCGTAGCATAAAATAAGGGTATTATACTCAACACAATGATTTATCTGTTTTCTACACGCCAACTCAAATGGATAAATTCAGAACGTTTTTTTATTTTTAATTCAATGCTAGCAAACTCAGCTAGTGTAGCGTTAGCTCTTTAGCTTCCTTACCTCATTGTGATTTATTTCCATTAATGTGGTTTCTTATTTGCAACTGTGGTTTTATATCTCTTTGAGTTGAGTGTGTATGAGTGTGATAATGAGTGAAAGGGAACAGCCAGCACCACATTGTGGTGTTGAACTGTCCTTGTTCACTTGACAGCCATGTGAAAACGCAGAAAGCTAGCAGAGGAGGGATACAGCTAGGAACAATGCACTATTTGAATATGAACCATCATGTACCGATGTTCACAAACCATATCTAGAACCTTCTCACACTGGTGAAGTCAAGCTGCATGTTTGCTCACTCCCCCTCCTGACCTTTCCCTCCCATCCCCCACTCGTGTGTGTGTGTGTGTGTGTGTGTGTGTGTGTGTGTGTGTGTGTGTGTGTGTGTGTGTGTCAGCCCTGCCCGGAGGTGATTGTCAGGTGTGAAAGGATGGGTAAGTGTTTGTACGACACATCAGCTTAAATGCAGTTCCCTCTCAATATCCATGTGGGGAATAGGGTTCAATAGCTAGGCCCAATTATGTGCTACGTGACACTTCTCGCCCGGTGCCATGATGATTTGCATGGGACTCCGGTTTCTGTTGTTTTTCTTAACTGGTTTGAGTACCAATTCCAGCTACCTGTGCTGGAATTATTCATGATAGTTTTTTTTGTGTGTGTGTGTGTTTAACCCAACAGGCACACGACAAGCTTGACCTGCACACAGTAGTTAGAGCATTCAGAAATGAACATGTTGCTTATCTTGTGTCCAATGATCCAAGAGTTACGAATGAAGAAACATCGTAAACAGCCATATAAACATGGCTCGCTCAACCATTTTATGTAGTTTGCACAGACAATGCATTGAAGTGGTCTCTGACTATCTGTTTGCCTTTTCACATTGTAACATTCTGGGTGGATCTAAGGAAATCTGGTTTGGCAGGAAACCTGCTCACGTTAAAACTCCCTGCTACTAAAAAGTTACATCTAAAACGCCTACCTACTTGGCCGTAGTATCACTGGGGCACACGTAAAAGTAATGTACTGTAATGCTCACCACCAATGTTTTTGCTCATTGACACAGCTCTTTGCGAGACAATCGCACACAAGGAGACGGTCAACGCCCTATCAGTGTGTATACTATAGATTTAGGTTGATGTGACAACCTGTAGCCCCCAAACCCCACCCAACCCAGATAAACAGATGTGTTATACTGGAGGTATGTGGGGGAGGGGTGGGGGGGTCTGGTTTGGAGGGGGGATTAGATGGGTGTGTGTGTGGGGGGTCTCTAAAGAGTTTCCTGGGAAAAGGAAGCAGCTGTATCCAGTAATACGAGAGAGAGGCCCAACTAAAGGGAGTGGTGGTTGATAGAGAGAGGGGGTGGGGAAGGGAACCTGATTGGTGGGTTTCTCTAGTAACTTGTGTCAGGAAAGTAAACAGTTTTTTGTTGTTGTTTTTTGTTGAATTTTACCCCCTTTTTCTCCCCAATTTCGTAGTATCCAATTATTAGTAGTTATTATCTTGTCTCGCTACAACTCCCGTACGGGCTCGGGAGAGACGAAGGTCGAAAGTCATGCGTCCTCCGAAACACAACCCAACCAAGCCTGCTTCTTAACACAGCGCGCATCCAACCCGGAAGCCAGCCGCACCAATGTGTCGGAGGAAACACCGTGCACCTGGCGACCTTGGTTAGCGCGCACTGCGTGGTGCGTGGTGAGACAAGGATGAGACAAGCCATCCCTAACTCGGACAACGCTAGGCCAATTGTGCGTCGCCCCACGGACCTCCCAGTCGCAGCCGGCTGCAACAGAGCCTGGGCGCGAACCCAGAGTCTCTGGTGGCACAGCTAGCGCTGCGATGCAGTGCCATAGACCACTGCGCCACCTGGGAGGCCCAAAAGTGAACTGTTTACTGGCTTTGCCTAAGTAAATTGATTCTGCTTGTCAGGGATGGTGTTGGTAATCTTGTTCAGAGTGGTTGCTGCTGTCCCTCAACCTCTCCAACTGTCTTGTTCAGAGTGGTTGCTGCTGTCCCGCAACCTCTCCAACTGTCTTGTTCACCCGCCACTGGTACTCCAAACACTTTGATATGGCTTGGCCCAGCTAATCAACTTTTCTTTGACATGAATCTCATGCTAATATTCAGTCTAAACCAGGGGCCTCCAAAGTAATTTTAGCGAGTGGCCCATTGTTTTTATAAGAAAATCTTATTTTCAATATATAGTACAGGCTCACAGTATAGCAATTACCACATTGCCAAACCAGAATTGATTGAATCTTTGAGGTACACATTAGATTAGATGGCTGCAATTGGGCCCCCAGACATCATGTCTCAGACCTCTGGTTAAGCTATGAAGCCAAAAGGGTATCCTATACCAGATGAAGAGAGCACACAAATCTCCCTATTGACTACACACAGTTGAAGTCATAAGTTTACATACACCTTAGCCAAATACATTTAAACTCAGTTTCACAATTCCTGACATTTAATCCTAGTAAACTTTCCCTGTCTTAGGTCAGTTAGGATCACCACTTTATTTTAAGAATGTGAAATGTCAGAATAATTGTAGAGAGAATGATTTATTTCAGCTTTTATTTCTTTCATCACATTCCCAGTGGGTCAGAAGTTTACATACACTCATTTAGTATTTGGTAGCATTGCTTTTAAATTGTTTATTTTGGGTCAAACGTTTCAGGTAGCCTTCCACAAGCTTCCCACAATAAGTTGGGTGAATTTTGGCCCATTCCTCCTGACAGAGCTGGTGTAACTCAGGTTTGAAGGCCTCCTTGCTTGCACATGCTTTTTTCAGTTCAGCCCACAGATTTTCTATAGGATGAGGTCAGGGCTTTGTGATGGCCACTCCAATACCTTGACTTTGTTGTCCTTAAGCCATTTTCCACAAAGTTGGAAGTATGCTTGGGGTCATTGTCCATTTGGAAGACCCATTTGCAACCAAGCTTTAACTTCCTGACTAATGTCTTGAGATGTTGCTTCAATATATCCACATAATTGTCCTTCCTCATGATCTATTTTGTGAAGTGCAGCAGTCCCTCCTGCAGCAAAGCACTCCCCCACCCCACTTCGGCTTGCAAGCCTCCCCCTTTTCCTCCAAACATCACAGTGGTCATTAAGGCCAAACAGTTCTATTTTTGTTTCATCAGACCAGAGGACATTTCTCCAAAAAGTACGATCTTTGTCCCCATGTGCAGTTGCAAACCATAGTCTGGCTGTTTTATGGCAGTTTGGGAGCAGTTGTTTCTTCCTAGCTGAGCTGCTTTTCAGGTTATGTCGATGTAGGACTCGTTTTACTGTGGATATAGATGCTTTTGTACCCGTTTCCTCCAGCATCTTCACAAGGTCCTTTGCTGTTGTTCTGGGATTGATTTGCACTTTTCGCACCAAAGTACGTTCATCTCTAAGAGACAGAACACCTCTCCTTCCTGAGCGGTATGACGGCTGCGTGGTCCCATGGTATTTATACTTGCATACTATTGTTTGTATAGATGAACAAGGTACCTTCAGGCATTTGGAAATTGCTCCCAAGGATGAACCAGACTTGTGGAGGTCTACGATTTTTTTCTGAGGTCTTGACTGATTTATTTTGATTTTCCCATGATGTCAAGCAGAGACACTGAGTTTGAAGGTAGGCCTTTAGATACATCATCAGGTACATCTCCAATTGACTCTAATTATGTAAATTAGCCTATCAGAAGCTTCTGAAGCCATGACAACATTTTCTGGAATTTTCCAAGCTGTTTAAAGGCACAGTCAACTTAATGTATCTAAACCTCTGACCCACTGGAATTGTGATACAGTGAGTTATAAGTGAAATAATCTTTCTGTAAACAATTGTTGGAAAAATTACTTGTGGCATGCACAAAGTAGATGTCCTAACCGACTTGCCAAAACTATAGTTTGTTAACAAGAAATTTGTGGAGAGGTTGAAAAACAAGTTTTTACACCTAAGTGTATGTTAACTTCCGCCTTCAACTGTAGATGCTCCGTGGCAAACATACAGTGCCTTGCGAAAGTATTCGGCCCCCTTGAACTTTGCGACCTTTTGCCACATTTCAGGCTTCAAACATAAAGATATAAAACTGTATTTTTTTGTGAAGAATCAACAACAAGTGGGACACAATCATGAAGTGGAACGACATTTATTGGATATTTCAAACTTTTTTAACAAATCAAAAACTGAAAAATTGGGCGTGCAAAATTATTCAGCCCCCTTAAGTTAATACTTTGTAGCGCCACCTTTTGCTGCGAATACAGCTGTAAGTCGCTTGGTGTATGTCTCTATCAGTTTTGCACATCGAGAGACTGACATTTTTTCCCATTTCTCCTTGCAAAACAGCTCGAGCTCAGTGAGGTTGGATGGAGAGCATTTGTGAACAGCAGTTTTCAGTTCTTTCCACAGATTGTCGATTGGGTTCAGGTCTGGACTTTGACTTGGCCATTCTAACACCTGGATATGTTTATTTTTGAACCATTCCATTGTATATTTTGCTTTATGTTTTGATCATTGTCTTGTTGGAAGACAAATCTCCGTCCCAGTCTCAGGTCTTTTGCAGACTCCATCAGGTTTTCTTCCAGAATGGTCCTGTATTTGGCTCCATCCATCTTCCCATCAATTTTAACCATCTTCCCTGTCCCTGCTGAAGAAAAGCAGGCCCAAACCATGATGCTGCCACCACCATGTTTGACAGTGGGGATGGTGTGTTCAGTGTGATGAGCTGTGTTGCTTTTACGCCAAACATAACATTTTGCATTGTTGCCAAAAAGTTCCATTTTGGTTTCATCTGACCAGAGCACCTTCTTCCACATGTTTGGTGTGTCTCCCAGGTGGCTTGTGGCAAACTTTAAACAACACTTTTTATGGATATCTTTAAGAAATGGCTTTCTTGCCACTCTTCCATAAAGGCCAGATTTGTGCAATATACGACTGATTGTTGTCCTATGGACAGAGTTTCCCACCTCAGCTGTAGATCTCTGCAGTTCATCCAGAGTGATCATGGGCCTCTTGGCTGCATCTCTGATCAGTCTTCTCCTTGTATGAGCTGAAAGTTTAGAGGGACGGCCAGGTCTTGGTAGATTTGCAGTGGTCTGATACTCCTTCCATTTCAATATTATCGCTTGCACAGTGCTCCTTGGGATGTTTAAAGCTTGGGAAATCTTTTTGTATCCAAATCCGGCTTTAAACTTCTTCACTTCTGTATCAACTTCTGTATCTCGGACCTGCCTGGTGTGTTCCTTGTTCTTCATGATGCTCTCTGCGCTTTTAACGGACCTCTGAGACTATCACAGTGCAGGTGCATTTATACGGAGACTTGATTACACACAGGTGGATTGTATTTATCATCATTAGTCATTTAGGTCAACATTGGATCATTCAGAGATCCTCACTGAACTTCTGGAGAGAGTTTGCTGCACTGAAAGTAAAGGGGCTGAATAATTTTGCACGCCCAATTTTTCAGTTTTTGATTTGTTAAAAAAGTTTGAAATATCCAATAAATGTCGTTCCACTTCATGATTGTGTCCCACTTGTTGTTGATTCTTCACAAAAAAATACAGTTTTATATCTTTATGTTTGAAGCCTGAAATGTGGCAAAAGGTCGCAAAGTTCAAGGGGGCCGAATACTTTCGCAAGGCACTGTATATGCCATCTTGTTTATGTTTGCTGTAACTTATGTGAACTAATATTGTCCAGACAGTTCTATTGTCAAGGCGATTATCTTTTCCCAGGCAGGTTAGGCCTATCTCAGGAGCCTACAGTAGGAATGCTGGCAGAGCAGACCAGTGTGGATTGGATAGAAGGAAAAGGAAGAACACAGCGGTTGCTCTGTGGAGGAGGTGTAGGGAGGCATGGGGGGAGATCTATTACAAACTTGTGAGAGAGAGAGAGAAAGAGCAAGAGAGACTGAGGGGAGCCATTTTGAAGATTTATGGCACGGCACTCCTCGAAATGCAGGCATCCTGTAATTAAGACTTGCCTTGCCTCCAGCCCTACATTACCGCTCTCTCTGCCTAATCATCCAGCCCCCCATCCCTCTGATAATAAGATCTTACGGCAGCTTGGCGTCACTAATGAGCGCTAAATGCCACAAAGAGAATGGCCTGTTTGTGGTTACACAGCAAGAGGCTGAAAAAAGCCCTCCCAAACCAGGGTAGAGTTTTACATTGTGTGCTCTGGCCGAACTGTTGTAATGATGAAGAACCTTGTGTAGCAGGTATATATATAATTTATTTCACCTCAGGTATACATTTGGGTTGTTAGCTGCACATTTGTTTGACATTCTAGCCAGTCAAAAGATACTCTTCACACCAGCGAGTGTGAATCAATCTTCATACCGCAATTGAAGTTGCCTCAATAGCCCACTGTGTTCCCCTGAGCATGTGATCCACTTTTACTGTTAACTTTCACTGAGCTTTCCGGAGCTCTCAGCTATAGCAGCAGGACCACATCAGGTTTTCATCAGACTGGGCCTCCTCTCTCGACTTGATGGCATTCTAAGGCTGAGGCTCCATCCTCCATTTTGGGGCAATAATGGCTCTCAACCCCCATTGGTAATCTGCTCCCAGTTGTAACTTGTTTCATCTCTTCCCCCTCCCCTCTTCTCATCTCCTCAACAGCTCTATGAACTAGATGGCGACCCCAAGAGAAAAGAGTTTCTGGATGACCTATTCAGCTTCATGCAAAAGAGAGGTGAGGGAGTGTCGTATGTGCCAGAGAGCACAGTACCTTTCTGTCCCTCGATCTAGCAGAGCCACATCAATGCCAATAACTGCCATGACTCGATGGAGACTGGAAGGCTGTACTGTTTGCCTTGGTGGATTAGTACTGGGAGACAATGTTCTGTTCTCTAGCCCAGTGGTTCCCAACTCAAGTCCTCAAGTACACCCAACAGTACACATTTTGATCGTAGCCCGAGACAAGCACACCTGATTCAACTCAAAGGGTTTGATGATTAGTTGAATCGGATGTGTTCGTCCAGGGCGACAATCAAAATGTGTACTGTTGGGTGTACTTGAGGACTGGAGTTGGGAAACACTGCTCTATAACCCCCTGTCCCTCCCCCTTCATTGACATACGAAACACCACTCTCAGCTTTCACCGCCATGGGCGTATCATTATTCATTTGGAGATGATTGCCAAGCCCTCACTGTTCCCAGCGCGTCTAAAAGTAGAGCGTACACAAGAGTGCATGTATTGAGTTAGGAATGTATTTACGCATATGTTTAGGCTCCAGAGTTTGTATGTTGCTCCGTTCAGTTATGGTGTTTGGTTTGGTACAGCATTCCAGGTGTGAATTGCTGCCTCAGAACATGGCAATTCCACACAAGCATATTTGATTAATCATAGTCAGACTGTATCCACAAAACAATGCAGAGAAAGATCATGGAGAGTAGTCAGCAGTCACATTGTGGGTCCATGTGGTGTTTTTATTCAAGCATTTCAAACTGCACAGTACATTGTATAATGTTGATACACAAATGAGTTCTACTTTGGAAATATAAGGCCAACATGTTGAATGTAATAACAATAAACATAAATAAACGTCAAGATAGTCAGTGTGGAAAATCCAGTATTGGAGGTTTACAGTATGTTTGCTCTCAAACAAATGTATGGGCGGGTCTGCGTGCATAGTTTCTCTAATAATTGGACACTGCCCTCTAGGGACAAGATAGGGAATTGACAAAAGACTGAAAGGAGTATCTTCTTTTTTCCCCCAATAGCTTTCTTAATTGTTAAAGAAGATGTAACGTATTTGAAAGGATAATAAGACCCAATACCATAACAAGAATAAAACAGACATGGCATTGACAATGTATTATCTATTGAAGTAATGTGTGCTCAGAAAAGGTGTGACACTCTGTAGGAAAACAATACCCTCTCCCTATTAGACCATGACATTTCTGTCACCAAAGCCACGCCCATTGAATGTAGTGTTGTACTCCTGAAGCGTTCATACCATTTCAAACGACTAGAAGGCTTTCTCAGTTCACACTCAGTTCCATAGCAACGTATCAAAAGAGAAACCTAGCAAAAGAGTATGGCATGACCACAGGCAGTGAGTTGTCTTTTCCCTGTCTCCAGGAACCCCTGTGAACAGGATCCCCATCATGGCCAAGCAGGTCCTGGACCTGTACATGCTGTACCAGCTGGTGACAGAGAAGGGAGGCCTGGTGGAGGTCATCAACAAGAAGCTGTGGAGAGAGATCACTAAAGGACTCAACCTTCCTACCTCAATTACCAGTGCTGCCTTTACTCTCAGGACACAGTGAGTACCAGGGGTTGGAACCAAAATAAACATAGTAAATGTTTATATCGTTTCTTTCTGATCGTTTTTAAACCTCTGAAATCAACTTTTTGTCTCCTCAACTTCAAGTCTCCTCCTCCACCCGCTCCTACCACCCGCAAAATTTCAATCGCATCTCGCACCCTACACTTGTCTGCCCAAAGCAACATTAAATGACTTCACCAATCAGTGCGGATAGAGCAGCTTGCTCTGGAGTGGGCAAGCTATTTACATGCCTTGGGCAGACAAGTGTAGGGTGCGAGATGCGATTGAAATTTTGCGGGTGGTACGAGCGGGTGGAGGAGGAGACTTGGCTTGAAGCGCTGGGCATCTTGTTGTCATGACATACACTATCTGAATTAGTCCCACAGAATTATACCTGCGGGGGAGCGGCTTCTATGAAGGAACTTTGAATGTCTTTGAACTTCAGCGAGTTGGCTTAACGTTGGACCAGAATAAAAACAAAACAAAAACCTTTAAACTTTTTATAGTTAACAAATCCAATGTGAAACGTCATAACTACAGTATTCTTAACTAGCATTGAAACGGTTCATCCATTCTTCTCTAATAAAAATCTCTCTAATTTCTGAACCCCACTTGTACGTCTGTAGGCTACAGTAGACTATACTTTGTAGGGGGAGGTAGCCTACATGCACACTCACTGGCTAAGATGTTCAGCTAGCAGGTAGACACTGGAATAAGTGATTGAAAGTGAGTGCTTTGCATAGGCGTTTTGTTGAGTTTTTTTGTGGGACTGAAAAAAAATGCTGTAACTTAAACTAATGTTATTATCCTGTTCCCATGCTTTTAAAATAACTGTTCTGTTCTGGAACAGTGTAATTCACTTTCGTTCTCGGTTCGGTTCCTCTAAGTGTATTATTTTCTGGTTTTCTGTTCCGTTCCCTGAACCAGTTCCAACCCCTGGTGAACACACACACACACACACACAATTTGTAAACTTGTTTCAAGGTATCCATTGTAATAGTGTTTTTCACATGATTTCATAATGTTCCTAATACCAACTGAAATGACGTTATCACAGATACATGAAGTACCTGTACCCATATGAATGTGACAAGAGGAGCCTCAGCAACCCCAATGAGCTCCAGGCAGCTATCGACAGTAACCGGCGGGAGGGCCGCCGGCAGAGCTTCGGCAGCTCCCTCTTCACCTACTCCCCCAATGGGACCCCCACCATGCTGTCCTCCCCCAAGATGTCCATGCAGAACATGGGGATGAACGTGGCCACCAACGGAGCATCTCTCACTCCCATCCAGAAAATCAAGAAAGGTGTTGTTGGAGAGCAACGGGTTTTGCTCAGATATCTTTAGAGGACAATTATGCTGCATTGAAATGAGGAAGTTTGCTTTATTTCATTTAAATTCTTCTTTGGGTTCATTCATATCATTCAGATTGAGGTGAACAGTAAGCCATAACACGAACACAACCCCAAAGTGTTGGGTGGGTTCATACAGATTACCACAGAACAGTTGAAGTGAACAGTAAACCATAGCATCACACATTTGATTTGAAATGCCAACACATCCAACACTACTATCCTGTTCCAAACTTCTCTGTTTCCCCTACAGAAGATGAGGGCGGTCAGCCCCTGTCCGGCGTGGGCCGCATGTCTGGGCATCCTCTGGCGGGTCACTCGGTGGCAGTGGTGCAGGCGGCAGCGGCCCAGGCAGCCATGGCAGCCCAGGTAGCGGCTCTGGAGCAGCTGAGGGACAGACTGGAGGCGGGCGAGCCCCCGGAGAAGAAGATGGCTCTGCCTGCTGAGGAGCACCAGCGACTGCTGCAGAGAGCACTGCAGCACAACCTGCTGGCTATGACCGCCCAGATGCCCATGAACATCCGCATCAACAACCAAGGTAAAGAATGTTGCAATTTTAGATGCACTAGAACAAGGTTTGATTTGAAGGTACCAATATTAGGCCCCAATTCAAGCACCTTCAGTAAAATAACATACAGTGCCTTGCGAAAGTATTCGGCCCCCTTGAACTTTGCGACCTTTTGCCACATTTCAGGCTTCAAACATAAAGATATAAAACTGTATTTTTTTGTGAAGAATCAACAACAAGTGGGACACAATCATGAAGTGGAATGACATTTATTGGATATTTCAAACTTTTTTAACAAATCAAAAACTGAAAAATTGGGCGTGCAAAATTATTCAGCCCCTTTACTTTCAGTGCAGAAAACTCTCTCCAGAAGTTCAGTGAGGATCTCTGAATGATCCAATGTTGACCTAAATGACTAATGATGATAAATACAATCCACCTGTGTGTAATCAAGTCTCCGTATAAATGCACCTGCACTGTGATAGTCTCAGAGGTCCGTTAAAAGCGCAGATAGCATCATGAAGAACAAGGAACACACCAGGCAGGTCCGAGATACTGTTGTGAAGAAGTTTAAAGCCGGATTTGGATACAAAAAGATTTCCCAAGCTTTAAACATCCCAAGGAGCACTGTGCAAGCGATAATATTGAAATGGAAGGAGTATCAGACCACTGCAAACCTACCAAGACCTGGCCGTCCCTCTAAACTTTCAGCTCATACAAGGAGAAGACTGATCAGAGATGCAGCCAAGAGGCCCATGATCACTCTGGATGAACTGCAGAGATCTACAGCTGAGGTGGGAGACGCTGTCCATAGGACAACAATCAGTCGTATATTGCACAAATCTGGCCTTTATGGAAGAGTGGCAAGAAGAAAGCCATTTCTTAAAGATATCCATAAAAAGTGTCGTTTAAAGTTTGCCACAAGCCACCTGGGAGACACACCAAACATGTGGAAGAAGGTGCTCTGGTCAGATGAAACCAAAATTGAACTTTTTGGCAACAATGCAAAACGTTATGTTTGGCGTAAAAGCAACACAGCTGAACACACCATCCCCACTGTCAAACATGGTGGTGGCAGCATCATGGTTTGGGCCTGCTTTTCTTCAGCAGGGACAGGGAAGATGGTTAAAATTGATGGGAAGATGGATGGAGCCAAATACAGGACCATTCTGGAAGAAAACCTGATGGAGTCTGCAAAAGACCTGAGACTGGGACGGAGATTTGTCCTCCAACAAGACAATGATCCAAAACATAAAGCAAAATCTACAATGGAATGGTTCAAAAATGTTAGAATGGCCAAGTCAAAGTCCAGACCTGAACCCAATCGAGAATCTGTGGAAAGAACTGAAAACTGCTGTTCACAAATGCTTTCCTCCAACCTCACTGAGCTCGAGCTGTTTTGCAAGGAGGAATGGGAAAAAATGTCAGTCTCTCGATGTGCAAAACTGATAGAGACATACCCCAAGCGACTTACAGCTGTAATCGCAGCAAAAGGTGGCGCTACAAAGTATTAACTTAAGGGGGCTGAATAATTTTGCACGCCCAATTTTTCAGTTTTTGATTTGTTAAAAAAGTTTGAAATATCCAATAAATGTCGTTCCACTTCATGATTGTGTCCCACTTGTTGTTGATTCTTCACAAAAAAATATAGTTTTATATCTTTATGTTTGAAGCCTGAAATGTGGCAAAAGGTCGCAAAGTTCAAGGCGGCCGAATACTTTCGCAAGGCACTGTATGTCTTAGTATGGTTAATAACCACACAGTGTGTTGTGAAATTTGTGAATGAATTGTAATGTTTTACAATGGTATAAATTGCCTTAATTTTGCTGGACCACAGGAAGAGTAGCTGCTGCTTTGGCAGCAGCTAATGGGGATCCATAGTAAATACAAATCCAGCATTGGTTCCCAAACTTTTTTACATTGTGACCTAGCTAATGAAGGCCTTTCAATTTCTCCTTGACAACCACCACATTAGACAAAACTGTATCTCTAAGCCACAACCCAGTCTTTAGCTACAACCCAGGGACTGGCCACACAACCCATTCGTGGGTTCTCAACCCATCATCTGAGAAAACACTGGTCTACAGTACAGTCCTGAAAGGGGATTTATGTCATGTAGATCAGGCCTCCTGTTCTTAAGCAAAATTGTCGATCTTGAACTGGCCACGTCAAACAATTGTGTATATTGACCCCTTTTGCACAAACAATGTTCCCCAGCAGCATACAGACTCTATACGTAGGGGATTGAACAGCGGAACTTTCTTATCCTCTTATCAGTGTCTAGTAAAAGTACAGAATGCTGGGGAATTTTCCTTGACATTTTGTTCAAATGAATGAGTACTATTTCATGGAAATGCCTTAACGCTATGTAGCTTTTCCCCCCTCAACTCTTCTCTTATGTGTTTTCTGTCTATTTAACAGTAGTTTGCAAGTCTACACAGAAACTTATGAGGTTGTGTGTGTGTGTCTGTGCTTCAGTAGTAGGGTTGTGTTTTCATGGTTGCTCAGACGTTTGGTTGTTCAGGCTGTTTGTATGTATAGTTCAGCAAGGCAGTTTACATAATAGGTTGTACAGATAGTATGTAAATGTTAGGTTGTTCAGTGACTTTGTTTAATATATTAGGTTGTTCCGTTTGTTAAGGGTGTTCACGTAGTTAGTTTATTCAGATATCAATTTGTACGTGTTGTTTAATGAATTTGTTTGTTTATAAATGAGGTTGTGCATTTAGTTAGTTTACAGTGCTTTCAGAAAGTATTCCTGCCCCTTGACTTATTCCAAATTGTTGTTACTTCCTGAATTCAAAATGTATTAAATTGATTTTTTTCTCACCCATCTACACACAATACCCCATAATGACAAGCTCTCTCAAATCTGTTTTGGATCATTCCTAGACAACCATTTTCAGGACTTGCCATAGATTTTCAAGTAGATTGAAGTCAAAACTGTAACTCGGCCACTCAGGAACATTCACTGTCGTCTTAGTAAGCAACTCCAGTGTAGAGTTGGCCTTGTGTTTTAGGTTATTGACCTGCTGAAAGGTGAATTAATCTCTGGGTGTCTGGTGGAAAGCAGACTGAACCAGGTTCTCTAGGATTTTGCCTGTGCTTAGCTCCATTCCGTTTATTTTTTATCCTGAAACTCCCCAGTCCTTAACGATTACAAGCATATTCATAACATGATGCAGACACCACTCTGCTTGAACATATGGAGAATGATACTCAGTCATGTGTTGTATTGGGATTTGCCCCAAACATAACTTTTAATTGCTTTGACACATATTTTTTTGCAGTATTACTTTAGTGCCTTGTTGCAAACAGGATGCATGTTTTGTAGTATTTGTTTTCTTTACAGGCTTCCTTCTTTTCACTCTGTTAATGAAGTTAGTAATGTGGAGCAACTACAATGTTGTTGATCCATCCTCAGTTTTCCTGTATCACAGCCATTAAATTCTGTAACGGTTTTAAAGTCATGGTGAAATCCCTGAGTGGTTTCCTTCCTCTCCGGCAACTGAGTTAGGAAGGACACCTGTATCTTTGTAGTGACTGGGTGTATTGATACACCATCCAAAGTGCAATTGATAACTTCACCACATATAATTGTACATATAATTTAAGAATATTTACCCATTGATTCTTGAATAATATAATATATAAATGCATCATGAGCTTAGTTTAACTGTCATACCCCATCAACCTGAAATATAAGCATGTTTTACTCCAATGTTTGTAAACAAGTATCCTATTTTCCGAAAATCGTCAGTCCACATGTCAAGTGTAATTGCGCCATTGTATTTGCCCAAGTTCTCTCGCAACTCCACGACCACCCTCCAAGCAGATTTGTAAACAAAATGAATGTAAACAAACACTCAATAGCCTCAAAACATGGCTAAACTATAATTTTGACATGGATTGTCTGTCCTTGCATCCATATCGGTGTCTATGAATTTGAGAGGGGTTATGTTTCTCCAGCCCCATCCCTCAGCTTTTTACGGAAACAGGGGCAGGGGAAAACGCTTTGTTTCAACTGCTGATTGCTGCTTTAAACATCACCTATGAATGCTGTGTACGTTACATGCTGTGTGTGTTTTCTCAGGTGGCCGGCAGGACTCCGCTCTCAATCTCACCACAAATGGCATGAGCAGCATCAGTATGTCAGTGGAGCTCAACGGAGTCATGTACACCGGTGAGTCACCAGTCAGTCAACGACACTCTTGTGTTACTACAACTGTCATTCCTGACCTGTTGCAACTCACAACATTGGACCTTTTGTAGGTCAGGAAAACACAAGTTGAACTTTCAACTTGCGATCTTTTTGCAATGACATAAATGTTACTTTAAGTCTGTTTTTTGTTTTCATTCAGGTATGCTTTTTGCTCAGGCAGCAGGGTCAGCCTCTTCAGGCCCCTCTGGATCATCAAGTAACAACAAAGCCCCTGGTGGGCGCAGTGGATCCCAGCCGCTCCCCTACACACCTACCTCAATCAACCCATCATCTTAACAACTCTGAACCCTTCACTTTTTGATGCCAAAACTAAAGCCAAAAAAAACCCTACCAAATTTTCTAAATAGCCTATGCCAAAAAAAAACATATACAGAAAAACACAAACTAAAACTCTGTGTACTTCAAGTGGTCTATCTCAGGTTCTCTCATATCCTCTTCTGTTCTTTAGCCCAAATAAGTTTGAATAACCCAACAAAGAGCCAGTATATGATTACGATATATGCACAGCCTGTGAATAATTTATTTCTACATAAATGCAGTGATTATCTAAGAACAAATAAAAATAATAGGTTGGAAGGGTAATGCACTGTTTACACGTAACACAGCTACTGACTCACAATTAAATTTATTTTATTTTTAACATTATTATTCTCATCTTTATTATTATTATTATTATCATCATCATCACTAACAATATAGTTATTGCAAAACAATATATATTTGGATTCTATAAAGTAGAACATTTTAAATATCTTCTATTTTAAGTAGAAAAGCTTTAAAGATTTTATTTCTTCAGGGCATAACAAAGTAACATTGTGACCTCATGTTATAGAAAACCTCTACATTTGCATAATGCAGTCGCACACAAATCAATCTTTGCTGAGATTGTCTATTAATTGTACCTCAGACACAGGTTCACAAGTCTCTGTGGTCATGATGCAAGATCATTTTATTTTTTTTCCTGGTGGAAGTCAACAGGAATTGTTAATGCTCTTTGGGACTTATATGTGCAGACATGTTGGTTTTTCTCAGGTGTCTGCCAGCTTGCTGTGAAACAATCACTTTGTATTTCACTGCTTTACGTTTCCGTCATAGTTACAAGCTATACAACTGTATTTGCTGGTTTGAGTGTTTGTTTTGTTTATGACCCGTTTAAACCATTTGTTTTTTCGTTTTAGAATGTAGTTTTCTATCCGGTTGTCTCATCAATTACCCAGGGTCCTCTGTACTTGTATAAGTAGAGGGATCATCTTCACTCTAAAGTTAGCTGCTCTTTTGGATGTCCTTACTTACAGCTTATAGTAGGGTGCAGGAATTCTTAGCTCTGCAATAGTGCTGCTTTAAAACAGAGGTTTGGGGTTGAAGTAGCTTTACTTAGGGGCTTGAAATCATGTCTTAAAGGCACCTACACATTGATATGACATCTTCATAACAACAAAAGCGTTTATGAATTTAGGTACGTGCTTGCATTACGTAGGGCTGCTTATGTAAAGGATTGGGGTGGAAACAGCCAATCAATTCCTGTCTTTGGGTCAGCACTGCTCTTCAAATTGACCTTTTGACCTCCTTGTCCCCAAGGCAACAACTGAGCATCTGGTCATTAAGAAAATATCTATTTTTATCAGATATCCATTGATTTGCAGCGCTCAGAAATCTTTGCATTTTAACCACTAAGGTACTACAGCTACTACGAAGGTTGTTTCTGCATCTTCAAGAAACTGCATGGATTCACACTCTTTTCGAGTTCAGAATCCTCAGCGAGGATTTTTGAGTTCATTGTAGCGACAATCAGGAGATGTTACAACATTGTATGTGTGTTCTGTTTTTCCACAATGAAGCCCCTCTACCTCAAAGACTATGATTAGACTATATCTCTTGTAAGATCATTACACAGTACCTTAATGAAGTAGTATATTGCGGTTATATCTTAAAGTGTGATATATTATGCTGCGTTTCATGACTTGGGTCTATACTGTACAATGTATTGACAGAGATAAGAGATTGTAGTTGGATTGTGGTCAGGGAATTCAGCTTTTGATAAATAATGGTTGGAAGGATAGATTATTGCAGACAATCATATTAAACCTTTAATCTTTCCTCTATCATAGCTGATGATAATTACTTTGGATTTTTTTGGCAACATGCAATGGAGACCAGGGACGCCTCAGTCAGGAATACTTATTTTATTACTCTGGGATGCTGCCCCCTAGTGGACTTCTTTGTTACAGTGCACAATCATACGTTTCAGGGATGGATATGGTTGTTTTTTGGGGCCCCTATAGCTAGCGTACAGAAGTGTTCTCTTGAAAAAGAATGACTTGCCTTTCCCCTGTTGATATTTGATTGCAAGCCCCCCCCCCCCCACCCCCATTTATTTTTCTCAACCAAAGTTAAGAGACTTACTTATTTCTAATCAGAATCATTCCATGAATTTTCAGCCTTGATATGAGATTTACCACTTGCTTGAACTATTTGTTTAGTAGATAGTATATCGCAGGGACAACCAAAACATATGTGGAGATGAAACAAAATGAAATGTTATGATAAAATATCTGCTGTAATTGCAAGATGCCTTATGCTGTGACAATTCTTCTATGAATGAACCTGTATAGATAACACTTCTGAAAATGCTTTGGATGGCTGTAGATATGAGTTACTTTGTTTTCACGTTTCAGTTCTTCCTTTAACAAATATGATATAGAAACCTAGCACAGAGATTACACATGTATCATATTATCAATAATAACAGTCATAATATGAATGACGATAATAGTATTGTGAGATTTGGGGAAGCACTAGGTTGACATACCGGCCTTGGTTTTGTTAACTATTTTGTTTTCATGTACAGTACTTGGAAATTCAGAGTATAAATGAGGCTTTTTGTCTTTTACTTCTCAGGAATATACTTCTACCTCCAGTTTTACAGATGTATCCCTGCTAGGGCTAAAGTTAGCGGGTGCACAAAGGGTCGCACTCTTCATTGGTGTTCTAGTTGGTTTTTCAGCTTTCAACTACTTCTTATAGATACAGGCACAAAAGTATTTTTTAATCTGTTCTGTACACGTGTGCAATTTTTTTTCTCCATTATTTTCTATGATGAACCTTTCCACTGAATGGGATGCTTCCCAAGATATGAGGAAACAAGTGAAGATGAAGTGTGGCATGTTGTGCCTCTTTAATAACCAGTTATTAGTATGGTGTAGTGCCCAAATAACAGATCGTCAACAACATGCTTTTTAGAATGTGTGACCTCTAATGCTTTTAACCATTTACTGAGGGGTGACAAACTATTCTTGCATATTTAATCAATATGTGTTTGTGTGAATGTTTTTATTTGGGATTTTAATAAATATCACTTTTTCCTAGAATGTCAGCTGAGGTGTTACGTGCTGTTCTTGTCAACACAAATATACAGTACCAGTCAAAAGTTTAGAGTTTTTATTTGTACTATTTGTACTATTTTCTACATTGTAGAATAATAGTGAAGACATCAAAACTATGTAATAACACATGGAATCATGTAGTAATCAAAAAAGTGTTAAACAAACCTAAATATATTTGAGATTCTTTAAAGTAGCCACCCATTGCCTTGATGACAGCTTTACACACTCTTGGCATTCTCTCAACCAGCTTCAGCTGGAATGCTTTTCCAACAGTCTTGAAGGAGTTCCCACATGTGCTGAGCACTTGTTGGCTGCTTTTCCTTCACTCTGCGGTCCAACTCATCCCAAACCATCTCAATTGGATTGAGGTCGGGTGATTGTGGAGGCCAGGTCATCTGATGCAGCACTCCGTCACTCCCCTTCTTGGTCTAATAGCCCTTACACAGTCTGGAGGCGTGTTGGGTCATTGTCCTGTTGAAAAACAAACGATAGTGGGACTAAGCGCAAACCAGATGGGATGGCGTATCACTGCAGAATGCTGTGGTTTCCATGCTGGTTAAGTGTGCCTTGAATGCTAAATAAACCACCGACAGTGTTACCAGCAAAGCACCCCCACACCATCACACTTCCTTCATGCTTCACGGTGGGAACCACACATGCGGAGATCATCCGTTCACCTACTCTGCGTCTCACAAAGACACAGTGGTTGGAACCAAAATCTCAAATTTGGACTCATCGGACCAAAGAACAGATTTCCACTGGTCTAATGTCCATTGCTTGTGGTTCATGGCCCAAGCAAGTCTCTTCTTATTATTGGTGTCCTTTTAGTAGTGGTTTCTTTGCAGCATTTTGATGATGAAGGCCTGATTTCACGCAGTCTGAACAGTTGATGTTAAGATGTGTCTGTTACTTGAACTCTAAAGCATTTATTTGGGATGCATTTTCTGAGGCTGGTAATTCTAATGAACTTATCCTCTGCAGCAGATGTAACTCTGAGTCTTCCTTTCTTGTGGTGGTCCTCATGAGAGCCAGTCATCACAGAGCTTGATGGTTTTTGCGACTGCACTTGAAGAAACTTTCCAGATTGACTGACCTTCATGTCCTAAAGTAATGATGAACTGTAATTTCTCTTTGCTTATTTGAGCTGTTCTTGCCATACCAAATAGAGCCATCTTCTGTATACCACCCCTCCCTTGTCACAACACAACTGATTGGCTCAAACGCATTAAGAAGGAAAGAAATTCCACAAATTAACTTTTAACAAGGTACACCTGTTAATTGAAATGCATTCCAGGGGACTACCTCATAAAGCTGGTTGAGATAATGCCAAAAGTGTGCAAAGCTGTCAAGGCAAAGGGTGACTACTTTGATGAATCTCAAATAGAAAATATATTTTGATTGTGTTATTTCATAAATTTGATGTCTTCGCTATTATTCTACAATGTGGGAAATAGTAAAAATAAAGAAAAACCCTGTAATGAGTAGGTGTGTCCACACTTTTGACTGGTACTGTAGTTTATGAAAGTTCAATCTGGAAGGCTGGTCTGAATGGCTTGTCACTTAATTCATCTTAGTAAACACAATTCACATTGCTTCCTATGCCACTCATCAGCATAGTAGGTGTTTATATGCTAATTATTAAATCGTTACCTCATGCAAAGCAGGTATCCTTATGGATGCTGCATGTTGCAGTTGGTCGGAAGCAACTGCAGCGACTTGAAGGCGATTTCATCAAAACCAAGGCAACTTCAAAAACTGCATGACTTTTGATCACATGATTTTTTTGTAAAGTTCATGCAGTCGACATGCAAGTCAGCCAATTTTTATACCCATATTGCAACACACTTTAAAAGTCGGTAACCAACGTTGGTCAATGTCTTGACAAAAGTGATCCTCTCTAATGCGCCCGTTGACTCGGGGTGTTTCTGAACCACCATCCATTGATTACAAGTGCAGCGTTACAAGGGTTGTCACTCGTTACCACAGCCACTTTCTGGTCTTCATTTAAGGTTAGCAGTGTTTACTCATCTCATATGCATATACTGTATTCTAATCGACTGTATTTTAGCCAATGCCACTCCGACATTGCTCGTCCTAATATTTATATATTTTTTAATTCCATTATTTTACTTTTAGATGTGTGTATTCTTGTGAATTGTTAGATATTACTGCACTGTTGGAGCAAGGAACACAAGCATTTCGCTACACCCGCAATAACATCTGCTAAATATGTGTATGTGACCGATAAAATTGTATTTGACTTGTCAAACCCCAAACCCCAGTCGTCACTGGCCTGATCTGCTTGGTCTGTTTTCCAAGGGCTCCCAGTTGTCTTGCGATGATGCGCTTCTTGGTTTAGAAACTATGTGGGCCTGTTCAAGCGGATCACTTTTGGCAATGGTCACCACCTTTCAAAGTGTGTTGCATGGATAAAAATTGTCCGATATGTGACTGCATGAACTTTACACGATGACGGAAACAGCAACCAACTTTGCTATAATTCATACAGTGGCTAGAAATTAATGTGATATTTAAGGCTCACTGATTATACAATGTACACACATGATTTCAGTTTGAGTGTGTGATATGGGGTTTGGAGACATGTTTACTTCCACATCATATATATTTTTTATATATAAACAATGGCAACACTGCCATGTTAATCTGAGCTTTGCTGTTGGAAAACCACATTAGTATCCGACTTTTGGCTGTCGCAGATGCACATCCCCCGACTTCACTCCTCGACTTTCATCTTGTCAGTTGGTGTAGCCTTTCCATTCAAACGCGCCCTGTGCTAACAAGGCAACTCACCATCTTAAGTCCTCCTTCGCATTTACTGGATTGGTTGAACAGTGCAGAAGAGTACCTCCCCCGACAGTTTTTTTCCCCTTCTCGTCAAAGACCAGTGTGGAGCACAGCTGTCAAACTCATTCCACGAAGGGCAGAGTGGCAGCGGGCTTTTGCACCTCCCTTGTACTTGATTGATGAATAAAGGTCACTAATTAGTAAGGAACTCCCCACACATGGTTGTCTAGGACTTCATTGAAAATAAAAACAAAAACCTGTAGACCCTGGGCAGTCCATTGAATGAGCTTGACACCCCTGCTGTAGGGGATCTAGCTCTGTGAAAAGAAGGTTACGCACATGCGGTTCTATGAGCTATGGACTATGCTAGTCATTCAATGGGATATCCTTCCGCCTGGCGGCAGGATGAGTCGTGATATTAATATCAGAGTAATTCCGTGTCGCAGGTGTGATGCACGTGCCCCAACCCCTTATAAATACCTGGACACATACCATCACTTCCTCTAG
The DNA here is from genome assembly GCF_057628025.1 of Oncorhynchus mykiss. Taxonomy (NCBI): domain Eukaryota; kingdom Metazoa; phylum Chordata; class Actinopteri; order Salmoniformes; family Salmonidae; genus Oncorhynchus; species Oncorhynchus mykiss. The sequence goes on from NC_143026.1 coordinate 60,325,332, forward strand.
ACACTTCTCGAGGCTACAAGGGAACCGACATCTGGACTAGCATAGTCCCTAGCTCATAGAACCGTGGTTACGTGAGTAACCTCTGTTCTATTTCACTTGAGGGTCTATGCTAGTCATCATCTGGCAGCCGCACATGTCAGACAGAGCAGTGCCCAGGAGTTGGCAACGTTACCACAGACTATGGGACTGGGCAACCAGCTAGGCTTGCAGGATAATGTCTACAATCCAATGTGAAAACTGTTGTTTTGAGAGGCTTGCCTCTCTATCGCCAAAGCACACAAACAGCTGATCAGAGCGACGGATCACCTTAGTCCGCTCCACGTACATGTTTAGGGATTTCACAGGACAAAGAGCGCATCCATCAACATCATTAGCCCCAGTGGGCATGGAGGTGGATAAGGCTGTTAGCACCATTTCCCTGTTCACGTGACCTGGGGGCAGGATCCTTGGTAGGAAGGCAGGATTAGGCCGCAGTGTAACATATGCCTGGGGCTCCCGAGTGGCTTAGCGGTCTAAGGCATGGCATCTCAGTGCAAGAGGCATCACAGCAGTCCCTGGTTCAAATCCAGGCTGCTCACATCTGGCCCGTGATTGGGAGTCCCATAGGGCGGCGCACAATTGGCCCAGCGTTGTCCGGGTTTGGCCGGGGTAGGCCGTCATTGTAAATAAGAATTGGTTCTTAACTGACTTGCCTAGTTAAATAAAGGTTCAACCAAAAAATGTAAAACACAAATTATAACACTAACAGATAAAGCATTGAGCTCGCCAATCATCTTGGTAGAGGCGATGGTCACCAGAAACACAGTCTTAAGAAGAGGTTTCAAGTCTAGTGTCTTAAGGGTCAAAGTGAGGTCTAGATAGTACTCCAAGAACCAGATCCAAATCCCATTTGGGAACTGAGGAGGCTCTTTAGGCACGTAATCGACAGACTCCCTTAAGAAACCTTGCCATGAGCGGATGGCTGTCAAGTGGGCCCTCTTGCTCTTCATCATGACATGCTGCGTACACCTTAAGTGTGGATGCAGCCCTGCCAGCATTGAACAAAGACCTCAAGAACTGGACCACGGTTTTTATGCCGCAAGATTCTGGAGCAAGCCGCTGCTCCTCACACCACTGGCAGAACATGTGCCACATTGTGTCATAGGTTGACATGGTAGACGGGTTCCTGGCAGTCTGTACGATGTTAACAACAGAGGGCTCAGATGTAAACCAGACCATTTTCGCTGTTCAGCGGCCAGGCCCACAGCTGCAGGCCGGAGGGATTCGGATGCCGCCTGTTACAATAGGCCCGGCTTCCGAGGTAGTTCCCATGCTGTCCCCGCTAGGAGTGACAGTATTGTTCTGAACCAGTGGCGTTATGGCCATCTCGGGGCAATCAGAAGGACCTGGTGACCCATTTCCCTGATTCTGTCCAGGATCGATTGAATCAGCCACTGGTGGGCCAGGGCATCTAGGCCAAGCTGGGGGGGGTGGATATCGAGAACCAGAGGGGGCACTGTGTGTTCCTCTCTCTTTTGTTCTTATTTTTAACCCCTTTATCTCACCCAATTTTGTGATATCCAATTGGTTGTTACGATCTTGTCTCATCGCTGCAACTCCCCAATGGGCTCGTGAGAGGCGAAGGTCGAGTCATGCATCCTCTGAAACATGACCCACCAAGCCGCTCTGCATCTTAACACCTGCTTGCGTGACCCGGAAGCCAGCCGCACCAATGTGTCGGAGGAAACACTGTTCAACTGGTGACTGAAGTCAGCTTGCAGGTGCCTGACCCTCCACAAGTAGTCGCTAGAGCGCGATGAGCCAAGGAAAGCCCCCCGGCCAAACCCTCCCCTAACCCGGACGACACTGGGCCAATTGTGTGCCGCCCTATGGGACTCACTATTCGGCAAAGAGCAAGCATCGCCCAAAATGGAGTATACTCAACACATGCGTAGCTGAGGGATGAAAAGAGGAAGTGATGCTACACTCCCAGGTATTTACAGGGGGTGGGGGCATGCACATCACACCCTTGGCATGAAATTACTCTGATATTAATATCTCGACTCATCCTGCCGCCAGGCGGAAGGATATCCCATTGAGTGACTAGCATAGACCCTCAAGCGAAATAGAAGATTCAGGCATTTATTTTATGCTTGCTACATTAGGAGTGTCGCCATAAGATAAAGTATTAATCTTTATATCGGTGCCATTATAGTGTCTGTGACGGCATGGGCAGCACCTTTGAGGCTACAACCCATTGGAATCCCCACCTAATTGACTACTTTAAAATGGCAGAAGCATGGTGGAAGTCCTCAATGACCATGCCCATGCTAAAAAGGGTTATATCCACGATGTGTTCTCTATTATCTCTGAGTGTCGCCTTGTTAACATCCAAAAGCAGAAGTTGTGTCATGGGCTCTCTTTCCATAGGGGAAACACTCTTTTCATACCTTTTCGATACTGAAGTGACTTTTTCGTAGCAGGTTAGGAGACTGAGGTTAATGTCAAGAAGGGGGTTCGGGTTAGCGAAAATCACTTCGTATCGAAGTAGCATGAAAAGAGTATCCCACAGCAGCTGTAAAGAACGGAGTTTCTAAACACAGAGGCGCAACATCGCAAGACTTCCGGGAACGCTTGTAAAACAACAAGCAGACCAGGTCAGGGTTTGGAGATTGAGAAGTCAATGAGAGAAGTGAACAATTCTTCCTTAATTTTCTAGAAATGTAAAGGCACAACCTAGATTCGAGCCAATGCCTTAAGTAGTTGAACATGTTAATACTCCAATCTAATTTTTGTCAAAAATATATTTTATATCGACAGAGTGCCTTTGATTTTCCGGCCTTTACATGCACAGTTGGGCGAGAGACGACCGTTAGACCCGATAACATATTCTGCGCATGAGTTTAGATAACCAACATCGCCTACAAACGTGATCGGGGATTTATATCGGAGAAGCAGTTTCTGCCTATCTTCCTACTGTACTCTCTTTGTGTGAACCTTTCCGGTAGATAAAAAAAAAAAAAAAAAATACGGCACAAGAACGAATTGGAGACGACAGACAATCACAAACAGGAACTGGTTTTTCCTATCGACATTTTGAGTAGGCACATGATTATTTTCACGAGCTGTATAACGAGTAATGTTTGTGTAGCTACACAACACATTTCAGTTCATGAAGATGAAACTTCGGTCTCGAAGTATTGCTGACCCTTCATCAGCACGGTTTAATGGTCGGTGGAACTCAAAGAGAGAGGCGCGGAACGTAACTCAAAAGGTAAGTCGAGAAACTTGTTTTGCCAAAATTGCTTGGCTTAATATGAGAACTTCGAATGCGTGTTACGCACTATCGTTGGCGAACAAACCACAGTAGCTAACTGGCATAGGAGCTTGATAGCTAACTGGTTTAACGTTAGCTAGCTAAAGGTTGTCAAATTGGTTATATCGTAAAGATTTATGAAAACACTATTTTTGGTCTTCAGTTAAGGTTATTAATAAGGTTGGCAGTGTGGTTAAGGTTTATAGTCAGATTATTATGAGAGAGATTGTAGAAATAGGTGGGTTTAGTCTTTGGCTGTGGTAACTTGTGACGACCCCTAGCTATGTTTGTACAATTCGAAAAGTAAAACAATTGAGATGGTGCCCAATGGCGGCTTGAACAGACGCTTTTTTTAACCGAGCTCCGTACCAAACTTCAGAAAGATTGTGGAAAAAAAATAAAAACCTTAAGTCATTATTTTTATTTGTTCAAGACCTTTCCTGTGACTGGAATGATAATTGGATCATTTATTTCGGCATGTCCATGCAAAGTCGTGACAAAAAAAGGCAGAAGTTAGCTGTTCTATTGCTAGTCAACAAGAGAGAAACGTGCTTATAGACAACTGCCATAACTACGCTTGGCCTATGGATAATATCATGCTTTCGAATGCTGTTGAAGATGACGAATTCCCCTCTTTACCGGTTACTCCGTGCAAACCTCCACCCTCCAAAAAACCCAACATGAACTCTGACATCGTGGCTACCCTCTCCTTACTCATCAACTCCAGTTGTGACGCCATTGAGAAAATGGTAGGCGCGAACACCATGGTTATCGAAGGCTTGAAAAAGACTGGAGTTTGCATGTGGTGACGTCTCACTGATCTGGAACAATACACAAGAAAATGGAACCTGCGACTCTACGGCTTGCCAGAAGTGGAGAATGAAGATTTGCGAGGAGAGGCTATCTGTATCTGCCAAGAAGTTTTGCCTGCAGAGAAGAACAAAGTTGGTGATACCATCAACGTTGTGCATCGCCTCGGCAAGAAGCAACAGCAAAACGATTCAAGACCTAGCGGTATCATCATCCTCTTCACTGCCAGATTCTACAGGGATGCTGTCTGGAAAGCTGCTAGGAAGAACGCCTTCCTTCAGAGCCATGATATGCGTTTCGCCGAGCATCTCAGCCCGGAGGACCTAGAAAGAAGGAACAAGTTGTGGCCAACGATCAAGATAGCACGAAATTAGGGAAAGGCTGCTTACTTCCTCGGAGGACGAGGCTTCATCAACGGTTCAGAAATCCATATTCCTCCCTAAAATCTCACTAGAAGGAACAGGTTGATGGTTTCAGCCATGGTATTCTCATTTTCCTTATGTTGTTTACCTAACAAGCATCAGGTGACTATTTTTCAGGAATACTCAGGTATTTCAATGTATTAGTTTGTTCTTGTATGACCAGAAGACCTCATTTTGTTTACAAACTTACAAAGATTTTTTTTTGTTGAATGTATACCGTAACTAAGATAATGTTTTAAAGGGCATACAGGTCTGCTCTGACTTTACACAGTTATTGCTCCATTTAGTTATTAATACTTATTTCCAAAAAAGGTCTTAGGAACGTTTTATGTGAAACATATTTTATTCAATTATTTTATGATCAGCTTTCATATGCACTTAAAATAGTAGGTACCCTTTTATTTAAATTATTTGTTTTTTATTTCTCAGAATAGTTCCTGATTACACTAAAGAGGGTTTTTAGTCTCTCTTACTACAAGAACCCTTGGTTTGGTCTTGAACATAATTTTCAGTTGAATTTAAAAGCCAGATAACGTCTAGCTCAAACGTTATGGAATAAGCTATTTTCAATTTAAATTGACTTAAATGGTGCAGATCTCGGTTCCTTATCGTTTACGTTCACTGCTCCTACGTCTTTGACTCATCCTACTACAGTTTATACTTTTATATAATCTTTGTTGTGTTGTCTTTGTCTATAGTTTCTCTAATGCTAGGGGGTTACGAAACAATGTGAAGCGCAATACCTTATTTTTATTTGCAATTTCAAACAGATTTGAGCTTTTCTTTCAAGAGTCTCACTCAATTTCGGCTGATGCCAACTTATGGAAGTAACAGTGGGGCAACAATATTTGGCTTTCCCATGGATCTGAACGCTCTGCTGGTGTCACTACAATGAAAAATACCTTTGGTGGTAATATTCTACACTCGGAATGTGACCCCTTTGGTCACTTTATCTGTCTTGTGATCAGTTACAATGACATTACGCTCATTACTGTAAACTTCTACGGGTACAACACCAAACATGACCACTATTCTACACTCGGAATGACGAGTTGCTTGAATCTATAGAGAAATATATATATACTTCATTGGTTATCTGAATTTCCCAATTCGTTATTATTGACAGGAGGGGACTTAACCTCTTAGAGGTACTTTTTTCAATTTCCATCTGAAGACATACTAGGCTACCCTGGGGTTTGTTCTTAACTGACTTGCCTAGTTAAATAAAGGTAAAATAAATCAAAAATAAACTGCCTGTAGCTCAGGCACAGAACCAAGGATATGCATATTCTTAGTACCATTTGAAAGAAAACACTGAAGTTTGTGTAAATGTGAATTGAATGTAGGAGAATATAACACAATAGATCTGGTTTAGATAATACAATGGAAAAAAAACATTTCTTTTTATTGTTTCATCATCTTTAAAATGAACAAGACAAAACAACCATTCAGATAGGATGATGGGGTCAATTTCAGTGAAAAACATGAGGGCAAATATGCGCTTTACCAAAACAATGCTGTACGCAACATGCTTTGTTCCTTCCGGTATGAATCGTCAATTGCGAATGAACCTCTTTACGCCGGAGTTTACTACATGGGTTGGTCTTCCAACACATAAACATTACATATTGCCGTTTACCTCAGCTCATTGGCTATCTACCCAGCTAGATTTCGAGACGATCAGTGGTCATTGGGTTAAAATACAGTCAATCAGCGAAACAACAGCGGGCAAATCATTGGTGCACAATGATGTCATTACTTGTTGTCTTCAAATCGGTTTCTTTCCGTCAATACGTCCCGCAAAATGACCCATCAGGTTTGGTTGTGTTACAAACCAGTTGTAACACAACCAATAACACTAATACCAAACAAACCAGTTGATTGCAATGAAACCAAACATGACTGGACAAGTCCCGTTTTGTGTGTGTATTTACCTCGAATGTGTCGTCAAATGGAATGAGACGGAATTCACGACACAAGCGGTTCACAAAATGTTTCGTGTTAGGCTATAAAAGTGGATTTTATCAAACAAAAGACCATTCATTGTGTAACAATGAGCATTGAGATTGCAAACAGAGGAAGATTGTCAAAGGTAAACAATTTATTTTATTGCAGTTTGTGATTTTGTTACGCCTGTGCTGGTTGAAATAGTTGTTTTTTTATGGGGCTCTATCAGATAATCGCATCGTATTCTTTCGCAGTAAATCCTTTTTTAAATCTGACAACGCAGTTGGATTAGCAAGATTCTAGGCTTTCGAAACATGAGACACTTCGTATGTTGTCGAGTTTCATCCCGCTACCGGGTTCCGTGCGTAGAGGTTAACATTACAATAGATAATTCAACTGATAAATGGCCGCCAGGTAGGCCAACCAATCAGAATTTGAGTTTAATACTTTTTATGGAAAAATTTGATCTTACTGATATATGGAGAGAGAGAGGTTTCTGGCCGACAGATCATTCACTTGGAGTAACAAAACAGGTTCCAGACAATCCAGAATAGATTTTTGGCTTATATCCAAATGTATTGATAGTGAGTGTGTTACTACAAATGTTTGTACTACTCCCCTCACAGACCATAGGGCTATTTACATTGATATCAAAATATTTACCCCTGATACTAACCTTGGTAGCGCATCCTACTGGAAGCTAAATAGCTCATTATTAAATAATGATATGGTTAAAGATCTGCTCTCACACTTTTGGGAAAGGGCTTGTGAAGAAAAATCTTATTGCAAGAACTGGGAGCTCTTTAAATTTGAGACCAGAAGAGCTGAGGAGGAAAAGGTGATCATTAAGATAACTTCCCTTATAATGAGTTAGAGGTTAATAACACTAATACCTAATCCTAAAAAAGAAGTGCTGCTCATTGATAACTGGCGTCCAATTTGTCGTCTTAATTAGCCTTACTACTTGCAAAAATAATTAAAGAAGTCCTGGATGCAATCATTGATGAAACACAGTCTGGCTTCATGAGGAACAGACATATTTCTAACAATGTCAGACTAGTATTAGACATACTTGACTACTCAGACCTAATAACTGAGGATAGCTTCATATTATTTCTTTAGATTTTTATAAAGCATTTGACACAGTAGAGCATCGGTTTCTCTTCCACTCCCTTGAGACTTGGCTTTGGGGAATTTCTCTGTAAGGCTATTAAGCCTCTCTATGCAAATGGTAACAGCTCTATCAAATTGAAATATGGCACCTCACCTAGATTTGAGTTAACGTGTTATTGCTGCAATCCCACTAAGTGTCATCAACAACCGCAGAATAGCATAGCGCTACATTCAATAAATATTACTATAAATATTTATATTCATGAAATCACAAGTGCAATATAGGTACAGCTTAGCCTTTTGTTAATCCATCTATCGTGTCAGATTTAGAAATTATGCTTTACAGCGAAAGCAATCCAAGCGTTTGTAAGTTTATCGATCGCACGACAAAACCTTATGTACGCTTAGCATTAAGTAGCTTGGTCACGAATCAGAAAAGCGATCAAATTAATCTTTTACCTTTGATCTTCAGATGTTTTCACTCGCGAGACTGTTACACAAATGTTCCTTTTGTTCCATAAAGATGATTTTTTTATATCCAAAATAACACGCCAAACAAACGGAGGTATGTTCAGAAATCCAAAGAAAAGCGGTCACGACAACGCAGACAAATTCCAAATAGTTTCCATAATGTCCACAGAAATATGTGAAATGTTTTTTATAATCAATCCTCAGGTTGTTTTTAAAATATATCATCGATAATATATCAACTGCAAATGTCTTTCACAGTAGGAGAGGGAAAAGCAATACGTATCCAAACTCTGTTGCGCGAGCAAAACTCATGTGACCACTTGACGCGATGTTATCTTTCTGGCTCATTTTTCAAAATAAAAGCCTGAAACTGTCTGAAGACTGACACCTTGAGGATACGATAGGAAAAGGAATCTGGTTCATATCCCTTTAAATCCAGCAAAGGGAGGCTATAGAACATGGAGTTTTCAAAACAGAAGCCACTTCCTGCTTTGATTTTCCTCTGGGTTTCGCCTGCAATATCAGTTCTGTTATACCCACAGACAATATTTGGACAGTTTTGGAAACTTTAGTGTTTTATATCCAATACTAATAATAATATGTATATATTAGCGACTGAGGAGCTGGCTGTTTACAATGGGCACCTTTTCATCCAAGCTAGTCAATACTGCCCCTGCAGCCATAAAAAGTTAGGACAACCTTGCCCAATTCCTCTCTCTCTCCGTACCTGTTTTTATTAATCACCAAACTTCTTGCAAATTCTTTCAATAATAGTCCTGTACAAGGTATTTCCATAGCTGGTAAAGAAATTATTACAAGCCAGCTGGCTGATACTACACTTTTTCTGAAAGACGTTAACCAAATTCCCATATCGATCAATGTGATACAATCCTTTTCCAAAGCGTCTGGTCAATATCTTAACATTAATAAATGTGAACTCATAGCTGTTAAAGATTGTGTGACACCTTCATATTATGGTATTCCAGTAAAATAAGAACTTACATATTCAGGCATAGCCATTACAAAGGATCAGAAGTCTAGAGGCTTACTAAATTTTAACCATCTTATTAAAAAAAAAAACACAAGAAGCTAAATCAATGGCTACAGAGGGACTTACCTTTAAAAGGTAGAGTCCTAATAACCAAGGCCGGCGGTATCTCTAGACTAACATATGGTGCTCTTATCTTTTATATCTTGACAGTAAAATAAGCAAGGAGATAGACCAGATGCTTTTCAACTTTCTGTGGAGAAACCGCACCCATTACATTAGGAAAACTGTTGTAATGAACACTTATGAGAATGGTGGACTGAATTTTCTGGACTTTACTACTTTAAATAATACCTTTAAGACCAATTGGATAAAACAATTCCTAAGAAGACCCACTTCTATCTGGAATTGTATTCCTCATCATGTCTTCTCTACTTTTGGTGGCCTTAATTTCATGTTGTTTTGCAATTTTAATATTGACAAAGTTCCAGTGCAACTTTCTGCTTTTCATCGGCAGGTTTTCTTGTCATGGTCCTTAATTTATAAACACAAATTTTCTCCACACAGATATTATATATGGAATAATCGGGATATATTGTATAAAAATACTTCTTTGTTTTTAGAATATTGGTTCTGAAATAATATCCTATTGGTGAGCCAACTGGTAAATGCAGAGGGTCTTTTACTCAGTTACAAAGAATTCTTATCACTTTACAAGGTCCCTGTAACACCTAAAGATTTTGCAATTGTTTTAGATGCCATTCCCTCAGGTGTTGCTATGTTATTCAGGAACGTGACCCTCAGAGCCTACCTTCTATTGACTCTGTTGATTCATCAGTAGGAAAGATTTGTTTCTTTTGGTCCATTCAACAACAGAGCGATACGAACCTTGTTTCAGCAGGATGTTGTATCTATACATTATGTCATGCCTTATTGGAATGGATTTATTGATAATATCTGTTGGAAAAAAGTTTGGATGTTGCCCCACACATGTTAACAAAATTAAGGAAGTTTCCTTTAACATTATTCATAAATATTATCCTGCCAACCACTATTTGAAGAAGTTTAAGGAAAACAAACTCAAATTGCTCCTTTTGTAATGACCACCCAGAAACAGTGCTGCATCTTTTTTGGCATTGTATTCATGTAAGAACTGTGGCAAGACATCAGTAGGTTTATCATTTGTGGAGAGATGTACAGTTTCGATTCTTTACATACAACATACATAAGCTGAAACATTTTTATTGTAATTAATTTAATTATTCTTTGGGCCAAATTTCATATACATAAATGTAAATTTACAAACAGAACTATATTTTTGTACCCTACAAAAAGAAATTGAACTGTATTTTAAGACGGTTATATGCTCTACTAACAAAAAAGCTGTTAGAATTGTATGTCCCTTAACCTGTTGCGATGAGCAATCCCGTATCCGGGAGCGTAATTATAGCCTCAAGCTCATTACCATAACGCAACATTAACTATTCATGAAAATCGCAAATGAAATAAATATATTAGCTCACAAGCTTAGCCTTTTGTTAACAACACTGTCATCTCAGATTTTCAAAAAATGCTTTTCAACCATAGCTACACAAGCATTTGTGTAAGAGTATTGGTAGCTAGCATAGCATTAAAACAAGAAAATCATTCAAATAAAATTATTTACCTTTGAAGAACTTCGGATGTTTTCAATGAGGAGACTCTCAGTTAGATAGCAAATGTTCAGCTTTTCCAAAAATATTATTTGTGAAGGAGAAATCGCTCCGTTTTGTTCACGTTTGGCTGAGAAAAAACCTGAAAATTCAGTCATAACGCAAACTGTTTTCCAAATTAACTCCATAATATCGACAGAACCATGGCAAACGTTGTTTAGAATCAATCCTCAAGGTGTTTTTCACATATCTATTCGATGATAAGTCACTCCTGGCAGTTTGGTTTCTCCTCTGTTCAAAATGGAAAAATGCGCACACCTGGAGATTACGCAATAGTTTCGACGGAGGACACCCAGCGGACACCTGGTAAATGTAGTCTCTTGTGGTCAATTTTCCAATGATATGCCTACAAATACGTCACAATGCTGCAAACACCTTGGGGAAACAACAAGGTGTAGGCTCTCTCCTTGCGCATTCACAGCCATAAGGAGACATTGGAACACAGCGCCTCAAAAATCTGGCTCACTTCCTGTATGAAATGTCATCTTGGTTTCGCCTGTAGCATTAGTTCTGTGGCACTCACAGGCAATATCTTTGCAGTTTTGGAAACGTCAGAGTGTTTTCTTTCCAAAGCTGTCAATTATATGCATAGTCGAGCATCTTTTCGTGACAAAATATCTTGTTTAAAACGGGAACGTTTTTCATCCAAAAATGAAATACGGCCCCCAGAGGTTATGGTCCTTGTGATATTGTACCCCCTAGCTCGATTGTCCATTGTTTGTAATCTATGTATGCTTCTGTTCCCTCATGTGCTTTATGTATTGATTTGTTGTTAATAAAATAAAATAAAAATAATAAAAAGGCTAGGTCCAGCTTGCTAAAAAAAAGAGAAGCTAGTTCCAGCTTGCTAATGTTAGCTACTAGCCATGCTAACATGTAATTACATTCCAAACCAAGTGTTGGCGCTGGTAAGCTACTATGTACATCCACAATGAAACCATGTCCTGTGTGTTTGGTAGTCGAGCGAGTGAGTGTTAGAGTAGTTTTCATTTGTAACTAGTGCTGTACTACCTACAAGGAAGGGAGTACGACTTGTTTATGGCCCAAAAATGAGAAGTAAACTGAAGTCGGAACGGTTTGTCCGGTTGAAGCTAGAGTATTGGAGTAGGAGGACCATGCTCACTTCTACTGTATGTGGTGCGCGTTTCACCCCGGAGGACTTTGATGGCTTAATATAACCAGTGGAAGGCAGGGTTGGGGAATGATATTCTGACAGAAACCAGGTTCTGTGCTTAGTGTTAATGTGAAGCCTGTAACCTATATCCTATTGGTTAGCTAGCTGCTTCTCCTTGGCTCTTTGACTTTGGTAGCTAAGTCAATCAGTAAGTCGATTTCTCTACTTTATCTGCTGGCATTTTTTGTGTTCTGTGGGTTCCTGCCTAGTGTTTCCAAATATATTTATAACTAATCTCGTCTGTGGTTGTTCTCTAGCTAGGCTGGCTGGGCGGGTGGCTAGGCTGGGGCGGCCTGCCAGGCTAGGCTTGCTGGCTAACTGGTTAGATGGTGTTTATGTATTTTCTAAAATTTAGTTTAGTTTAATGTAAGCTAGGTGTTGATAGCAACAGGCTGACTCATGCAGGTTGGTAGGGCTAACCTAATGCAGGCTAGTAGGGCTAAAATTAGCAGGCTTTGGTAGCTAACTTGGCCGTCAATCGGTTAGTCTCTGCTCTCTACGTCATTTAGCTGTAGGGGGGGCATTCTGATCCTTTTGAGAACTTTTGGCTACTTTTTCATACTGTTGTCTCAATTATATTTTCTGTGTGTAGGATGAAGAGGTACAACAGCTATACGACCAGTCACTCTACTCTGATGATATCCCCACCTCTACAAAGCGCCCTCTTGTACAAGGGCGTGGGAGGAAAAGGGTGGCAGCCCCAGACTATGAAGAAAGAGAAGGTACCTGTTAATTTTGGTGAATGCAATTGCTCTATTGACATTTATTTCAAAATGGCAACTCAATACTGACTGACTCATTCTGTATACATTTCTAGATCTGGACTTCAAGACCCCCGTTAATGTGCGCCATCACCGGGTGTTGTCGGAGCTAAACCCCTCCTTTCCCCTCAATTCCACTGTGCGAAATATTTACTCCCCCGTTGTCCGTTTCCTCACTCCTACCAAGGAAAGTAAGTATAGGCTCAAAATTGCATACTTCCACACAAGTGGTACCGGAGCGCCAAGTCGAGGACCAAAAGTGTCGAGGACCAAAAGTGTTTTTATACTGCTGCTACTAGCTGTTTATTATCTATGCATAGTCGCTACCCTCGCACATTGACTCGGTACAGGTAGCCCCTGTATATAGCCTCGTTGTTATGTAATTTTCTTGTTACTTTTGGATAATAATAAGAAACACTATTTAGTAAATATTTTCTTAACTCGATTTCTTGAACTGCATTGTTAGTAAGCATTTTACGGTAAGGTACACCTGTTGTATTCAGTGCATGTGACAAAATTAGATTTGATTTATTAGGTGGAATAGTCCGCCTGAAAGACCAGAGGCTAGTACATGGGTGTGCAGTTTTTCACAGCGTTCGGATAGAAATGTTTTGTGTAAAGCAGAACATACTTTCTTCGTCTTGGAGAATAGGCCATCATGATTTGGCACTTTCTGGGGTCCATTGGGTAGCCCTTTTTGTTTACAGAGAAACTGTCATTTGTCAGTTTCAAATTAACCTTTCTGGTCTCCCCATCCCGGATCCGGGATCGTGAATACAGACTCAAGCTCATTACCATAACGCAACGTTAACTATTCATGAAAATCGCAAATGAAATGAAATAAATATGCTAGCTCTCAAGCTTAGCCTTTTGTTAACAACACTGTCATCTCAGATTTTCAAAATATGCTTCTCAACCATTGCAAAACAAGCATTTGTGTAACAGTATTGATGGCTAACGTAGCATTTAGCATTAGCATTCAGCTGGCAACATTTACACAAAAAAACAGAAAAGCATTCAAATAAAATCATTTACCTTTAAAGAACTTCAGATGTTTTCAATGAGGAGACTCTCAGATAGCAAATGTTCAGTTTTTCCTGAAAGATTATTTGTTTAGGACAAATCGCTCCGTTTTCTGCGTCACGTTTAGCTATGAAAAAACCCCTGTATCCAGGATTGTGTAAATCTATCAGCAAGCTCATTAGCATAACACAACGTTAACTATTCATGAAAATCGCAAATGAAATGAAATAAATATGCCATCTCTCAAGCTTAGCCTTTTGTAAACAACACTCATCTCAGATTTTCAAAATATGCTTCTCAACCATAGGAAAACAATCATTTGTGTAAAAGTAGCTAGCTAGCGTTAGCATTTCGCGTTAGCATTAGCGTTAGCATCCAGCACGCAACATTTCAACAAAAACATAAAAGCCTTCAAATAAAATAATTTACCTTTGAAGAACTTCTGATGTTTTCAATGAGGATACTCTCAGTTAGATAGCAGATGCTCAGTTTTTCCAAAAAGATTCTTTGTGTATTAGAAATAGCTCCGTTTTATACATCACATTTGGCTACCAAAAAAAATCCGAAAATTCAGTCCTCAAAACGCGAACTTTTTTCCAAATTAACTCCATAATATCGACTGAAAACATGGCAAACGTTGTTTAGAATCAATCATCAAGGTGTTTTTCACATATCTCTTCATTGATACATCGTTCTTGGACACATGGTTTCTCCCCTATATCAAATGGAAAAGTACGAGCAGCTGGCAATTGCGCACCGAATTCCACGCAGGACACCAGGCGGACACTTGGAAAATGTAGTCTCTTATGGTCAATCTTCCAATGATATGCCTACAAATACGTCACAATGCTGCTAAGACCTTGGGCGAACGACAGAAAGTGTAGGCTCATTCCTTGCGCAATCACAGCCATATAAGGAGACAATGGAAAACAGAGCTTCAGAAATTCTGCTAATTCCTGGTTGATGCATCATCTTGGTTTCGCCTGTAGAATGAGTTCTGGGGCACTTACAGACAAAATCTTTGCAGATTCTGAAACTTCAGAGTGTTTTCTTTCCAAAACCGTCAAGAATATGCATAGTCGAGCATCTTTTCGTGACAAAAACGGGAACGTTTTTTATCCAAAAATGAAATAGCGCCCCTAGAGATCTAACAGGTTAACAAACTACTGTATAGGCTAGCAAGGACTTGCATTGTTTATCAAACATGCATGTCATTCTGTGATTCTTGAGGCAAGAGTGGATGAGGTCAGCACAGTAACATCTTAATTGGTCTAGTCATATACCAGGGTGAATGAGTCCTATTCATTATAATCAAGGCAGTTTTTTCCTATTCAGATGTGAGAACCCCCAGCAGTGGTGATGTGATGAGCCCAGAGCAGTGTGTGTTTGGCTATGGTTCCATTAGCCTTCTCGCTGGAGATGAGGACTGCAATGACACTTTCAGCCCGTGAGTTATGCCATTTTTATATTGTGTTCTTGGTGCTGTGGAATACAATTATAGGGCTGCACTCTAGGGATGCACAATATATCGGTGAGCATATCGGAATCGGCTGATATTAGCTTAAAAATGACAAAAAAACGATGTCAAAGCTGATGCGAATAACGTAGGTAGATGACATAATGACGCCATGAAGAATACAGCGCTACACAGAACAAAAGCAGAAAAATACTAAGTGCACACTTCCAACAACTTAATAAGTTCAGGTTGAGCAGTCATTTGAAAGAGTAAGAAAATTTCAGCGAGACAACTCAGGAAAAATCCATTAACGGCAAAATAATGGAATTCATTATGCTACTTGCTATGGGCGTCACGACTGACATTTTGACCAGCGATGTCAGCCCTATGAGCATGCTGAGTCTGACAGCACAGTGGGTCGACGAGGATTACGTACTGAGGCAAGCCATATTCCATGCTCAAGAATGTGCTAGTTCTCTTACCGCTGCTGCCATTTCAATGGCATTTGAGAACATGTTTGAAACTTGGAAACATGAACACCTATCACCAATCGCACTGACTTGAGAAATAAGATAATTAATTGTGTCTGCAGCAGACGTGATACCCTCTGTCATGGCATTGAAACGCCTGCTCAACAAAACTGCCGACACAGACCGTGGGGTTAAAACTTACAAAAGTACTGAAGGCTGTGAACAAGCGATTCGGTGGTATTCTCTCTGAGCCTTTTTACTGTGTTGTCACCATGCTCGATGCTAAGTACAAGGACCGCTACTTTGACACAGACAAGAAGCAAAGTGTATGTAACATTTCACGTAAACAACTGGACAAGATGGAAATGGACACAGTGACAGTGCGCAACGAGGAAGAGAGGCCATAGACAGACAGCTGAAACTTCACTGCTTGACATGTATGATGAAATCCTGGTTGAGAATGAAATGACTGAACAATGAAACAGCGAGTAAGTGAAAGAAATAGGTTTTGATTGTTTTACTGGTAATTGGGGACATTTAGTAAATGGCAATAAAATAACTTTTTGGTGTGTGTGTGTGTTAAGAACAAATTCTTATTTACAATGACTGCCTTCCCGGGCCAAACCTGGACGACGCTAGGCCAATTGTGCGCCGCCCTATGGGACTCCCAATCAAGGCCGGATGTGATATAGCCTGGATTCGAACCAGGGACTGTAGTGACGCCTCTTGCACTGAGATGCAGTGCCTTAGACCGCTGCGTCCATGTGTGTGTTAACTATTTAACTGTACTCGAGTGCTTAAAAGGCCGCTAAAATTGAAAATATCAGTTACCTGTATCAGGAAAAAATATTGGTTATCTGTGTCAGAAAAAAATATTGGTGCATCCCTTCTGCACGCCATAACATATTTTATTAAATCCAATGTCTACTTATTGAGTTGAATCACCTATTGGGTTATATTAAAATGCAGGATCAAAGAGTTATCAACAAACCACCAAAATGGTATCAAATAACTTACAAGTTAGCTGGCCAGCCTGACCGACTTAATAGTTCCTGCTTTGTGATGCACCTCTGAAATAATCCACTGCCCAGAATCGCTTTCCTATTGTCCGTGGTTCTGGAGGACTCTCTCCCTTGTCCTGAAAGTAATTTGAATCTGTTGCATTGTTGTCTTTAGCTTCTCTTTCATGAAGAACATTCCATCCAAGTGCCAGCAATCCAAACCCTGCATAAGAGACATTCCACCTAAGACGAGGAGTACTCCCCAAGCTACGCTAGTTTTAGATCTGGTGAGTGTTGGGTTTAACTTTTTGAGTTCAGTGACTAAACAAAGCATTTACCTGATTTTTATATGAATATTTATTTTATGTGTTAAATCAAACACTGTGGTACCAATTGTTTGGAATTATTTCTGTGTTCTAGGATGAAACACTCATGTACAGCTCTCTGAATGTGATTGAGGATGCAGAGTATACCTTCCGCACATGTTTCCAGGACAATCCGTACAAGGTGAGTGAATCAACCAGTTCCTTCTAGACTTGTAATGACTGGTGTTGAGTTTATTTTAAAGAAATGTTTAGATAGAATGAATGCCTGTTTTATAATGACAGTAACAGAGAAGATTGTAATATCTTCTCTTAACTCAATAGGTCTACGTGATTCTACGACCACATGTGAAAGAATTTCTGGAAGCCATGACCAAACATTTTGAGGTATGCTTCTAGGCTTGATTGCTAAGTTCTTATGTGTGCTATGTATATATATATCAGCCATTGTGGGGGTTCTACTAAGCTACAGCGTATTCGGAAAGTATTCAGACCCATTGACTTTTTCCACATTTTGTTAGGTTTTTAGAATTTTTTTGCAAATGTTTTAAAAAACATACCTTATGTAAATAAGTATTCAAAACATTTGGTGTGAGATTTGAAATTGACCTCCGGTGCATCCTGTTTCCATTGATCATCCTTAAGATGTAAATACAATGTGATTGGAGTCCACCTGTGGTAAATTCAATTGATTGGAAATGCTTTGGAAAGGCACACACCTGTCTATAAAGTCCCACAGTTGACAGTGCATGTCAGAGCAAAAACCAAGCCATGCGGTCAAAGGAATTGTCAGTAGAGCTCTGAGACAAGATGCAATTTTGCAGCATTTTAAGGTCACAGTTGCCTCCATTCTTAAATGAAAATAGGTTTTGGTAGTTCCAACTCAATCGGGGGGGGGGGGGGGGGGGGGGGGGCCTTGGTCAGGGAGGTGACCAAGAACCCGATGGTCACTCTAACAGAGCTCAAGAGTTCCTCTGTGGAGATTGGTAGTCCTTCTGGAAGGTTCTCCAATCAGGCCTTTATGGTAGAGTGGCCAGATGGAAGCCACTCCTCAGTAAATGGCACATGACAGCCTGCTTGGACTTTGCCGAAAGGCACCTAAAGGATTCAGACCATGAGAAAAAAGATTCTCTGGTCTAATGAAACCCAGATTGAACTCTTTGGCCTGAATGCCAAGCGTCATGTCTGGAGGAAACCTTGCACCAGCCCTTTCAGTGAAGAATGGTTTTGGCAGCATCATGCTGTGGGGATGTTTTTCAGCAGCAGGGACTGGAAGACTTGTCAGGATCAAGGAAAAGCTGAACAGAGCAATGTACAGGGAGATCGTTGATGAGAACCTGCTCCAGAGTGCTCAGGAAGTCATACTGGAGCAAAGGTTCACCTTCCAACAGGACAACGACCCTAAGCACACAGCCAGTACAATGCAGGAGTGGTTTTGGGTAAATTCTCGGAATGTCCTCTGGAGAGACCTGAAAATAGCTGTGCAGCAATGCTCCCCATCCAACCTGACATAGCTTGAGAGGGTCTGCAGAAGAAAATGGGAGAAACTCCCCAAATACAGGTGTGCCAAGCTTGTAGTCATACCCAAGAAGACTCAAGACTGTAATCATTGCCAACGGTGCTTCAACAAAGTACTGAGTAAAGGGTCTGAGTATTTATGTAAATGTGATATCTGTTTATATATATGAAAAACCTGTTTTTACTTTGTCACTATTGGGTATTGTGTAGATAAGGGGGGGGGGAACAATATAATACATTTTAGAATGTGGAGAAAGTCGAGGCGTCTGAATACTTTCTGAACACCATCGTGTTTGTGAGAGTCTTTCCATAGAGGGGTTGTAATAGTTTGTAGGCCAAACCGTTTGGACGCTACAGACGATTTTGTGAGGTGACCAATTTTATGGATGTCTCATGGTCTGGCAAACACCACTGTAGCTCTGTCACCTTTCACCACAGATGTGTTGAATTGAGATGCATTCAATGTAACAAAAAAAACATCTGGTTTAAACTGATGAATTTGTATAGGGATTTTTGTATTATGCTAATTGATTTTTGCAGGGGCATGGACCAACTCAAGGGGGTTAAGGACATTTAATTAAATATATCAAATGTGTTTGTTTTCAGATGTTTGTTTATACATCTGCGAAGAAAGAATATGCAGAGAAAATCCTGGACATCTTGGACCCAAAGAGAATGCTTTTTCGGTATGAGAATTTAACATTGTAACTTGTGTTCCTGTCTTATTTTAGCCATACTTGTTTTGCTGTATTGTTTTTTAGAGATATTGTAGCTGCAGAGTTTTGTTTACCAGAGACAGGCTGACAATATAATCTGATTTGAGGACCATATTTCAGTTGATATTTGGATGTACTTGAAATGTGCATTAATCTCCTTTTTTTTTATTTGTATTTTTTTCCTTTTATAGACACCGTTTGTATCAACAGAACTGTACCTGTGTTCTGGGGCACTATGTCAAGGACTTGGGTGTACTTGAGAGGGACCTTGCTAAGACAGTGGTTTTGGACAACGCTCCACACACGTACCCCTACCATGTACATTTGCTGTGATGTTATTCACTTAATTATAAAATGATTTGGTTTTTTTGGATGCAGAGTGGTTTTAATAAACTTCCTACTTTATTTCTGCAGCTGATGAATGTGCTTCCCATCAAAAGCTGGTCTGGAAATGACGATGACAAAGAACTTCAGAAGCTCATCCCGTGTCTTGAGAGACTGTCAGGAGCAGTAAGTTGACAATGATTTGGTATCCCACCTCACAGGGCATAAGTATTTTTATTTTGGGTATTGTCTTTTTTAAAGAAATCTTTACATTTCCATAATTTGCTACCTATACTGAACAACAATATTAACCCAACATGTAAAGTGTTGGTCTCATGTTTCATGAAATACATTTTCCATATGTACAAAAAGCTTATTTCTCTCAAATGTTGTGCACAAGATTGTTTACATCCCTGTTAGTGAGCATTTCTCCTTTTGATAGGATAATCCATCTACCGGACAGGTGTGGCATATCAAGAAGCTGATTAAACAGCATGATCATTACACAGGTGCACCTTGTGCTGGGGACAATAAAAGGCCACTCTAAAATGTGCAACAATGCCACAGATGTCTCAAGTTTTGAAGGAGTGTGCAATTGGCATGCTGACTGCATGAATGTCCACCAGAGCTGTTGCCATAGAATTGAATGTTCATTACTCTACCATAAGCCGTCTCCAACGTATTTTGAGAGAATATGGCATTAAGTCCAACCGCAAACCACGTGTAACCAGGCCAGCCCCGGATCTCCATTTGGCTTCTTCAGCTATGCGATTGTCTGAGACCAGCCACCTGGACAGTTGATGAAAATTACAAATATTTCTCTGTTGGGGGAAAACTCATTCTGATTGACTGAGCCTATGCCCATCAATGGCTGCACCCCTGCCCAGTCATGTAAAATCCATAGATTAGGGCCTAATTAATATATTTCAATTTAATGATTTCTATGTATAAACTCAGTAGGATTGTTGAAATCGTTTCATGTTGCATTTATGTTCAGTATACTTGTCAAACTGGATTTAATCCTAGAAGACCAAACAAACTTCACATGCTACAGAGCTCTAATTCGGGAAGTGGATATACAATGGGATCCTTGTGAAAAACATGTTCCCTTGGGTGTAGAGAAAGCAGAGGAACAAACCTTGAGTCAATCTCTAAACACTTAGTCAGTCTTCTACAAAATACCACAAGTCAAACTTGTTTTATGTTTGGAAATGTCATTCAAGACCACTTGTATTCCAAAAGAAACATCACCAGCAATTGACTTACCAAAGAAATAGTTGATGTTTACTAATTTGAAATCACAATTTTTCTGTAGGATGATTTCCGGGAAGTACTGAAGAGGAGGACGGACCACTTTCACAGATTGCTCTCTGAGGATTGAGAAAAGGCTTCTGATCATCCTTATCCTGGAATGTGTTTAATTGTGAACATGAACTGGATCTTTGTGTACTATCCTTGCCCTTCTGTATGATCCCTGTTAATTTCAAACATGTACAGTTGGGATAAGTTTCCACACTATCACTCTGCAGAGCAAAACATTCCTAATAGTTAGAAAAAAATAAAACCACTTGAAATAGCAACTTCAAATGTTTATACTTAATCATACTAATTTATTGACAGAAAATAGCTTTTTAAAAGTGATCTACATATTGTCACTAAAATAATCAGAGTATGTATCACCTCAACAGCCAGAGCAGTTTCTGTAACTAACAAACAACTTGAACCATAATGGTATTTTTCAGCTTTTATTTGAGAAATGTCATGATTTAGTTTTATGTTTGGATAATTCTGGGAATTTTTACGCGCATATCGTCTCCCTTTGAGTGCCTTTTTTAGTAGGCCCACTGCAGAAATGTCACGCATCTACTCCCAACATATTACGTTCATGGTTAGCCTATTTGATTTGTTTTTTTTTGTACTAATCTGTGAAATGTATATTTATATGGAATTCTGACAATGTATTGACCTGGAAATATTAATTTTAAGAACTAACTTGTCAAACTTGAACATATCCCCATCTATCCTTTCAACGGACGGACTTGCCAAAGCTAATGGGAAATTCTACTCCGTTTCCCCCCACATGCGGTTACAACCCAAAGACGGCTATTGTTGGTTTCCCTATTCTCTTACCTTAAGTTTCAACATACTTCACAAATCGGTCGCTCAGGGGTTGGCACATGGTCACTTTTCTGTCGACACAAAGGTCTGGGTAGGTTCATTTCAGAATGTCTTGGAAACCTACATGCTTGCAAATAAAAAAATAAAGTTGAAGTAACTGATTTGTTTTTAAATCTCTGGGTGGACCGGTGTGCATGACATAATGTTTTTATTTGATTGATCACCTGCTGGTGACTTTCTATTAAGATTGAAGTCAGATTTGTTTTCGATCTGGACACAACAGAGCCCCCAAACCCCCTGGTGTTTAGGCTACGCTTTTGATGTATTTGCTCCATATGGTCTGTGTGACATGGTACGGAGAAAAGTGTATGTGTGGCATCGCGATCCTATGAAAGCCTATGGTGGGCGGTTGGCTGAACCTTACTATTTTTTTTCTTGAAATTTGATTGAGAAGTTCATTGTGCTATAAGACAAAAGTTGGGGGAAGGGGGAAAAACGAAGTTGGATGGAAGGAATACATTTAAACAACAGTAATTCTGCATCCCTCGAAAGTATGTAGCATTTTTTCTTAGCATAATTTAATATAACAATACGTGTGGGCGGCACATTCGCTGTACATTCTGTTGTATGGATATTTGGACTGCTCTGAACTATTTATAAACTAAACATTAAGTAGTGGTCAATCAAACAAATGAGGCTGTCTTTTATATTGCTCCTCTTGTAATTTGAAACGGGAGTATTAGATTTATGTACTATTGATCAATAGACCACTTAAGTATCTTTGTCAATAAAGAAAATCACTAGTCTCCTAATGATTGCAATTGTCATCAATTCACATGCAAATGCACATTTTCTCTTACATACAAATTCTGCATGGGTTCAATTCGATGCCTGTTTACCCACTTTTCAAATCTGCACAACGGTTATTATAGTTTACGTAGTAAATCTGTATTTTGTTTGGCTAATGTACCCTACTCGTGACTTGTTTGGTTTATTACATGTCTCAGAGATTCCAAATGTAATCCGCTGGGCCTATTTTCAAAAATGTTCAATCTGGATTTTGCCTGTTTGTTAGGATTAAATGCATATACTGTAAATAGAATGAATAGAACAGGAGTCTTCAAGTCAGTGATGAGGTCGTTCTATTTATTATACACTGCTCAAAATAAAGGGACCACTAAAATAACACATCCTAGATCTGAATCAATGAAATATTCTTATTAAATACTTTTTTCTTTACATAGTTGAATGTGCTGACAATCACACACACATCAATGGAAATCAAATTTATCAACCAATGGAGATCTGGATTTGGAGTAACACTCAAAATTAAAGTGGAAAACCACACTACAGGCTGATCCAACTTTGTAATGTCCTTAAAACAAGTCAAAATGAGGCTCAGCAGTGTGTGTGGCCTCCACGTGCCTGTATGACCTCCTTACAACGCCTGGGCATGCTCCTGATGAGGTGGCGGATGGTCTCCTGAGGGATCTCCTCACAGACCTGGACTAAAGCATCCGCCAACTCCTGGACAGTCTGTGGTGGATGGAGTGAGACATGATGTTCCAGATGTGCTCAATTGGATTCAGGTCAATTGGATTCAGGTCTGGGGAACGGGCGGGCCAGTCCATAGCATCAATGCCTTCCTCTTGCAGGAACTGCTGACACACTCCAGCCACATGAGGTCTAGCATTGTCTTGCATTAGGAGGAACCCAGGGCCAACCGCACCAGCATATGGTCTCACAAGGGGTCTGAGGATCTCATCTCGGTACCTAATGGCAGTCAGGCTACCTCTGGCGAGCACATGGAGGGCTGTGCGGCCCCCCAAAGAAATGCCACCCCACACCATGACCCACCGCCAAACCGGTCATGCTGGAGGATGTTGCAGGGCAACAGATTGTTCTCCACGGCGTCTCCAGACTCACGTCTGTCACGTGCTCAGTGTGAACCTGCTTTCATCTGTGAAGAGCACAGGGCGCCAGTGGCAAATTTGCCAATCTTGGTGTTCTCTGGCAAATGCCAAACGCCTTGCACGGTGTTGGGCTGTAAGCACAACCCCCACCTGTGGACGTCGGGGGCTCATACCACCCTCATGGAGTCTGTTTCTGACCGTTTGAGCAGACACATGCACATTTGTGGCCTGCTGGAGGTCATTTTGCAGGGCTCTGGCAGTGCTCCTCCTGCTCCTCCTTGCACAAAGGTGGAGGTAGTGGTCCTGCTGCTGGGTTGTTGCCCTCCTACGGTCTCCTCCACGTCTCCTGATGTACTGGCCTGTCTCCTGGTAGCGCCTCCATGCTCTGGACACTACGCTGACAGACACAGCAAACCTTCTTGCCACAGCTCGCATTGATGTGTCATCCTGGATGAGCTGCACTACCTGAGCCACTTGTGTGGGTTGTATCCTCCGTCTCATGCCGCCACTAGAGTGAAAGCACCGCCAGCATTCAAAAGTGACCAAAACATCAGCCAGGAAGCATAGGAACTGAGAAGTGGTCTGTGGTCCCCACCTGCAGAACCACTCCTTTATTAGGGGTGTCTTGCTAATTGCCTATAATTTCCACCTGTTGTCTATTCCATTTGCACAACAGCATGTGAAATTTATTGTCAGTCAGTGTTGCTTCCTAAGTGGACAGTTTGATTTCACAGAAGTGTGATTGACTTGGAGTTACATTGTGTTGTTTAAGTGTTCCCTTTATTTTTTTGAGCAGTGGATTTGTATGCTTTCAATCCTAGCCAATAGGTCAAATACACATCATTTTGGAAAAACGGCCCAGATGTTCATAATGCAGACTGGCGCGAATGGAGCAGACCATTTTAACCTTGACATTTGTTATTTTTTGAACCTTTATTTAACTAAGAACAAATTCGTATTCACAATGATGGCCTACCAAAAGGCCTCCCGTGGAGTCAGAGGGTTGGGATTAAAAATAATACAATGTAAAAAAAATATAGGAAAAAAACACCACGACCAGAGAGACAACACCACATAAAGAGAGACCTATAAAACAACAACATAGCAAGGCAGCAACACATGACAACACAGTATGGTAGCAACACTACATGACAACATGGTAGCAGCACAACACATGATACAAACATTATTAGGCACAGACAACAACACAAAGGGCAAGAAGGTAGAGACAATAATACATCACGCAAAGCAGCCACAGCTGTCAGCAAGTGTCCATGATTGAGTATTTGAAAGTAGAGATTGAGATAAAACTATCCAGTTTGAGTGTTTGTTGCAGCTCGTTCCAGTCGCTAGCTGCAGCGAACTGAACAGAAGAGCGACCCAGGGATGTGTGTGCTTTTGGGACCTTTAACAGAATGTGACTGGCAGAACAGAACACTCGGGCTCCCGAGTGGCGCAGCGGTCTAAGGCACTGCATCTCAGTGCTAGAGGCGTCATTACAGATACCCAGGTTTGAATCCAGGCTGTATCGTGATTGGGAGTCCCATAGGGCGGCACACAATTGGCCCAGCGTCGTCCGGGTTTGGCCAGTGTAGGCCGTCATTGTCAATAAGAATTTGCTCTTAACTGACTTGCCTAGTTAAATAAAGGTTATGTTTAAAAAAAAAATGGGTGTTGTATGTGGAGAATGAGGGCTGCAGTAGATATCTCAGATAGGGGGGAGTGGAGCCTAAGAGGGTTTTCTAAATAAGCATCAACCAGTGGGTCTTGCGACGGGTATACAGAGATGACCAGTTTACAGAGGAGTATAGAGTGCAGTGATGTGTCCTATAAGGAGCATTGGTGGCAAATCTGATGGCCAAATGGTAAAGAACATCTAGCCGCTGGAGAGCACCCTTAACTGCCGATCTATAAATTACGTCTATAAATTACGTCTCCGTAATTTAGCATGGGTAGGATGGTCATCTAATCAGTTAGTTTGGCTAACTGAGAGAACTGAGAGAAGGAGAGAGAAGGACAGTGTGCCATCTAGCCATACTCTCAAGTACTTGAGTGACTAGCTCAAGCTCTAAACCCTCAGAGGCAGTAATCACACCTGTGGGGAGAGGGGAATTCTTCTTACCAAACCACATTACCTTGGAGGTGTTCAGAACAAGGTTAAGGGCAGAAAACCATGAGGAAAAGCAAGCAATATCAACATGACTGATATTACTTGTCAGGTTTTATTGTAGGGATTACATACTAAATGTGAAGTTGCCTATCTGCTGTTTGCTCTCTAGGCTGTACGACTCTGACAAGGCATCAAGCCACCAAGCCAGAACATGGCAAGGAATCAATCGGTGACATCATCAATCAATTGCAGGACATTGATCTTGCCAGGCTGTCATTCTCCCCGTTCCTCAACTTGGACACACAGATCTCCTTGGCACCAGTGTCGGACAGTCCTGAATCTTCAGTGGAGGAGCTCTACTCCTCACTCTGTTACAGGTTCTCACCTCTCTCTGGAAGCCCTGCCAGCCAATCAACTTGTCCATAAGTGATAAACAAACTAGTTTTTAATTTGAGTGCAACTAATTAAACAGATTGGGTGTCATTCATTATTAATTATTCACAACATTGACATATGGTGGCAGTTTTGTATAGAGCTTGATTCCTGCCACCAGCAACCCAGCAAGGGCTTCACGGCAGAGCGAAGACCACATGAGGGGGAAGAGGAAGTTCAGGATGGAACTATTCCTCTGATTGTTACAGTGCACAATTTGGAAGACCCGGTGGAAAACTGCATCAGCACTCCAAAGTCAGCCTCTCTGAGAGACATTGCCAATGACACAGACACAAAGAGATTGAGTCCAGAATCCAACAATCTGGTGTCCACCATTGATGAAGGCCAACCGTTGCTCGACTTGCCACTGGAGGGCCTAGAGTTGACTATGTGAGGCTGTCCCAGAGGTGGCAGGCATGGTACCGTTCTGCTGCTGCTGTAGATGCTGCCAAGGCCACGTTCCTGTTGTGTGCTCAGTCCTGGCCTCCCTTCTGTTTGCTGTGGGGAGTCTCTATGCACTCTATTTCTACATTCCCATAGATGCCCCAGACTGCCCTGACATGGTCAGCTGCCTTACTTTCACACTTTGCTGCTGTTCTGTAGCTGCAGTACCCATCTTGTTGGGTATGTCTGAATCATTGTTTCATGTTAGACTGAAACAATTGTGCCTGTATACTGAGCTTTACAAACCTACTTATTTAGTTGGAGCAATCCATTTAAAAAATATATGCCATTTTAGAAGTCTCTCCAAATGCCTCATAATCTGTCTGTCAAAGGCTTAGTCTTTAATTGTCAACACTTTTAACCATACTGGATCACTGGCAATTTCCTCCCTCTCCTTATAAATAGCTTAAACTAAAATAGAAAAGATGACGGTAACTAGTTCTCCAGTCACCTGGGCTGTGTCCTAATAGTTTCCATTACTTTCCTAATTTCCTTTATTTCTACTGAAAGGACTGATGAAAACAACATGGTGAAAACTAATCCCTTCACCTATTGGCGGTCAAGCAGGAACGGAAGATATTATGAAAGACTGATGGGAAAGGATGCTGAAGACACATAATGCCAGACAAAATCAAACAGACCATTAGGTGTTTTGTGTTAGGTTTTCAAAAATCGAATACTAAGACCCCTAAGGCCTTTTTACACTGCATTACTCTCCCTCTAGCTATGCTGATTGGTGCGATGTGCCAGTTCTGCACTGGGTCTTTGAATGCAGCTAAGGCTCTCCCCGGATGACCGGCCATTCAGCAGCTGTTTGTCTATGCGTCTATGGAGCAGTTGTTTCTCTACATTCTCAATCTGTTGGTTCGGGCTACATTCCTGCCTCAAAAGCAGCTGAGGGTGGTGCCCATTTTGACTGGAGTTTTCGTTGAAGGAAGGTGAGTTGTTTTAAAGCCATTGCTCATTGTTTGACATTGCAAAGCTGATCATGTTTTGAGTTTCTCCTCCTCATTGTATTCCTGTAGGCTTGTCTACTGGCTGTGCCTCCATATTTGTAGCCCCTGGAGAGGCTT
Source organism: Oncorhynchus mykiss (assembly GCF_057628025.1). Classification (NCBI taxonomy): domain Eukaryota; kingdom Metazoa; phylum Chordata; class Actinopteri; order Salmoniformes; family Salmonidae; genus Oncorhynchus; species Oncorhynchus mykiss. The sequence goes on from NC_143026.1 coordinate 60,352,946, forward strand.
TGGATCAGGGATTACCATTTTCCCACTCCTTGCCATGGTGACTTTCGATCTGTACTGTCTGTATGACATTAGCCTCCGACAGCTGCTCTTTGGGTCTGGGGACACACTCTGTAATCAGACCACCCCTTCATCCTGGCCTCTGGAGATGTCACAGAGCCCCAGTGGCAAATTCAGATAGGGTCATACCCACAGACATCTTGGAAACTCAGTGAGGAGAGCACTTCCCCTTTCAACTTCAAGAGAAAGCTTATCCCAGAAATAGCCCATTCTTGTAATCTGTGTACAGTGAAGCTACACAGAATGCCTCTAACCTCTAAGTCTGTAAAGGCTTAAGTTGTATTTTCGCTCCTCATATACAGGACCTTTTTATGTGGATTCATACATTTTATCTGAGATGCAAGAGCCGTTCCTCCCTCTAGTTGTGGAGGAAGTTTTTAAGCAGTCTTAATGTGTAATTTTAAGCTATTCCGCTGCCTAGATTTAAAATGTTCTGTGACGTACTTTGAAATTAAAATGTATAATTGCAAATGGATGGATATTCTACCAATTGATGTGCTCTCATAAAAACCACTGAATGCAACTTGGGTCTTAAAAATATATTTATTTTATCCATCCAAAAGTTTGTGAATGATACTGAAGTAACAATAAAAGCTATTTGTAAAATGTTTCTTCTGTTTCTGTTAGTCAACATGAAATTAGCCAATAATGAATTCTATGCTGACTGAAGTGAGTCATGTTTCTCTTGAAGTATTGGGAATGTTGGTGAATGTAGATGTACTCTCGCTGTTCTCTGCCTGGCTTTCTGTAATACTGAATACCACCATCTCCACATCCCTGGACTCATCATTGCTATGACTGGTGCTGATGTCCACCTGGTTCCTGGCAGCACCACGTGGTAGAAACGACCTGCTCACCATCCATGCAATCGCCCACATGACAAACAAAATCACCAGCGGCCCTCCGATCAGAATACCCAGAACCGCTGCCGTCCGATCCATGCCATTTGTTACTTTACCTTTGTGGTCCCAGGGGTAGACGGGGGAACTACAGGTACTGCGACGAGAATCCAAGGTGGAATATGGAGGGCAGTCCAGACAGTTTGTGTCCTGTTTGCCGAAACAAGTGAGGCAGTTGCGATGGCAGGGTAAGCACCTCTGATAGGAGCGGGTGCTGTTTCCATTTGATACATAGTAGTGAGGTGGACAGGACATCAGGCAGCTGTTCTCAAATACGTACAGTGGGTATATGCACTCTATAAACAGAGGATACTTGCTTGGTTAGTAACATTTTCTAGATGTCTTCCAGAACGTGAAATGACAGTGTGTGTGCAACTGTTTCATTGTAAACTAAATTCAGGGAATGAATAATGTAGAAGCCTGCCTTCACAGCCGCCATCAGAGTTCCTCACTGCACACTGCTGTACCACTGCTCTCTCCATGCGCCGGCCTATCATGTGTTCAGCTGTCCCATGCAACTCCAGTTGAAATTTCAACAGGAATCCTTTGAACAAAGAAAAAAATTAACTAGTTGGTTGGTGAGTACATTGTAGAAAATGCTCATTATGCATAATGTATAGCGCACAAATAAATAAATAGTAACAGTGGGAAACCAGGGAACAAAAACAAATAATTGTCATGTTATGACATGAATACATTAAGTAGTATATTTTGATGAGATGTGAAGGAGTGTGTTTGAACAATATGGACTATAACAGATGATGAAAGCCAGAGCCAAACAGAGTCAGCTGCAGCACCGAGTGCTTTTGATTTGTAATCCTAGTTAAGGATGACAATACATTTTTCTAGTTCACATTAGATGTATAATATTTCTTTCTGCCATTAACTAATTGAATTGAGATACCAGAGATGTGTTTTAAGAGACTCGCTGTGTTATTGAAGTTGACACCTTAAAGTCCAAAAACGTTGTTTTTTGTCAGTTTGAGAATGTCTGCTGAAGTCCGTGTACCTCTGTTGTTTGAATCTCCGTTGTTTTCTATCTGTAGAACCCAATATCCAGAGGGATCCTCATCCCAGCAGTGTGTACTCATGAAGGCCCAGTCTGAGAACCCTGCAGACGTTTTATCGTAGGGCCTGTGATGTAACATTGGATTGCAATATTTTAGTACATTAAAGACAAGATGGGTTACTCTTGTTGCATATTGTAAACCCTGATACTTCACCATTATGCTGTATGTATAATATTTATTCTACCTTATGACAGAGTATCTATAAATGGTTTCATACTTCTATTTATTGGTTTCAAGTTTGCTGTCCATTGACTTGGCTGTGTCTTACCTGGTTGTGAGTAAATTGGAGATTGTCTTCTTCGGGCTAATGAGGGTGATGGAGAGATCTCCACGTCTGCTATAGGTCAGTGTGAGACGTGCCTGAATGTGCTCCAGAGACCGAATCCAATTCCTGGTGCCATGACAAGCTGTCACATTCCACCTCAATGTTAGTTTCATGCGGAGTTCACTATCGGACAGACATAAAGTACAACAAATCTAACCGGCCAAGTTGGTATTATCATTTGGTTGAATGACAGTTCATGCTCAATCAAATCTGAAGATCGTATTTATGTGTACTGTAAACAGCTGGAGAACACACTGATATGTAGCTGTATTCCTACTAACTATCCATAAGTGAGATGAAAGTAGAAGGGTCTTTTTCTTACAAGGATCTGGTAATGAGGTCAATGGTGCACTTCTTTTGAGGTTTGACTTTTTTCCATTTACTGGCCAAGTCCACCAGTCTGCCTGCATCCAGGAGCCCATATCCATAGTAATGGCTGACTATAATAAAGCAAATCAGATGCCAGTTCACTCTTTTTTTACTCAATTTCATGCCCTACAGTCTAGCAAATCACATCTCAGTTTCCCTGAATGGTTAACTATCTAACAATAGAAGGTAGTGCTTTATGTCTCACCAGGTCTACCAACACCATTAGTCCGCCAATCATGCGTTCGAAGATCTGCCAGTCTTGATGCTCGCACCACGAGGTGTTGCACATCACGCCAGGTGAGTCTTGGGCTGTGGGAGAAGTTTTATCATCTTTCTCGATGACACAAAGCCTTACAACAAATAAGTTTATTGAGTTACAGGTGCACAGAGACAAAGGAGTGGTTACTTTGCCTCCAGAGCCAGTGCAATAATCCCAGCAGCCAGAGGGGCAGAGGCAGAGGTCCCAGTATGGTCAGAGGTGCAGGACTGATGCAGGTCAGTGGTGACCTAGAGGGGAAACAACATCCAGGTATTTTGTTGAGGCTCTGCTTACTGTTGCTGTAGGTGGTGAATGTGAGATAAATATTGACCTCTTTCAAGTTCCACACATCTTCAGCAACCTCTTGCATTCATGTGACTACTTTTTAAGCATGATTATTCTAAAGCTAAACTAGTCAAAGATTTATCAGAATGCTTTGTCATTCTAAATGCATATTTGCACAGTGCCTTCGGGAAGTATTCCTTGACTTTTTCCACATTTTGTTACGTTACAGCCTTATTCTAAAATTGGTTAAATAAAAGTAATTCCTCAATCTACACACAATACCCCACAATGACAAAGTGAAAACAGGTTTTTAGACATTTTTGCAAATTTACATTTCAGTTTAAGTAGGAAGTTTACATACACTTAGGTTGGAGTAATTAAAACTTGTTTTTCAACCACTCCACAAATGTCTTGTTAACAAACTATAGTTTTGGCAAGTCAGTTAGGACATCTGCTTTGTGCATGACACAAGTCATTTTTCCAACAATTGTTTACAGACAGATTATTTCACTTATAATTAATTAACTGTATCACAATTCCAGTGGGTCAGAAGTTTACATACACTAAGTTGACTGTGCCTTTAAACAGCTCGGAAAATTCCAGAAAATTATGTCATGGCTTTAGAAGCTTCTGATAGGCTAATTGACATAATTTGAGTCAATTGGAGGTGTACCTGTAGATGTATTTCAAAGCCTACCTTCGAACTCAGTGTCTCTTTGCTTGACATCATGGGAAAATCAAAATAAATCAGCCAAGACCTCAGAATTTTATTTTTGTAGACCTCCACAAGTCTGGTTCTTCCTTGGGAGCAATTTCCAAACGCCTGAAGGTACCACGTTCATCTGTACAAACAATAGTATGCAAGTATAAACACCATGGGACCACGCAGCCGTCATACCGCTCAGGAAGGAGATGCGTTCTGCCTCCTAGAGATTAACTTACTTTTGTGCGAAAAGTGCAAATCAATCCCAGAACAACAGCAAAGGACTTTGTGAAGATGCTGGAGGAAACAGGTACAAAAGTATCTATAGCCACAGTAAAACGAGTCCTATATCGACATAACCTGAAAGGCCGCTCAGCAAGGAAGAAGCCACTGCTCCAAAACCGCCATAAAAAAGTCAGACTACAGTTTGCAACTGCACATGGGGACAAAGATCGTACTTTTTGGAGAAACGTCTGCTGGTCTGATGAAACAAAAATAGAACTGTTTGGTCATAATGACCATCGTTATGTTTGGAGGCAAAAGGGGGAGGTTTGCAAGCCGAAGAACACCATCCCAACCGTGAAGCACGGGGGTGGCAGCATCATGTTGTGGGGGTGCTTTGCTGCAGGAGGGACTGGTGCACTTCACAAAATAGATGGCATCATGAGGAGGACAATTATGTGGATATATTGAAGCAACATCTCAAGACACCAGTCAGGAAGTTAAAGCTTGGACACAAATGGTTCTTCCAAATGGACAATGACCCCAAGCATACTTCCAAAATTGTGGCAAAATGGCTTAAGGACAACAAAGTCAAGGTATTGGAGTGGCCATCACAAAGCCCTGACCTCAATCCTATAGAAGATTTGTGGGCAAAACTGAAAAAGCTTGTGCGAGCAAGGAGGCCTATAAAACCTGACTCAATTACACCAGCTGTGTCAGGAGAAATGGGACGAAATTCACCCAACTTCCCTGTGGAAGACTACCTGAAACGTTTGACCCAAGTTAAACAATTTAAAGGCAATGCTACCAAATACTAATTGAGTGTATGTAAACTTCTGACCCACTGGGAATGTGATGAAAGAAATAAAAGCTGAAATAAATCATTCTCTCTACTATTATTCTGACATTTCATATTCTTAAAATAAAGTGGTGATCCTAACTGACCTAAGACAGGGAATTTTTACTAGGATTAAATGTCAAAAACTGAGTTTAAATGTATGTGGCTAAGGTGTATGTAAACTTCCGACTTCAACTGCAAGTATTAATTTAAAAAAAAGACTCTAAATTGAGCTCAGGTGCATCCTGTTTCCATTGATCATCCTTGAGATATTTTTACAACTTGATTGGAGTCCACCTGTGGTAAATTCAATTGATTGGACATGATTTGGAAAGGCACACACACCTGTCTATATAAGGTCCCACAGTTGACAGTGCATGTCAGTGCAAAAACCAGGTCATGAGGTGAAAAGAATTGTCCGGTGAGCTCCGAGACAGGATTGTTTCGAGGCACAGATCTGAGGAAGGGTACAAAAAAAATTCTGCAGCATCGAAGGTCCCCAAGAACACAGTGGCCTCCATCATTCTTAAATGGAAGAAGTTTGGAACAACCAAGACTCTTCCTAGAGCTGGCCGCCCAGCCAAACTGAGCAACAGGGGAGAAGGGCCTTCGTCAGGGAGGTGACCAAGAACCTGATGGTCATTCTGACAGAGCTCTAGAGTTCCTCTGTGGAGATGGGAGAACCTTCCAGAAGGACAACCTTCTCTGCAGCACTCCACCAATCAGGCCTTCATGGTAGAGTGGCCAGACGGCCACACCTTCCTACAGGACAACGACCCTAAACACACAGTCAAGACAACACAGGAGTGGCTTCAGGATAAGTCTCTGAATGTCCTTGAGTGGCCCAGCTAGAGCCCGGACCTAAACCCGATCGAACATCTCAGGAGAGACCTGAAAATAGCTGTGCAGCAACGCTCCCCATCCAACCTGACAGAGCTTGAGAGGATCTGCAGAGAAAAATGGGAGAAACTCCCCAAATACAGATGTGCCAAGCTTGTAGCGTCATACCCAAGAAGACTTGATGCTGTAATCACTGCCAAAGGTGCACAATCAACAGCCTGGTCAACTTGTATGCAAAGTAGCTCTTTGTGAGGCAAATGGTGGTCACACCAGATACTGACAGATTTTTTTGATCCACGCCCCTACCTTTTCAAGGTATCTCTGACCAACAGATGCAAAGCTGTATTCCCAGTCATGTGAAATCCATGTTCCCGGGTGACGCAGTGGTCTAAGGCACAGGTATCACAGTGCTGGAGGTGTCACTACAGACCCTGGTTCGATTCCAGGCTGTATCACAACCGGACGTGATTGGGAGTCTGATAGGGCGGCGCACAATTGGCCCAGCGTCGTCCGGGTTTGGCCGGGATAGGCAGTCATTGTAAATAATAATTTGTTCTTAACTGACTTGCCTAGTTTTTTTTAACTACTTTTTTTAATGTACTCATTTCCTTATATGAACTGTAACTCAGTAACATTTTGAAATTGTTGCATGTTGCATTTATATTTTTGTTCAGTGTATATATGAATGTTGAAAACAATAACATGGTATGAGTTGGGAAAAAGACACTTACAATTCTGTGGTGTTGAAAGCTTCCACCACTGTAGGTAGTTGTTAGAATGGCCGAGCAGGGTTCACTGTAGAAGGGCAGAGTTCCCTTCTCGGTGGTACTTCCAACAGACACCGTGTAAATGCTGTTGGTGTAGCCATCGCAGTTGCAGTTGTCAAAGCTGGCGCCCCCATTGCCTGAAGCCCAGACGTAAATGGAACCCAAGCCACCTCGGCCCTGTAAGGTATTGAAGTTGCTTTTTAATACTCATTGTATGATCTTACTGCAATAGTTACTTTGCCTCCAGAATCTTCAGCCAACGGATTGGTACTACTGATGAAACAGGTAATATAGGATGACCAGTGCAAGTTGTATCATACATTGCTTATGCCTCTGATAAAGGCTTCTTTAGCTAATGTGTTTGGCCCCTCCAAATTCCTGCCCAAATCTTCAGGTCCCCAGCTTGCACTGTAGATGTCAATGTGCTTCTGATTCAAGTTTAAGGACATGGCTTCTATCAGGTCAGTCACTTGTCCATCCAACATCCGAACTCCTGGACAGAACAGAGCAAAAGCCAGGGTGGAAATTAAAGCAGGATAATTACCGTATTGTTTTATATACTATTAACAGAGAGAATTATTTAATGTATAGTTAATACTTGCCTCCGATCTTGGCCTGATGTGCCACTCCAACCCCACACACCCCATTATTTGCCACCGCTGCCACCACCCCAGCACACCGTGTTCCATGCCTATGGAGTAGAGGACAAAAGGGGTTCATCAATGCAGAATGTCATCATATAGTGCAGATCATACATGTTATATGATGTAATGTCTTGTAGTAGTAAAATCTTAATAACATCACAGCCAAATTACCTCCTTGGCCTGGTCAGAGAGTATTGAGTCTCTGGGTTGGGGTCATTATCATTCATGTCATAGCTAGCCAGTGGATCCTACAGGTACAATGCAATGTTGTTGTTTTTTCTACTGATGGATAATTTTCCATTTGTCTTCATGATTAACAAAATGCAATAATTTGCCCCTACAACAATAATCATCTCAATAGCTCACATAATTTTCAGCAAGGTCTGGGTGGCTTGTCTCTAGGCCATCGTCTAAGATGGACACCACTACCCCTTTGCCTGTGTAGCCTCGAGCCCAGGCGGCTACCACATTCTGATTAAAGGCCTCACTCTGGAAAAGCAGAAGCCTACAGTTACAATTAATTTTTTTCAAAACAGGTTTACCATATGTTTTCACTCAAGGCAGAAAACCCTCAAACAGCAGAATAAAAATCTAAAGAGCTTCTTATTATGGAAATAAACTTCAAACAAAAATGAAAGAATAATGTTGACATGTACCAGGTACCATTGCTGATTGAAAAATGGATCAGTGGGTACAGTGAATGAGTGTCTTCTATTTCTACTCCTTCCAGATTGCTGTGCAAACCAAAGCACCTGAGAAAAAGGTAGATCATTACACTCATCACAATAAGAGCAATACTGGGACTGGTTATCACAGCCAATTTTAGAAAGTGTTTTACAGATCTATTGGCTGTTCACCTTAGGGTCCATTTTCAGTCGAAGATTATGCAAATAGTGTGCCTGCAATGATTGTTTTGCCACCCCTCGTTGCTCCATATGGTAATAGTTGCCATCTGGAAATATCTACAAATATAATATGCCAGAAGAAATGAGATCCTACTAGCAAGTCATATTATGCCAAAAGATCTACCTATAAAAAATACAAATAATTATATTGCATAAGTAAACTGTGAACTAACATTAACATAATTGTTTTACCTTTCCCAAGATATGGAAACCATGTTTCTTTGCAATCTTGTTGATTTGTTCAGGAGTGCCACCTAAATATAGAGCCCAACTGTTGGTGTAGATGACCTCTGCGTAAATTGTGCACACATACACCATACACAAAGAGCAACTAATGTACAGGTACCTCATGCTGGCTTCTTTTTGTAACTGTTCAGCTGATTTATTTTTGGTCTTAAGGAAACAACCCTTTCATTTTGATAACTCTCATGCCTCCAACATGACTAAGTGATTTTGACAAGTTGTATCACTAACGGTTGTTGTTTGACATTCGAACAGGCCTCCATGCGCATGATCAATAAATATTCCCGCCACAGATTGGCGCCCAATTATCGCATTATGAAGTCAGTTTTGCTTTGTAATGGGCTATGATTTGGGTTGTGTAAACTGATCCTGGATCTGTTCTGATCTACTTCTTACCCCATGGATCCACTGGCTAATGTGACATTATTTTCTACACCTTTGTTTTTTACTTTGAGCAATTCACTTCGAAAATTCAGACCAATCAATAGGCCTACGTTTTACTAATATACAGACATTTTTGTAGTCCTGTCAATAAAAAAATATGGAAGAGAACGCCCCAAATGGTTCTATTGTGTAAGCATAGTCACCGGAAGTCCTAGCTATTATATTTGCTTATGATGGCGGCGTTGGTGGGTGAGTGATGTTTTGGCTAAAACGTAAAGCGAGTTACTGAAACATATCATTCTGGAAAATATCTAACTAATTTATCTCACAAATATTACACTTTTGTATCGTTTCCGATTCATGTATTATATTGGTTGTCCGTGACATTTTTTTGTTATCACAACGGTTTGTATTCCCTGACCTTGCAAGCTAGTTAGCTGCTAGCACTCCTGAACCCCTGGCTTAATCAGAAACAACTATATGCTAGTTAGCAAATGCTGTTTGTTCGTGTAGTTAGCTAGCTATAAAGCTAGCACGCGTGAAGTTTCTCAGACATTGTGCATGGTTATTAACGTCTCAGTGGTAAATCTAGTAAAGACCAATACATGTCCCTGTTTTACATAAGAGCAAAGGCTCATAGTGCTAGCTAGCTAAGTTATGTTAGTTAGGGGCTCCCGAGAGGCGCAGCGGTCTAAGGCACTGCGTCTCAGTGCTAGAGGCGTCACTACAGACACCCTGGTTCAAATCCAGGCTGTATCACAATCGGCCGTGATTGGGAGTCCCATAAGGCGTCGCACAATTGGCCCAGCGTCGTCCGGGTTTGGCCGGTGTAGGCCGCCATTGTAAATAAGAATTTGTTCTTAACTGACTTGCCTAGTTAAATAAAACATTTGTAAAGCATGGATGGTAGCTACTGTCGCTATTAATATTTATATCACAAACGTCAGTCAGCTTATTATATCACCCAAGAAAGCGCACTGCCTTTTCTATAGCCAATATTTCGTTGTGTCCCGCAAATAACCGTTATCTAAATACAACCCATAGATACATTTGTTGACATCTGTGCTTTTTTTTTTTGGTCTTTCCTGTGCAGTTCCTCGCCTCGCCGCGTTTGGTACCTTTTCATCAAGGTAAGCATAACGTTAGGCAAATTACGCAGATAAGGTGATTAAACTAAGACAGGCCTAGGATTTACTATAGTTAGTAGGTTCTTTCTGTTTTGAAATCACCTGTAACCTTATGAAATGTTTGCTCTGTTTATTAAATCCTTAAAGTAGTGTAATTTGTGTATTGTTAATACCATTTAGTTTGTCTTGATGGTCAGTCTGTTGTATTGTAAGGTCGTATTACCTAATCTTTTTCTACCACACAGATCTATTTCATTATTTGCGATACAACCGTGCCCGTCGCTACACCATATTGCTAAAAGTGGCAATGCTACATGGTAAGGGAGGTCCTGTAAACGTCTCAATTTGTCCAAATATTTGTTTGAGTACTTCATATTACCTCCTGTTCTTCCAGTGTCGTTTCAGTCAGAGAGAAAAGCACAGCGGTGGCTGCTGCCAAGCCCGCTGCAGTAACAAGCAGCAAGGGAGAGTATGTTATCACTAAGCTGGATGATCTGGTGAATTGGGCACGCAGGGTAAGTCAATGTCACACCGCAAGTACTCTGTTCTTCAGTGGCATATGGTCCATTTTGAATGTTTGTGTCAATCTTTCAATAAGAAAATCAAGAAGTGCACCCCTCCATCTAAAACTCCTTTGTGACATGTTCTATTCTGTGGCTGACTTGCTGCCAGTCAAACAACTGTCAAAATGATTAAACTAACTATAGAGGGCAGCACCGTATGATCACAGGCATTCCTCTAATCCAGCCTTAAGCTTTTTTTTCTTTTTTTGGCACTCAGTCGGGTCTCAACTTACTGTTGAGTCAGAAAAGTAGAATACACAAGGTGCGATTTCTACGTTTGATTGTGCGTGAGAAGTTTTTATTTTGTTAATCACTGACAGTTACTCAATTAGCCATGTCAGCTAAGAATTTTTAGATTGGTAAGAATACCGACCGGGCACATGCCCACGGGTCCTGACCCACTTTTTACAAAATGGTGTTGACCGAGAGGGCTGCCTCACTTCTAGTCCTTAGGAACTTTGCAATATTTTTTATTTATTTATTATTTGTTATCCCAGAAAATCTTAGGTGTTATTACATATTATTGTGTTATTACAACCGGGAAGAACTATTAGATATCAGAGGGGCGTGAACTTAACAGGAAAACGACTTTCCCGAAGCGGATCCTTTGTCCGAACTACCCAAGACATTTGAGCTGATTCTAGGGGCTGACCAAAAACAACACCGCCAGAGAAGAGGTAGACAGAGCTCTCTTCTGGTCAGACTTTGAAGGCGCTCACTCCACTCAACGCTTCCCAGTATATTACTCCCCAATGTCCAGTCTCTTGATAACAAGCTAGAAACTAAATTAAGGCAAGGGTTGCTTTCCAGAGAGACCGGGATTGTACATACTCTGTTTCACGGAAACATGACTCAATCGGGATATGTTGTTGGGAGTCAATACAGTCACCTGGATTCTTTGTACGTCGCGCCAACAGGAGTAAACATCTCTCCGGGAAGAAGGGTGGGGGTGTATGTTACATGATTAATGCCTCATGGTGTAATTGTAACAACATACAGGAACTCAAGTCCTTTTGTTCACCTGACCTAGAATTCCTCACAATCAAATGCCGACCGTTTAATCTCCCAAGACAATTCTCCTCGGTTATTGTCACAGCTGTGTATACCCCCTCCAGCCGATACCACAATGGTCCTCCAAGAAACTTTCCAACAATTGTTTACAGACATATTATTTCACTTATTCACTGTATCACAATTCCAGTGGGTCAGAAGTTTACATACACTAGGCTGACTGTGCCTTTTAAAAAGCTTGGAAAATTCCATAAAATGATGTCATCGTTTTAGAAGCTTCTGATAGTCTAATTGGCATCATTTGAGTCAATTGGAG